>NC_051227.1:12161157-12501157 GCF_015220715.1 Pygocentrus nattereri
TATCTTTTTTCTCTCTGTAGGTGTTGGAGGATAATACTGGAGTGAGGAGAGTGGTGGTGACCCCCCAGTCTCCAGAGTGTTACCCCCCCAGTTATTCCCCTGCTCTGTCCCCCACCCACCATTTGCCCCCGTACATGGCCCACCCCCACTTCATCCCCAACTCACACACGGCCTTCTACCCGCCCCTCAGCCCGGGGGACCTGAACCCCCACCAGTTCTACCAGCACCACCTCCCACCCATCTACAGCGAAGGTAAGACACACTGAGAATTACTCATTTTACACCCCCTACAGGAGACCCCCACATTCAGGAAAACTCAGGAAAACATCGGCAGCTGAAGCTGCAGGGAGTGTTTAGCAAAGTTTTTCATTTACATTTACGGGATTTGGTGGACAACCACTACCCTCTACACTATACCAACCACTACCCACTACACTACACCAACCACTACCCACTACACTACACCAACCACTACCCACTTCACTACACCAACCACTACCCACTTCACTACACCAACCACTACCCACTACACTACACCAACCACTACCCTCTACACTACACCAACCACTACCCACTTCCCTACACCAACCACTACCCTCTACACTACACCAACCACTACCCACTACACTACACCAACCACTACCCTCTACACTACACCAACCACTACCCACTACACTACACCAACCACTACCCTCTACACTACACCAACCACTACCCACTTCACTACACCAACCACTACCCACTTCACTACACCAACCACTACCCACTACACTACACCAACCACTACCCACTACACTACACCAACCACTACCCACTTCACTACACCAACCACTACCCACTACACTACATCAACCACTAAACTCTACACTACACCAACCACTACCCACTACACTACACCAACCACTACCCTCTACACTACACCAACCACTACCCACTACACTACACCAACCACTACCCACTACACTACACCAACCACTACCCTCTACACTACACCAACCACTACACACTTCACTACACCAACCACTACCCACTTCACTACACCAACCACTACCCTCTACACTACACCAACCACTACCCTCTACACTACACCAACCACTACCCACTTCACTACACCAACCACTACCCACTACACTACACCAACCACTACCCACTACACTACATCAACCACTAAACTCTACACTACACCAACCACTACCCACTACACTACACCAACCACTACTCACGACATTACAACAACCACTACCCACTACACTACACCAACCACTACCCACTACACTACACCAACCACTACTCACGACATTACACCAACCACTACCCACTACACTACACCAACCACTACCCACTTCACTACACCAACCACTACCCACTACACTACACCAACCACTACCCACTACACTACACCAACCACTACCCACGACATTACACCAACCACTACCCACTACACTACACCAACCACTACCCACGACATTACACCAACCACTACCCACTACACTACACCAACCACTACCCACTACACTACACCAACCACTACCCACTACACTATACCAACCACTACCAACTACACTACACCAACCACTACCCACTATACCCACTACACTACACCAACCACTACCCACTACACTACACCAACCACTACCCACTTCACTACACCAACCACTACCCACTACACTACACCAACCACTACCCACTACACTACACCAACCACTACCCACGACATTACACCAACCACTACCCACTACACTACACCAACCACTACCCACGACATTACACCAACCACTACCCACTACACTACACCAACCACTACCCACTACACTACACCAACCACTACCCACTTCACTACACCAACCACTACCCACTACACTACACCAACCACTACCAACTACACTATACCAACCACTACCCACTACACTATACCAACCACTACCAGCTACACTATACCAACCACTACCAGCTACACTATACCAACCACTACCTGCTACACTATACCAACCACTACCTGCTACACTACACAAACTCCTACACTATACCAACCACTACACTATACCAACCACTACTCACTGCACCATACCAACCACTACCCACTATACCATGCCAACCACTACCCATTACACCGTACCAACCACTACCCACTACACTATACCAGCCACTACCCACTACACTGTACCAACCACTACCCATTACACTACACCAACCACTACCCATTACGCTACACCAACCACTACCCACTACACTACACCAACCACTACATTTTACCATATAACCAGATGACAAACTATTAGTTTGGCAATAAATACAATTTGTACACTTTCAAGCGCATTGCAGTTAATCAGCCAAGACATGTTTGGTGCCTGAAGTTTGCTTGTTTAGTTGCAGCACTGGAGCTACAAGGCTAATGTCACTAAAATGAATAGCAGTTTATCAGCATAGCCTTAATTATGTTGTTTCTGAGACTGTATGATACACTCTTATCTAAAAACATGGACTAAAGTACAGACAAAGTTCAGGTTGTTAGCGTTTTTTTTTTTTCAGCTAAACATTTTTAGCTGAACACTTAAAAATAAAGATCGAAAAAGGGCCACAAAAGACCATTTTGGTTCTCTAAAGACTATCAAAGGATGTTTCTGGAGAACCATTTGTAAGAGTGAGATCTGAGTTTGCACAATCTTTTTGTGTTTTAAGAACCTCCTCATTATGTAAAGGTTCTAGGAAGAGCCCTTAAGTTGGCATAGAACCTTTACATAATGCCTCTCATTTAAACATGGTTCTTTGGGGAAATAAACGACATGGTGCACCACAGAAACCACTGGTACACCAGCAGAAGGAGCGCTATGGGTCCATTTCTACTGGACGATCCTCAGTTTGTGCTTGAATCGCTAACCTGTTCTCTCCGTTTAGCACTGCCTGCTTTATTGTTTAATAACAGCAGTTTAAGAAGGCGACCTGTTTGTGATGTGTTTCCAGAGATAATCCCCCTCTTCGGTATGAACTACGCAAGCCGTGAGGAGCCGTATAAGCCCCAGCCGAAGAAGATGAAGGACCGGCTGGAGCGACAGAACAGTCTAAACAGCGCCCCCTCTGGCTATAAGAACAACATCAGCTCCAGCAGCATTTACAACGGCTACGGGAAGAGTCAGGGAGGAGGGGGATCAAGCCCTGGGGCCAAGAAGACCAACAGGGGCCCCCGGAGCAGCCCCCGGGGCCAGGAGCCTGAACAGCAGGGTGAGGAGAACAGCCACTACATATAAACTTATATTTCAGAATTAGCTCTACAAAGAAAATCTGTTTCAAATTCTTTTTCTCACTTACACACTTGGCCGAGTCATGTTTGGTGCTTGAAGTTCACGTCTGTAGTTTTGCACTTGAGCTACGAGGCTAAAGTAACTAACACCAATTAGCATTATGCTAACTGCATGCCTAAATCATCACATTTTACACCACACTGTGGCTAACTTGCCACTTTATTAGAAACACTCACCTTGTGCCTCCACTCACTGGCCACTTTATTAGAAACACCTAACCTTGTGCTTCCACTAACTGGCCACTTTATTAGAAACACTCACCTTGTGCTTCCACTAACTGGCCACTTTATTAGAAACACCCACCTTGTGCTTCCACTAACTGGCCACTTTATTAGAAACACTCACCTTGTGCTTCCACTAACTGGCCACTTTATTAGAAACACTCACCTTGTGCCTCCACTAACTGGCCACTTTATCAGAAACACCCACCTTGTGCCTCCACTAACTGGCCACTTTATTAGAAACACCCACCTTGTGCCTCCACTAACTGGCCACTTTATTAGAAACACCTAACCTTGTGCTTCCACTAACTGGCCACTTTATTAGAAACACTCACCTTGTGCTTCCACTAACTGGCCACTTTATTAGAAACACTCACCTTGTGCTTCCACTAACTGGCCACTTTATTAGAAACACTCACCTTGTGCTTCCACTAACTGGCCACTTTATTAGAAACACTCACCTTGTGCTTCCACTAACTGGCCACTTTATCAGAAACACCCACCTTGTGCCTCCACTAACTGGCCACTTTATTAGAAACACCCACCTTGTGCTTCCACTAACTGGCCACTTTATCAGAAACACTCACCTTGTGCCTCCACTAACTGGCCACTTTATTAGAAACACCCACCTTGTGCCTCCACTAACTGGCCACTTTATTAGAAACACTCACCTTGTGCCTCCACTAACTGGCCACTTTATTAGAAACACCTACCTTGTGCCTCCACTAACTGGCCACTTTATTAGGAACACCCACCTTGTGCTTCCACTAACTGGCCACTTTATTAGAAACACCCACCTTGTGCTTCCACCAACTGGCCACTTTATTAGAAACACCTACCCCATGTGTAGTGAGAGATGCTGCTTTCTCTCTACACGTGTTTTCATTTTTAAAAGAGATCCATCTCTCACCATATCGTACTGGAGTATTTAAATCTAACACCTGTGTTCCACGAAAGCTCCAGCTGTTTCTCCTCAGACACATCTGCAGCCTTTCAGTGCTCCGGATTTGTGTTTCTCTACAGTACCTGGTAGGACAGTCTTCTCAAACACATCGCAGCTAGAAGGAGCTCAGCTTTAATCACCCAGTTATCGGCATCTCTAACAAACATCTTATTTGTGCTGTAACTGTTGTACAGTGAGTTTTAGTCTGTAAGGTGAGAGGCCTGCACTGTGTGTGTGTGTGTGCACGTGTGTGTGCGCGCATGTGTGTGGGGGAGGGGGGGGGGGCAGTGTTGAGCTCCGTGCAGGTGTGTGTGGGGTGTGGATATTGCTGTGTGTTGACGTCATGGAAACTGGTGGAGAACACACAATGCCGGGCCTTTGATCATTCAGCAGCACAGCCAAGTGTTTTACCTACTGCCACATGTTCAACACTCAGGCTCGTTTACAGTACTGTGTAGAAGTCAGACCCCCGTCACCCCCGTCACCCCCTTCACCCGTTTAGCTGCACAACTGCAGAAGTTATTCAACGAGTGCAAACAGACTTTGTTTTAATGTCATGCAGTTCACTTTGGAAAAGTTTGATTGGGAAGAAATTAATTCTACAGAAAGATAGTGGCCCCAAGCACACTGCTGAGATGACCAAGCCTGAACGATGGACTGACCGCCTGACTGACCGAGGCCAGACCTCTACACCACTGAATGGGTTTGATCACATCAGAAAATCATCAACCAGCTTCTAAGACTGAGCTTTGAAAGTGTCTGCAGATTCATTGAGGAGCTGAATGTGAGGCTTCTGTAAAGAACGGTAGCTGGGATGAAGGTGAAGAGAGACTGAACAGCTGAGAGGAGATTCAGCGGTCATGCAACTTTCTGCTGAGTATATTTTCTGCTTATCTCTCTAAAACTGGAAAATGAATGAACTTTATCCTTCACAGCCATTTTGACTGGAAAGTGAATGAAAGAAGGGTCTCCT
This sequence comes from Pygocentrus nattereri, assembly GCF_015220715.1. Lineage (NCBI taxonomy): Eukaryota > Metazoa > Chordata > Actinopteri > Characiformes > Serrasalmidae > Pygocentrus > Pygocentrus nattereri. Next base: position 12,166,594 of record NC_051227.1, read on the forward strand.
GCTTCTGCAGTTCTGTATGCAGATCAGTGATATGAAATAAAGTAGCTCTGCAATCGCAGCATGATGTAGACCAGGGCAGTTTTAGAAAAATTCATTACATTAAAAACGTATTCTTCTAAATTCTGATTTCCTCAAATGTCACGTGGCGCAACCAGCGACAAAGGACTTTTATTCTGACATGCGTTAAAGAGAGAATAGGCATCATAAAGAAGACCCCAATTGACTGTCATGGTGCAATTAAATGCTTATTTTTGAACATGAATGTGTTATTATTATAAAATTGTATATGTGTATCTTTATAATCATTTATATACATTCATTATCAGGTGTTCAAGGAAAATCTAAATATATCTTTTCACTAATTCATGTACTAGATTCATTTGAGATCAGCCATCAGAGAGAAGAGGGTTGCTCACTGACATGACAGTGATGCAGTTCAGTGTTTGAGCAGCAGCATCACTAACGTTAACGTTTACTGTGGAAAAGCCTAAACTAATCGAACCGATCCAAACATTCAGCACAGACGGGCCGGTCCACACAGCTTGCTGGCTCCTCGAATGGAATCGCTCCATATTTTACTTTATTCATAGACAACGTCACACACTGTCACCCCTGTTCACTCCTCTGAATTCATCCCGCTCGCCCATCCGGTGCTCAAGCAGCAGAGTCGCGTTTGTATGTGTGTGATTGGAATCATCCGTAATCTGCCAATTTTTGCTGTTGATATTTGATTGGAATAATCTGGAATCTCTCAATTTCTGCTGTAAATATTTGATTGGCATCATCCTGAATCTCTCAATTTCTGCTGTAAATATTTGATTGGAATCGTCCAGAATCTCAATTTCTACTCTAAATATCTGATGGGAATCGTCTGTAATCTCTCAATTTCTACTTTAAATATTTGATTGGCATCATCCTGAATCTCTACATTTCTGCTGTAAATATTTGATTGGAATTGTCTGGGGTCTCTCAGTTTCTGCTGTAAATATTTGATTGGAATCATCCGGAATCTCTCAATTTCTGCTCTAAATATCTGATGGGAATCGTCTGTAATCTCTCAATTTCTACTTTAAATATTTGAGTGGCATCATCCTGAATCTCTCAATTTCTGCTGTAAATATTTGATTGGAATCGTCCGGAATCTCTCAATTTCTACTCTAAATATCTGATGGGAATCGTCTGTAATCTCTCAATTTCTGCTGTAAATATTTGATTGGCATCATCCTGAATCTCTCAATTTCTGCTGTAAATATTTGATTGGAATCGTCCAGAATCTCAATTTCTACTCTAAATATCTGATGGGAATCGTCTGTAATCTCTCAATTTCTACTTTAAATATTTGATTGGCATCATCCTGAATCTCTACATTTCTGCTGTAAATATTTGATTGGAATTGTCTGGGGTCTCTCAGTTTCTGCTGTAAATATTTGATTGGAATCATCCGGAATCTCTCAATTTCTGCTCTAAATATCTGATGGGAATCGTCTGTAATCTCTCAATTTCTACTTTAAATATTTGAGTGGCATCATCCTGAATCTCTAAATTTCTGCTGTAAATATTTGATTGGAATCGTCCGGAATCTCTCAATTTCTACTCTAAATATCTGATGGGAATCGTCTGTAATCTCTCAATTTCTACTTTAAATATTTGATTGGCATCATCCTGAATCTCTACATTTCTGCTGTAAATATTTGATTGGAATTGTCTGGGGTCTCTCAGTTTCTGCTGTAAATATTTGATTGGAATCATCCGGAATCTCTCAATTTCTGCTCTAAATATCTGATGGGAATCGTCTGTAATCTCTCAATTTCTACTTTAAATATTTGAGTGGCATCATCCTGAATCTCTAAATTTCTGCTGTAAATATTTGATTGGAATCGTCCGGAATCTCTCAATTTCTGCTCTAAATATCTGATGGGAATCGTCTGTAATCTCTCAATTTCTACTTTAAATATTTGAGTGGCATCATCCTGAATCTCTAAATTTCTGCTGTAAATACTTGATTGGAATTGTCTGGGGTCTCTCAGTTTCTGCTGAAAATATTTGATTGGAATCATCTGGAATCTTTCCATTTCTGCTGTAAATATTTGATTGTAATCGTCTGGAATCTCTTGTGTGTTTGGAATCTGCTGATGTTCTTGGTAAAGTATGGTAGGAAATGTCCAGAATCAAGCCATTTTAGTTGTAAATGTTTGAATGGAATTACCCAGAATCTGTCTGTTTCTGTTGTAAGTATTTGATTTGAAATGGAATCATCCAGAATCTGCTGTAAATATGTGATTGCATTCGTGTGGAATCCCCTGATTTCATACCCGTGATGTGGTGCTGTACATTGGGAAAGGCAGTTGTGTTAATGGAATCACAGCGTATGTGGTTTTAATATAGCAGTAATGCACAATAACATGCAAATACAGGTAGGACTGCTTATTTATAAGCAATGAGGCCCAGACCTCCCTTTCCCCAGCTAGTGGCTGGGGAAAGGGAGGTCTGGGCCTCATTGCTTAGGATGCTGCCCCCGCAACCCGAACCCCGGAGAAGCGGAAGATAATGGATTCCGAGGCGCTCCCAGGCCTCCCGAGGGAGGCGTCCAGGAGGCATCCTAACCAGATGCCCGAACCACCTCAGCTGGCTCCTCTCGAAGCAGTGGCTCTACTCCAAGTCCCTCCCGGATGACCGAACTTCTCACCCTATTTCTAAGGGAGAGTCCAGACACGCTGTGGAGGAAGCTCATTTCGGCTGCTTGTATTCGCAATCTCATTCTTTTGGGCATTACCCAAAGCTCATGACCATAGGTGATGGTGGGAACGTAGATCCACTAGTAAATCGAGAGCCTTGCCTTATGGCTGAGCTCTTTCTTTACCACAACAGACCGGTAAAGAGATCCCTTGTACCATCACTCATGAACAAGACCCCGAGATACTTAAACTCCTCCACTTGAGGCAAGAGCTCATCCCCGACCCAGAGAGGGCTCTCCACCCTTTTCCGCCTGAGAACCATGGCCTCGGATTTGGAGGTACTGATTCTCATCCCGGCTTCTTCACACTCGGCTACAAACCGATCCAGCGAAAGCTGAAGTTCGCGGCCTGATGTCCCCAATAGGAGCACATCATCCGCAAACAGCAGTGATGTGACCTTGAGGTCACCAAACTGGACACCCTCCATTTCCTGACTGCACCTAGAAATTCTATCCATAAACATTATGAATAGAATCGGTGACAAAGGCCCTGACGGAGTCCAACTCTCACTGTGAACGAGAAACTATTCCAAACTATTAATATAGTATTAACTGTAAAGAGGCTTGTGTCTCTGGTGTGGCGTTGTGTGTGTGTGTGTGTGTGGCGTTGTGTGTGTGTGTGTGTGTTCCAGAGAAAAGCTGTAATACACACTTCCCAATAACACATATCCTGTTGGCAAACTTAGGATGACTGATGCCAGCAGCAGCTCTCTCGCTTGCTCGCTCGCTCTCTCTCTCTCTCTCTCTCTCTCTCTCTCTCTCTCTCTCTCTCTATCTTTACTTGGAAATCCCCCTTTATTGTAACCATTCAGTGTCTGTCTGTTTGACTGTTTCAGATGAGAAATTGAGTGAGAACCCCTGAGAGAGTTAGAACTTCTTTAGAACCCCTGTTTCTGAGGAATAGAGGAGAACAGCACATCACTGCGCACAAACCGTACTGTTTCAATCTCTTCTGCATAAGTTAATATTGGATTAAGGGGCCTATATCAGTCCTGGAGCTGTCCAAAAGCACATGCACACTGATTGTGCTGTCACACACTCTTTTCAGTAACACGTTATTTATATCATTATTATAAAAGTGATTTCAGCCTTTTGAGCTTAGGCTCAGTTGCAAGTTTTTGCTCAGACGTTTGCTTTCACTTGTTTGTTAGCTTTTGCTCTGTATGTGTTTCTATCCCGACCACAGGGAGAGACGGTAGTGTTCGCTCGGTCGTTTGAGATCAGTTGATGTTAGTTTTTGCATGATCGTTAGCTTTTGCATGGTGGTTAGCGCTCCCTTGATTGTTAGCTTTTGCTCAGCCATAATCTTCTGTTCGGGCCTAAGCAATCGCTTGGTTGCTAGCTTTGAATCGATACAGATTCACAGAGAGACTGTAGCGCTCGCTTAATTGAAAGCTGTCGCTTTGCTCTTACTTTTCACGCGGTATGTTTTTTTTGACTTGACCATAAAGAGAGAGTGTAGGGGAGCACAGTTTTATTAAAGCTGTGTGGGCAAGACAAACCACGTCAGCCTTGAGTTTGATGGGACTGCTAAACCGGGGTTACGCTACACAACAGCTCTAGTTCGCAGATTTTTGGGTCAGACTCAGAGTCGACAGCTGGAGAGAGTCGAGTCGTATTTGAGGGGTGCAGACTCAGACTTACTGCCTCTCAATCGCGTTTCAGACCAGTCAGAGTTTATCAGACATTTGATTTTTTTGACCAAACTCTTTGTTTATTTGCGTCTCCTAGTAACAGGAGAACCTGTGAGTTCAGTGAGTTCTGTTCAGTTCAGCAACAGCTTAAAAGTTGAGTAGTGTTTTTCAGTTGGGCAAAACAATCTGCAAAAACCAGTTGGATTGAGAGAGATGCCCAGTTCAGACTTTAAAAGTGCTACCCACACAACAGCGATCCACAGTGCTTCACACAAACGCAAAATAATAAAAGCATTAAATAATAAAGCTTATAATGACCTGGGCTCTAGCAACAAAGTAAAAGAGGAAATAAAATGATGGTTAAACGAATCCTGCAGTGTTAAATAAATGCACGAGAAAACAAGAACTTTAAGTCTTTAAGTCTTTAAACTGGACTTAAAGATGACATCTGACCTCATCTTGTAGTTTGTTCCAGCAGTTGGCAGCATAGTTACTGAATGCTGCCTCACTCTGTTTGGCACTATTAGCTAACTGGTCCCAAGTGATCAGGGAAGCCTGTTGGGTTTGTACACGTCCAGCAGATCAGCAGTGTATTTTGGTCCAACACCATTCAGAGATTTAATTTATATGCCATTAGAAGCTCTTTAAAGTCAGTTCTGTACTTAATTGTTGGCCAGTACAGTGGCATGATTGGATTGATGTGCTTGGATCTTTTAGTTCTCTTCAGCATTCTAGCAGCTGTCTTCTGACAATAAATGTGACTGATTTGATTTGAGTAAGCTGTAGAGTACGTTTTTGAAAGGCCTGTAAAGAGACCACTGTAGTAGTCCAGCCTGCTGGAGATAAATGCATGGTCATTTATTTTAGGTCTTGTTGTGCCATGAAATGTTAAACTTTGATAAAGTCCTGAGATGATAAAGAGCTGCGCTTGTTGTTGCTTTTACATGACTGCTTACATTCAGATCTGAATCAGTTATGCTGAGATTCTTGACTTGATCTTTGGTTGTCAGAGCTCTTTCGCAGAGTCTTTACCTCCTTAGTACCAAACAGTAGAACTGCAATCATTTCGTGAGAGAGCTAAGTAGATCTGAATGTCGTAACCAAAGCTATGTTAAGATTGAACAGTAGGGGCCCAAGAATGGATCCTTGTGGGACACCACAGGTCAACATTTCCTATTTTTATTTGTGGTTGTCGATGGCAGTGAAGTAGCTCCTATCTTCCAAATATGATTGGAAGCTCCTAAGAACTGCTCCAGAAAGCCCTACTCAGTTTTCCATTCTGTTAAAAGAAATGTTATGATTCACAGCATTGAAGGCAGCTAAGATTAAGAAGCACCAGCGCAGATATTTTGGCAGCATCTGTGTTCATACGAATGTCATTCAAGACTTTCATAAGGACAGTCTGTGTGCTGTGATGTGGATAGAAACCTGACTGGAAGTCTTCATAACAACAGTGCTCATTTAAGATTTTTGCTGAGCTGAGTGAAAACAACTTTATCAATAATTTTACCTGAGTTTAATTATTCATTACTGAGGGATAGTGACTGAATAGAGCAACCCATTCACTTTTCACAGTAAATCCACAGCTAGGCAGCTAAAAAGTTCGTTTAAAAAGCAAGTGGCCAAACATCAAGACTGTATGTGGGTGATTTTATAAGCTGAACTGTTTCCTCGAGCGTTTTTAGGTCAATTGAAGTGAATTTGGACATTTTATATATGGTACCTTGTTATTTTGAGGTACATGCTGACTAGCTCTGTTTATAGAAGTAGCCTGTCTGACCTTCAGGATTTTAATGCTAAAGAAAGTTGCAAACTCATTCCGTTTCTCCACAGAGAAGAGTTCCAGGTCTACCTGAGATGGTGGGTGTGTTAGCCTGTTGAAGATTCCGGCATTATTAATGCTCTTATTAGTACTGTCAAAGCAGTAAGACTGCCTGGCTTTACATACTTCTAATTTGGAGTTACTGAGTCTCTATAGATGCTGTAGTGAATCCGAAGTTCAGTGCAGGTTTCCTGCGTTCACTTTTCTGGGTTTTACTACCAGCTCTGAGGCTTTCTGTGCACCAGAAATCTTTTTTGGTGTTCCCAGGTGCCAAAGCTAGGGATAAGGTTGATGAGTGTTTTCAGATATCAGTCAGATATTATGAATGGTATTTTAGCTGCATTCCTTGCAGGGCACTACAGCACTGCTGTGGCTGATCGACTCGTACCAGCACAACACACACTACCACACCACCTCCACATCAGTGTTACTGCAGTGCTGAGAATGATCCACCGCCCAAATAGTACCTGCTCTGTGAGGGTCCATGGCCATACCTTATCAAGTCATGGCCCCACTTAATTATCTCATTTCCACACCTTGCTCAGTTGTGGCCATGCATTAGGATCCCATTCCCACATCTTACCAAGTTGTTTTTATTTGCACGAGATGTCACCAGCAGGGCTCTGTAGTTTGCAGCTCAGTAAATCGGTGAATAAAGTCTGTAGAGTATTTAGGAGGTTCTTTAGTATGGACAGTGGTTCTGTATAGAACCAGAAACACTCCATGTGCATGCTTAAAGGGTTCATGACATGGTTCTTCAGATTGATGGAGAATATGGTTATGCTATCGTTATTATTTCACACTTGTTGCAATAGAAGAACATTTAGGTTCTGCATAGAACTATTTTCAAAAAGGTTCTATGTAGAACCATATACAACACATCTGAAGAACAATTTCAACATGCAAAGAACCATTTAATTTTGCAAATTGTTCTTTGAGTTTTTGTGGTTCTACATAGAACCATTGTCTTCACTAAAGAACCCTCAAAGAACCATTTTTTGTGTGTAGTAAAATCTGTGGTGTACTTTACTTTGCAGGATGAATCTACTAGAAGAACCACATGGCTTTAGGTTCTCTAGGGCTTTAAGGTTTGAACATGGGGTCAAACTGCGGAACACTGGTCTGTGAGATGTGTGTGATAGTTCCACACACTCGACTGAGCTGCTCACCTTTTCTCCATTCAGTTCTCTGGCTCTGTTTCTGGCATTAGCGTTCTCCAGCTGTTGTTTTTATGGGGCGGACGTTCCGTGGGTGGGCGTTTTCGTCCGTTCGCAGTCTGAGTTCTCTCTGTGTGTCCTGGACACTGTTTTTTCCAGTAGTCTGCAAACTCAGTCTTGTATGTTTTCCTGACACCCCCATTGTCTGATTCCAGCTTCATACACTATTGAGACATTCACAAGTTCATGCCACTCGAGTCTCTGAGGTGTGAGTCAGAGTCCTGTCTTGAGTCTCTGAGGTGAGAATCCGAGTTGAGTCTGGAGTGTCAGAGTCGAGTCTAGAGTCTCTGAGATGCGAGTCAAATTCCTGTCTTGAGTCTCTGAGGTGTGAGTCTAAGTCAAGTATTGAGTCTCTGAGGTGTGAGTCTAAGTCAAGTCTTGAGTCTCTGAGGTGTGAGTGTGAGTCCTGTCTTGAGTATCTGAGGTATGAGTCCAAGTCGAGTTTTGAGTGTCTGAGGTGTGAGTCAGAGTCCTTTCTTGAGTCTCAGAGGTGAGAATCCGAGTCAAGTCTGGGAGTCTCGATTCTCTGAGGTGTGAGTCTGAGTCGAATCTCAAATGTCTGAGATGTGAGTCCAAGTCCTTTCTCGAGTCTCTGATTTCTGAGTCTGAGTCTAGTCTTCAGTCTCTGAGGTCTGAGTCCAAGTCTCGAGTCTCTGAGGTGCATGTCTGATTCTAGTCTTGAGACTAAGTGCAAGTCCTAGTCAAGACTCTATCGTGTGAGTCAGTTGAGTATCGAGTCTCTGAGGTGTGAGTACAAGCCGAGTCTCAGGTCTCTGAAATGTGAGTCAGTCGTATTTGTTGTCGTTGTTTTTTTTAGAAAAACACTATTAGAATAAATACAAATAACATGAATATATTAAATAGTGTTTTTATGTGTTTCATTGTGTTTATTATCCAATCAGTACTTCATTATGTTAAATCAGGAGCTGCTGATGAGTTCAATAAATCTGTGTGGTGCAGGACGAGAAACCTGGAACCAGACTTTGTTTACCACAGTGTTTGTTTGGGTTTGTTCATGTACAGAACTGTATATACAGTGAAAATCAGAAGATTCTGGACAATTCCAATCACATAGTTACAGAGAAATCCGATAGATTCTACACAATTTCTATCACCTATTTATCACAGATTCTGGATGATTCACAGATTTTGGAAGATTGCAGTTCTGGTTCCAATTCCAATTCTGATTCAGATCACAGATTTTGGATGATTCCAGTCCCATTTAGAGTGGAAATCTGTAGATTCTGATTTTATTAACGTATTTAATGCGGAAGCTGGTAGATTCTGCACAATTTCCATCATGTTTGCAGTGGAATTTGTTCTGTGTGGTTCTGATTTACATATTTAAAATGGAAATGAGTAGATTCCAAACAATTCCTATCACATTGGCAGGTTCCGCGCTCATTTCCTGCTGTGGTGTGATTGGGGCTGTTTATGTGTTAATGCGGTGAAGGTCAGACTGTGCTCTGACTGGTCTCTGTGGTTTTTCTGAGGAACGGCTTAATTTACCATTTTTCCGGGTTTCTCAGCGTGTTTCAGCGTGTTTACTGTTTCTCTGGAATGTTTTTCGCTTTTCTCCAAGCCATGTTTTAAACTCCTCCTGAGCAGCTGTGACTGGAGAATGTTTTTAACTGGGTTTAGTGTTTTTCTCTTCTTTTCATTGTCTGTTTTAAATGTGGTGTAATGCTGCCCCCTGCTGACTGAACACCAAAATAACTGAATGAAAATGTGAAGGAAGTTTTTCCTTTGTCTGTGAAACACGTCTGATCACGCAGCCGGCTTTACACGTCTGATCACGCAGCCGGCTTTACACGTCTGATCACGCAGCCGGCTTTACACGTCTGATCACGCAGCTGGCTTTACACGTCTGATCACAGACGGCTTTACACGTCTGATCACACAGCCGGCTTTACACGTCTGATCACGCAGCCGGCTTTACGCGTCTTATCACGCAGCCGGCTTTACACGTCTGATCACGTCTTTACACGTCTGATCACAGACATCTTTACACGTCTGATCACGTCTTTACACGTCTGATCATCCAGCCGGCTTTACACGTGTGATCACACAGCCGGCTTTACACGTCTGATCACGCAGCCGGCTTTACACGTCTGATCACACAGCCGGCTTTACACGTCTGATCACACAGCCAGCTTTAAACGTCTGATCACACAGCCGGCTTTACACGTCTGATCACGTCTTTACACGTCTGATCACACAGCCGGCTTTACACGTCTGATCACACAGCCAGCTTTAAACGTCTGATCACACAGCCGGCTTTACACGTCTGATCACGTCTTTACACGTCTGATCACACAGCCAGCTTTACACGTCTGATCACACAACCAGCTTTAAACGTCTGATCACACAGCCAGCTTTACATGTCTGATCACACAGCCAGCTTTACACATCTGATCACACAGCCGGCTTTACACGTCTGATCACACAGCCGGCTTTACACGTCTGATCACACAGCCAGCTTTAAATGTCTGATCACACAGCCAGCTTTACACGTCTGATCACAAAGCCGGCTTTACACGTCTGATCACGCAGCCAGCTTTAAACGTCTGATCACACAGCCGGCTTTACACGTCTGATCACACAGCCAGCTTTACACATCTGATCACACAGCCAGCTTTACACGTCTGATCACACACCCAGCTTTACACGTCTGATCACGCAGCCAGCTTTAAACGTCTGATCACACAGCCGGCTTTACACGTCTGATCACACAGCCGGCTTTACACGTCTGATCACACAGCCGGCTTTACACGTCTGATCACACAGCCAGCTTTACACGTCTGATCACACAGCCAGCTTTACACGTCTGATCACACAGCCGGCTTTACACGTCTGATCACACAGCCAGCTTTACACGTCTGATCACACAGCCGGCTTTACGCGTCTGATATCACAGCCGGCTTTACGCGTCTGATCATACAGCCGGCTTTATACGTCTGATCACACAGCCGGCTTTACACGTCTGATCACAATGAAATTTCTCCTCTTCTGCTTACAGACCCCGGTGTGGGCAGGACTGAATGTTTGGAATCAGAACTTTCCACACAGCTTCTCCACTCATTACAGCGAACTATCAGTCAGAATCATTCATATTTAATCTCTCTCTCCCTCCCCCCCGTATCTCTATCTCTCTCTCTGTCTGTCTCTTTCTCTCTGTGTCTCTCCCTCTCTCTCTCTCTCTGTCTCTTTCTCTCTCTCTCTCTCTGTCTCTCCCTCTCACTTTCTGTGTCTCTCTCTGTCTCTCCCTCCCTCCCTCTCTCTCTCTTTATCTCTCACTCTCTCTCTCTCTCTCTCTCTCTCTCTCTCTCTCTGTCTCTTTCTCTCTCTCTCTCTGTCTCTCTCTCTCTCTCTCTCTCTGTCTCTTTCTCTCTCTCTCTCTGTCTCTCTCTCTCTCTTTATCTCTCTCTCTCTCTCTCTTTATCTCTCTCTCTCTCTCTCTTTATCTCTCTCTCTCTCTCTCTCTCTCTCTCTCTCTCTCTCTCTCTCCTGTAGATCAAGATACAGAGGTGAAGAAGTTTCAGGATATTTTGTCAGGAATTGAAAAGCCCCAGGTGAGTGAGTCAGTCTGTCTGTCTGTCTGTCTGTCTGTCTGTCTGTCTGTCTGTCTGTCTGTCTGATTTTTGCAGAGTCCTTGAATGTTTGCCCTGTAGTGTGTAGGTGTTCTGCTGCCTCATGGGGGCAGTGTTTAGCTGTCTGTTTTGTTTGTGTGTGTGTGTGTGTGTGTGTGTGTGTGTGTGTGTGTGTGTGTGTGTGTGTGTGTGTGATAACCTGCATTCTACAAGTTTTGCACTTACATGATTATAATAATATTACACCACAGGAAGTGTCATTGACACAGACACACAAATACTCCATAGACAGTCATTCATCGGCTCCCTGCTGCTAGAACTGCCCTATACACCATATTGTACAGTTTATTACATAGGTGTGAATGTGAATTTGATACTGTCATCAAGGTAACCTGTTCGTGGGCTCTGGGGCTACAGGTGGTCATGGACCCTAAAGGTCTAGTTACACACAGTGTCCCCAATTAAAAAAGCGTTGTTAATAAAGATGAACACACCACCACTGACACTCAACATCTCCCCAGGTGCAAGCTTAAATGAAGCTGAAGTTAGCTTATTGTCCACCAGGTCCTTTTCTGAATTATTCGGTCCACCTTAAATGGTGCCTTTTATCACCTGCGACCGCTGTGCCACTGGCAAATAGGACACCAGTTTCACATTAGGGCAAAATGTGAACGTAGCCCGTGTGATTTCTGACTAGAGCTTTCATTATACTGAGAAGGAAGCGGTGATGTCTAAGATATCTGTGTGAGCTTTTCTTCACAGCAGTAAAGCTCCTCGCTCGCTCCCTTTAGCATCATTACTCCTCTGGGAGATGGGAGGAGAGCATTACTTTGATAGAAGCACAGACAGAGCTGTTAACGTGGTGTAAATGCTGCTAACGTCCTTCAGGCGTCCTCTCTGTACACGACTGCATGCTCACTGTCTGGTTCTCTGCTGTGAGAACATGTTAACGAGCTAGTCTTCTGATGAGAGATTCGGATTTGGAAGTGATGGTTTGTTCCAACTGTTCCTCAGCCTTCCAGAATGTTTTCTCCATTTTAACCATCGCTGACTTGATTATAGCCTCACTTTTAAAGGGGATGTGCTTCATTTTTTTAAATTCTCTGCATAATTAAGTGGTTAAGATGTAATCGGAGTCATTCAGAGCGGTTTGATGTGAAATGCACCGAGTCAGAGCTGCTCACAGTGGTGGTGATAGGAACCAGACGCCCCCCCTCTAAAAGCTCCTCTCATAAAGTTCCTACATGAAATGGTTCTGAATTCACTGCCTGATGACTGAGACGCTGTTTTATGATAGTTTAGAGAACTTCAACTCCATTCATGGTGGAGGGAGACATGCAGGGCGCTGTGTGGCAAAATGGTCCCCAGAGAAATCGTATTATTCCAGATTTTCCACTATTTTCCATCATCAACATTCCATATAAACTCAGAAGACTCGTGTAGGTGCAACAGATGAAATCATGCAACAGAGGAAATTCTTAATATATTCAATTAAATAATTTATGAGTATTTTATTGATTTTAGTTTCTGCCGTTCAGAATAAGTATCAGTTATTCGAATGTCACCCACTAAAAGGTTAATAATTCACACTGTGTATTATTTTGTTAGTGCATTTGTAACAGTTATATAGTTATTACCAGTCATTAACAAGCATTATTAGATCATGATCAATTTGCTGCTTATTAGAAAATCTTCTTATTAAGTGTTGGTAAACATTGTAGCCCTGAGAAGAAGTAAATAATAGGCGTGCCAAAGTTAATATTTTAGTATATATTTTAATATATTCACGTCCATTAGTTCATTTTGCTAGTTTGACCCTTTAAACCATCCATCGTTTCAGCCTGAAGCTGAGCTGAGCATGCACTGTTTGTTTGTTTGATTGTTTGTTTGTTTGTTTATTGTTGCTGTGATTCCACAGCTTTGTTTTTCTCTCTAAATAGGCCTTGTAAATAGTGAGTTTCATTATGACTCTCCTATGAAAACCGTAGTTATTTCCAGCCACTGATATCTTGTGAATTTATCACCGAAGTACGTCAAGTCTGAAATATCACTTAAATGCGAAGAGGCGCTGGAGGACGCCTTTAACAGACGATACTGGACAGAATCCATACAGACAATTACCCTGCATCTATAATCTGATGAAAATGTCCGTACAGGGTGAGGTAGCAGTGACTTTCAATGATTTTTCCCTTAGAGATGAACAGGCCAGACACAGAACTCCATATATGGACATTACCCGGACTACAGAATGACTTCCCGATTTCAGACGTCTGTTTGAAGATGCTTAAATCAGAGAAGTATCCACTATACGTCCACCTTGATAGCCCCGTCCTCTATTCACACTACAGGACAGATTGGCTTTGGAGGTGAATTGGCTGACTGTCCAGTTGCTGGTCTGTTTATTAGCCGAGTGTGTGTGTGTAATGAATCACTGTGCTGCTCAGAGTCTTTAAACACACACACTCTGCTCCTCTTTGATGGTGTTTGTCTGAAGACTGCAGAAGCTTTATGGTGGATGCTGTAAGACAAGATAAGATAAGATAAGATAAGATAATCCTTTATTAGTCCCACAGCGGGGAAATTCACAGTATTACAGCAGCAGCAGAGTAACAGGAGTAAGGCACTCAGTAATAGAAATGGGAAACAATATAAACATTATAAATAATAAAAAATTTAAGTTAAATCTCTAGACTATTTACAACAGAATAAGAATAAGAATAAAAATAAGAGTTGCATAAGATCTGTATTGCATTTATGAACATATTGCACAATGAAAAAAGGGTATATTGTATGTGTGTATATTGTGAGTGTGTGTGGTCTACTAGGAGCAGTGCTGGTTGAACAGTCTCACAGCAGCAGGAAGGAAGGATCTGCGATAGCGCTCCTTCACACACTTGGGGTGAAGGAGCCGGTCACTGAAGGAACTGCCAGAGTCTCATGCATGGGGTGGGAGTAGTTCTCCAGCATGAATGCTAGCTTGTTCAGCATCCTCCTTTCTCCCACCGCCTTGACTGTGTCTAGAGGAGTTCTCAGGACAGAGCTGGCCCTCCTGATCAGTTTGTCCAGTTTCTTCCTGTCTGCAGTGGAGATGCTGCCGTCCCAGCAGACCACTCCATAGAGGATGGCTGATGCCACCACTGTGTCAAAAAAGGTCCTCAGGAGTGGCCCCTGCACTCCAAACGACCTCAGTCTCCTGAGCAGGTAGAGTCTGCTCTGTCCCTTCCTGTAAAGTGCAGCAGTGTTGTCTGACCAGTCCAGTTTATAGTTAAGGTGCACACCCAGGTACCTATTAGAGTCCACTCTTTCAATGGCCGTTCCCTGGATGTTCACTGCTGGAGGCGGATGTGGGCGCCTGCGGAAATCCACCACCAGTTCTTTGGTCTTCCCCGCATTGATCTGTAGGTGATTCCACAGACATCAGTCCACAAAGTCCTGAATCAGTTCTCTGTACTCTCTGTCGTCCTCATTTGTGCTGCGGCCGACGATCGCCGAGTCATCAGAGAACTTCTGTAGGTGGCAGTTTGGTGAGTTGTACACAAAGTCTGCAGTGTACAGGGTGAAGAGGAACGGTGCTAACACCATTCCCTTCGGGGCCCCTGTGTTACAGACCACCATGTCAGACACACAGTCCCTTGTCCTCACATACTGTGGACGGTTGGTGAGGTAGTCCAGGATCCAGTGCGTTAGGTGTTGGTCCACCCTTGCCTGTTCCAGCTTGTCCTTCAGGAGCCCAGGCTGTATGGTGTTGAAAAAACTGGAGAAATCAAAGAACATGATTCTCACAGTGCACCCAGGTTTCTCCAGGTGAGAAAGAGCTCCATGCAGCAGGTAGATGATGGCATCATCCACCCCGATGCCAGGCTGGTAGGCAAACTGAAGTGGGTCCATAGATGAGCTCACCATAGGGCAGAGTTGTCTAAGGACCAGCCTAGACCTGGTATAACTATGGAAATGGGTGTAGACCTGGTGTAACTATGGAAATGGGTGTAGACCTGGTGTAACTATGGAAATGGGTGTAGACCTGGTGTAACTATGGAAATGGGTGTAGACCTAGTGTAACTATGGAAATGGGTGTAGACTTAATGTAACTATGGAAATGGGTGTAGACCTGGTATACCTATGGAAATGAGTGTATACCTAGTGTTACCATGGAAATGGGTATAGACCTAGTGTAACTGTGAAAATGGGCGTAGACTTTGTGTAACAGCTGACATGGGTGTAGTGTGACCTTGGAAATGGGAGTATCCCACTGCTCCATATATCAGTTCTACAGTTCAGATGGATGTTTTTCAGTCTGCCTTGTTATGATTCTATCATCTGGATTGTGAAAGCTGGGCAGTAAAATTAGGTCTGCACTATTTACAGATTCTCCAACATGATCTAGCTCACTTTAAACATGGAGGAGCCACAAAAATTTGGACCTCTAAAAATGCCCCATCCACCTTTATCTAGTGAAAACTGTACTTGTGTCAACTCCTGAATTTTGAATAAGAGGCTGAGATGCTTCAATGTATTTCTAAGACCAATATATTCAGTGTATTTGATGCATATGTGACATTTCTAATTTCAAAAAATGAAGTGGAAAACCTGTTTAAAGGATCCTTAGTTGGTTTGTGAGTCAGTGTGGTGAAGATTGAGGATGGAGGTCGAAGCTTTAGGACTTGTTTAACACTGTTTTGGTCTCTGAATAATTCTATATTTTTGTAGCTTTTATTCAGAAATCTGATAAAAGGTAAAAATAAAGGTTCATGACAAACAAACAACTGTCCAGACTTGTGTGTGGTGCTGTGTCCATCTCTAAATTGCCCTCCTGCGCTTCTAAGACAGGAATAAAGAAATGTGTTGTGTGATGTGCTTTTATGAGCAGGCGAGGTCGGACTGGGGTCGGCCTTGATGTGAGACGCCGTGTAATGAAATCTTTTTTCTTGAGAGCGGCCTCTGAAATGACTTTTCTCTTTTTGCTTGTTTTCTTAAATGTGATATTTTGTTCCCATTTGCTTTGAGGTCACTTCAGAGAAAAAGGAAAATAAAAGCTCACTTTGATTTTTTGTCTGAGTCTAAATTTGTAGGATTGCAGGATATGAGACTTTTGATCTGGACTGGTCTGTATGTATTCTGCTGGAGAGAGCTACAACCCCAATTCCAATGAAGTTGGGACGTTGTGTAAAACATAAATAAAAACAGAATATGATGATTTGCAAATCCTTTTCAACCTATATTCAATTGAATACACTACAAAGACAAGATATTTAATATTCAAACGGATATATTTTATTGTTTTTTGCAAATATTCACTCATTTTGAATTTGATGGCTGCAACACGTTCCAAAGAAGTTGGGACAGGGGCGTGTTCACCACTGTGTTACATCACCTTTCCTTTTAACAACACTCAAGCGTTTGGGAACTGAGGGCACTAATTGTTGAAGCTTTGTAGGTGGAATTCTTTCCCATTCTTGCTTGATGTACAACTTCAGTTGCTCAACAGTCCGGGGTCTCCATTGTCATATTTTGCACTTCATAATGCGCCACACATTTTCAATGGGAGACAGGTCTGGACTGCAGGCAGGTCAGTCTAGTACCCACAGTCTTTTACGACGAAGCCACGCTGTTTGTTATAACACATGCAGAATGTGGCTTGGCATTGTCTTGCTGAAATAAGCAGGACGTCCCTGAAAAAGACGTTGCTTGGATGGCAGCATATGTTGCTCCAAAACCTCTATGTACCTTTCAGCATTAATGGTGCCTTCACAGATGTGCAAGTTACCCATGCCATGGGCACTAACACACCCCCATGCCATCAGAGATATGCTGGCTTTTGAACTTTTGTGCTGATAACAATCCGGACAGTCCTTTTCCTCTTTGGCCCGGAGGACACAACGTCCATGATTTCCAAAAACAATTTGAAATGTGGACTCGTCAGACCACAGGACACTTTTCCACTTTGCGTCAGTCCATCTCAGATGATCTCGGGCCCAGAGAAGCCGGCGGCGTTTCTGGGTGTTGTTGATATCTGGCTTTTGCTTTGCATGGCAGAGTTTTAACTTGCACTTGTAGATGGAGCGACGAACTGTGTTCACTGACAGTGGTTTTCTGAAGTGTTCCTGAGCCCATGTGGGAATATCCGTTACAGAATGATGTCGGTTTTTAATGCAGGGCTGCTTGAGGGATCGAAGGTCACGGTCCTTCAATGTTGGTTTTCTGCCTTGCCGCTTACTTGCAGAGATTTCTCCAGATTCTGTGAATCTTTTGATGATATTATGGACTGTAGATGATGAAATCCTTAAATACCTTGCAATTGCATGTTGAGAAACGTTCTTAAACTGTTGGACTATTTGCTCACGCAGTTGTTCACAAAGTGGTGAACCTCACTCCATCCTTGCTTGTGAACGACTGAGCCTTTCAGGGATGCTCCCTTTACACCAAATCATGACACCTGTTTACAATTAGCCTGTTCACCTGTGGAATGTTCCAAACAGGTGTTTTTTGAGCATTCCTCAGCTTTCCCACTCTTTTGCTGCTCCTGTCCCAACTTCTTTGGAATGTGAACTTTAAATATCTTGTCTTTGTAGTGTATTCAATTGAATATAGGTTGAAAAGGGTTTGCAAATAATCGTATTCTGTTTTTATTTATGTTTTACACAACGTCCCAACTTCATTGGAATTGGGGTTGTAGTTTAAAAATGTTTTTTGAAAACTTTTATTTCATTTATTTATTTATTTTTTTAGATTTTTAAAAAATAATATTCAAATATCCAAATATGGCGTGTTTTATGTGCAGGTGTGGCATTGAGGTGTGTTTTGTGTGCAGGTGTGTGGCATTGAGGTGTGTTTTATGTGCAGGTGTGTTGTGTTGAGGTGTGTTTTATGTGCAGGTGTGTTTTATGTGCAGGTGTGTGGCATTGAGGTGTGTTTTATGTGCAGGTGTGTTTTATGTGCAGGTGTGTGGTGTTGAGGTGTGCTTTATGTGTTGGTGTGTAAAGATGTTGTTTGTACAGGTACAGGTATGTAAGGTAATGTAAAGTTGTTGTTGTTGTTGTTGTTGTTGTTGTTTTTTGTGCAGGTGTACAGCGTGCAGGCTCGGACGGCCAGAATAAGGTGGACACCCCCTGCCGGCCTTCAGAACAGAGACAGGCTCAGTAACGGTCACCCGTACACCTGCACCTACGAGGTCACAATATCAGACAAAGGCCGCGACGGGAAGTTCCGCCTCATCTACAGGTAAGACCAAACAAAGTTAAAGGGAAACTCCACCCTAAAGTTACACTTTTATATTTGCCCGGTCAGGTCCATCTTAGGGGGTAGCGGGGCCTGAAGTCGGTCACCTCATGCTGGCCAGTCTGACGTGAATCCACTGTAGACGTCACTTTAGCTACATTAGATGACTATCTTCTAAATCACATGCTCTGGTGTTTGTGAAGATGTCTCATTAAAATGCAATCAAAACACTCCTATTAATCGCTGACGCCGTGTACACCAGCTGTGAGCAGAGGATCTCCACCACCAAACAATCTGCTTATTTACATGTACGTGAATAAATATTAGATGTAATTGTGGGTCGGATGGTTAGGAATAAGCAAATACAGTAAATCAGTGTTAAAATAATAGAAATTACATTATTAGCTGCATTATTTATCCAGGTTAGCTGTATTATTGGCCCACTAAGGCCGGTCGGTTAACTAAGTAACCAGTGTTATCTGCTAAATTGCTTTTCTATTATAATAATTAGAAATACTTATTATTTTATTATTTTGTAATGGTTTAGTTTCATTTACAGTATGAAGTTTTTATCTAATATATCTCAATAAATCAAGTTGATGTGCCGATAATAGACAGGAAGGCGAGGATGCTCTCCCATTTTAGTTGTTTTCTGGTAGTGGTTTGTTTACGTTGTGCTGACCTGCACACTTGCTATGGGCATCCTCAAGGCTTTGCATCATGATGCAATACTACCCTGGACACTCGCTTGCTCTTAGGACACGGTGAGTCCTGAGCCCTGACTGGAAGGTTATTCCAAAGCTGTGGTCTCCAGATAAAGCTCTTCCCCCTGCTGTAGCTTCTAGGTTCTAATTGAGTGCCAGCTTTCTGTGATCTGAGTGGGTTTGACAAGTTCATAATAGGACAGAAGTTCACTCAGGTACTGAGGGGAAAGAGGACCACCCGGTTTTATATCATACCACGGTTTTATATTATAATAGCAGAACTCTGGCTGTCACATTCACAAGTTTTTGGACCAGGAGGAAGGACATTTGTTTTGGTTGAAGTTAGTCTTTTGGATATATATATATATATATATATATATATATATATATATATATATATATATATATATTTAGCAAATCAACGAAAACACACAATTTAACCAGGATGCCCAAATTTTGCACATGACCGTATACACAGTTCTTTGTCATCAGCACAGCAGTGGACACTGATACCATATTTACAGATTAGAGTATCCAGTGGTAAAAGGTGTAATAAAAACAGTAGTGGTCCTAGAACAGAGCCTTGTGGGACACCACGTATTACCTTGAATGAAATGAAAAATGGAGATATAAGGGTTTGTCCATACAGCAGCAAAATGTTATACACACCATATGGCCAAAGTATGTGGACACCTATCCTAAGTATTGAGCTCAGGTGTTTCAGCCACACACATTGTTAACAAGTGTATAAAATCAAACACATAGCCTTGAAGCCTCCATAGACATACACTGGCAGTACAGGGCCACGCTGAAGAGCTCAGTGACTTTGAATAAGGCTCTGTCATAGGATGCCACCTCTGCCATGAGTCAGTTCATGAAATTTCTGTCCTGCTAGATCTGCCCTGGACAACTGTAAGTGCTATTATTGTGAAATGGAGCAACAATGGCTCAGCCATGAAGTGGTAGACAGTCCCTCTCGTTCAACATCAGCGTCTGACCTCACAAATGCTCTTCTGGATGAATGGGGACAAATTCTCACAAACTCTCTCCCTAGAAGAATGGAAGCTGATATGATATGAAATGCTCTTTTGACTGAATGGACACAAATTCCTAGACACTCTCCAAAATCTTGGAGAAGCTCTTCAGAAGAGTGGAAGCTGTTATAGTTGCAAAGGGGGACCAACTCCATATTAATTCCCATGGGTTTAGAATGGGACATCCAGCAAGCTCACATAGGTGTGATGGGCATGTGTTCACATACTTTTGGCCATATAGTGTGTTTTAGAATCTGTGTGCACATTTATTTTTTTTAGCATATTAGCAGCAGGTAGTAGGAAAATGTGTTTGAAACGTTAAAGTGAAACATTTCCAAAGTTATTCTGTAGTGTTTCTGTGATTCTGTGAAGTCTTATGTGGGGATGAAATGGAGATGCATCTTATTTAGAACATTTTACCTGAAGAACGGGTAATCTAGTCACTTTTTTCCTGTGAGTTGAACAGCTTGAAGTAATATGGTTGAAGAACATGTCTCCAATTCAGATCAGTTCTGACTGGAATTTTGCATAAATATTTTGCTTAATCAAAAGCAATTAGAGCTTCAGAGAAGTTTATTCATGGTGCTCCTTAAGTGCCTTTAAGCCTTATAAGTTATATAATAATAAGATATTAATAGCAAAATGTTCTCATACATTATATTGCCAAAAGTATTTGCTCATCTGGCTTCACACGCATATGAACTTGAGTGACACCCTATTCTTAATCCATAGGGTTTAATATGATGTCGGCCCACCCTTTGCAGGTATAACAGCTTCAACTCTTCTGGGAAGGCTTTCCACAAGGGTTAGGAGTGTGTTTATGGGAATTTTTGACCGTTCTTCCAGAAGCACATTTGTAAGGTCAGACTGATGTTGAACGAGAAGGCCTGGCTCACAGTCTCCACTCTGATTCATCCCAAAGGTGTTCTATCGGGTTGAGGTCAGGACTCTGTGCAGGCCAGTCAAGTTCTTCCACACCAAAATGGCTCATCCATGTCTCTATGGACCTTGCTTTGTGCACTGGTGTGCAGTCATGTTGGAACAGGAAGGGGCCGTCCCCAAACTCTTCCCACAAAGTTGGGAGCAGGAAATTGTCCAAAATCTCTTGGTGCTGAAGCTTTAAGAGTTCCTTTCACTGGAACTAAGGGGCCGAGCCCAACTCCTGAAAAACAACCCCACACCATAATCCCCCCTCCACCAAACTTTACACTCAGCACAATGCAGTCAGACAAGTACCGTTCTCCTGGCAACCGCCAAACCCAGACTCATCCATCGGATTGACAGATGGAGAAGTGTGATTGGTCACTCCAGAGAACAGGTCTCCACTGCTCTAGAGTCCAGTGGAGGCGCTTTACACCACTGCATTCCACACTTTGCATTGCGCTTGGTGATGTAAGGCTTGGATGCAGCTGCTCGGCCATGGAAACCCATTCCATGAAGCTCTCTACGCTGTTCTTGAGCTGATCTGAAGGCCATATGAAGTTTAGAGGTCTGTAGTGATTGACTCTGCAGAAAGTTGGCAACCTCTGTGCACTATGCCCCTCAGCATCCACTGACCCCGCTCTGTCATTTTACGTGGCCGACCACTTCGTGGCTGAGTTGCTGTCGTTCCCAATCGCTTCCACTTTGTTATAATCCCACTGACAGTTGACTGGAATATTTAGTAGTGAGGAAATTTCATGACTGGACTTGCACAGGTGGCGTCCGATCACGGTACCACGCTGGAATTCACTGAGCTCCTGAGAGCGACCCATTCTTTCACTAATGTCTGTAGAAGCAGTCTGCAGGCCTAGGGGCTTGGCTTTATACACCTGTGGCCATGGAAGTGACTGGAACACCTGAATTCAATGATTTGGTGGGTGACTGAATACTTTTGGCAATATAGTGTACGTTAATTATCCCTATCTTGACAAGTGTAGATTATACCCTTTCCATTCTTACCAGTGTAAGTTAGATAGTGTTATATATTATATAATATTATATATTTTATTATAATTTGAGTTTTATTAAAACGTATTGTGTGTTCAGTCTCGTTTTGCAGAATGAAAACATTTTAAAATATTTTTGTTCATTTTGGACCTTAAAACAAACAAATAATTCAGACGTTCAGACCCAAATCTAATTCTTTACAGAACTTCTGTGTAATTAGTTCTCTAATTATGTGTTTGTATGTAAGTACCTGTGAGGGTTCTTCTGCCGTGTACGACTAACTGTTCAGCAGTGTTTTAACCATGTTCCTTCATGTGTGATGTGTTTCAGTGGTGAGGAGCTGGAGTGCACGCTGAAGGATCTCAGACCCGCTACAGATTACCACGTACGGTACGACTGCAGAAAACCTTATTATTATTCTTCAACTTAATATCGAAGCGTTACCAGTTTGGATAAAGTTTCAAAGCACCTGATTAAATGTGTTTTTCTGAATGTATTGTCGCTTTTAACGCAAGGTTGTTCTGGAAAAGACAAAAGTTAATTGCTTTTTTGATTGAATGTAATATAAATAGGTTATTTTCAGTTATATATACACACACACACACACACACACACAGACGTCTTCAGTGCAGTCTGTTCATCATTAGCAGTTGTGTACAGAAGTATTGATCAGTTGTGGTCCGTTAGTTCTGTTTAATTGATCTCAGTACGTCATTCAGCAGTAAAGGTCAGTGTGATGCATGTATCTGCCTCTCTGCCCCGAACAGAGTGAGACTAGTTACAGTTCTACTCAAAAGTTTGGACACACCTGCTCATCAAGGGTTTTACTTATTTCTTTTTTTTCTATCAACTGTTTATTGGGTTTTACATTATTTGCCATAATATAAAAAATACAAGAATATACAAAAGTACAGAGTCCGGGCTAACAGTATAATACAAACAGTAAAATAAAATTAAAATAAAATTTAATTAATAAATTTAATTTTAAAATTTAATTAAACTTAATATAGAAAGTATAAAAACAGTTTCTTCTTCCAGTGCTGTGTCTGAACAGAGAAGGGACAAAACATAATAGGATGTTCAGTTGTACAGATGAGCGCCTAGAAAGAGCTTCAGTTGGCCTTTTCCAGATACAGTTGTAAAGGGGACCAAATTCTGATAAATCTTTCTGAGTTCTGGTGCAACTCGTAAGTTAGTTTTTCCATAGGTAACCATTTGTCAATCTGCTTCAGCCACATCTTTTTGGATGGAATGTCAGTTTTTGACCATAATAACAGAATACACTTTCTGGCGAGATAGAATAAAATATGTAAAATACTAATGGTATCCTTGTCCAGTGAGGGATCCACAGCATTTAAGAGATACACTTCTGGAGACATAGCAAATTGTATGCCAGTTATTTCTTGTATGGCCAAATGAATCTCCCTCCAGTAATTCTGTAGTTTGACACATGACCAGTAAACATGTAGAACCGTGCCCACATCGGCAGAGCATTTAAAGCACATGTTTGAGGTGTTAGGGAATATCCTGTGCAGACGGACTGGGGTAAGATACAGCCTATGAAAAAGTTTAAAGTTTTGTTCATGGACGTTAGTAGAAGTACATTTAGGAAAGATCCAATTACAAATATTTGACCAGACATCATCATCAAACGTCAGTCCTAGATCTTTCTCCCATGTTAGCTTAAGACTATCATAATGTGAAGAGTCCATATTGGATAGAGTTGTGTAAAGGTTTGAGATTCTACTTTCTGAACTGTTCGAGGTGATCTGACTCTCCAATTCATTGAGTTGAAATCTAAACTTGCCCCCTTTCTGGCATGATTGGATAAAGTGTCTGATTTGAAAGAAATTGTAAAGCTCAGTGTTAGGGAGTCCAAATAATGCTTTGAGTTGTTCAAATGAGTTTAAAACTCCAGCTGTAAATAAACTGGAAAAATCCTCTATGCTCCTTAATTTCCAATTGTTAAGCCCAATGTCCCCAAACTGGGGTGGTAGATCTGGATTCAGGGTGAGTGCTGACCATAAAGAGATACATTTAGGGATTTTCATATATTTTCTAGCATCTCTCCAAGAAAGCAATGTGTTGTACACTACAAAATTATCTAAGAGAGATGGTATTTTATCAAAATTATATATAAAGGGTAAAGAAATTGGGGATCTCGGATGACACATAAACATTTCGATGTTAACCCATAGTGAGTCTGGTCTGTTCGAAAACCAACTACACATCTGTTTCGCTTGGGCTGCCCAGAAATATAGATTTAAATTTGGTAGGGATGCGCCCCCTAGACTTTTAGGTTTTAGAAGGATGGAGAATTTCAATCTGGGTTTTTTATTATCCCAAATAAATCTGCTTATTAATATGTTTACCTTTTTGAAAAATATGGGTCAAATGGCAGGGCAGGTTTTGAAATAGATAAAGCAGTCTAGGTAGGATGTTCATCTTGATTACATTAATTCTGCCAAAAAATGTAATAGGCAAACATGACCATTCCGTTAAATTTTCCTTTATGGTTTCTAAAATAGGGGAATAACTGGACCTATACAAATTACTCAGGTCAGGAGTAATTGTTATACCAAGGTACCGAAATCCCATATTTGTAAACTGGAATGGGGTATTTAGTTTAATATAATCTGGGGCATTTATCTGGATAGCTGTAGATTTGCCAAAATTGATTTTATAACCTGATAACACACTATAGTTAGAGATTAAGTTTATAATTTCAGGAACAGATGTCGCTGGGTTCTTTAAATATAAAAGTATATCGTCAGCGAATAATGAGATGCGGTGATCCGAATCTCCCACTGAGACTCCTGCAATAACGGGACTAGATCTGATGTATTCAGCGAGGGGTTCTGTCACTAGGGCATACAACAGAGGTGAGAGAGGGCAGCCCTGACGACATCCTCTTCTAATTGAAAAACTATCAGATAAAAGATTGTTTGTGTTTATAGAGTCCCTGGGGTCTGAATACAATAGTTTAACTATATTTATAAAATTATTCCCTAACCCAATTTTCTCCATTAGAGCAAAGAGAAACTTCCACTCAACCCTGTCAAACGCTTTCTCAGCATCTAGGGAAACAATTAAAACAGGGTCTTTTCTTTTGCTAAGAAGATTTATAATATTAAGAAGACGGCGAACGTTATCGGATCCATATCTAGATTTAATGAACCCTGTCTGATCTGGTTTAATGATGTATGGAAGAAGTTTTTCCAGTCGGCAGGACAGAGCTTTGGTTAGGATTTTATAGTCTACATTAAGAAGACTAATCGGTCGAAAGGAAGCGCATTCTGTTGAATTTTTGCCCTTTTTTAACAATAAACTAATGTGGGCCATCTTCCATGAGCCAGGAATAGAATTTTCTTGAAGAATATTATTAACCATGGGCATAAAGATGGGGCATAAGTCTGGCCAAAACTTCTTGTAGAATTCGATTGTAAAGCCATCAGGGCCAGGTGTTTTACCCGAGGGCATGGCACTAATAGCATCCCAGATCTCCTCTGGTGTAAAAGGGGTATTCAGAAAGGTCCGATATTCCTCTGAAACTCCAGGAAGGGATATGCTATCTAAATAGTTTGAAATATCCGAGTGCGAGCTATTACAATCTGAGGTATAAAGCAATTTGAAAAAATCACAGAAGGTGTCATTAATTATGCGTGGGTCGTAAGTAATATTGCCAGAGGAAGTTTTAATGGCTTTTATAGATCGATCGGCCTGTTGTACTTTAAGCTGATGAGCTAATAAACGGCTGGGTTTATTTCCGAATTCATAGTATTTTTGCTTAGAAAAAAGTTACAATTTGGAGATATGGTGGGTGTATTGGAGGTTAAGTTTTAATCTAGCATTTACAAGTGAGGACCAGGTTATATTTGACTGTGTTTGTTTATGTTGTTCCTCTAGTTGCACAATTTCAGCTTCCAAATTTTTCTGGATTTCGGCTCTGAGTTTTTTCTGGCGAGATGCATAAGAAATCAAGTGACCTTGCAAAGTGGCCTTGAGAGCATCCCATTTAATTGCACTAGTAACTGGAGAGTTGCCGTTGTCATGCCAATAATCCGAAATTCTGTCTTTAACATAGAAATAAAACTCTTCTTTATTTAATAAGAACGTATTAAATCGCCACTGAGGTGTTTTTAATGATGTTAAATTTAATGCGATATTTAAATATACTGGACTGTGATCGGATAATAAGATAGGGCCGATTTGACAGTCCTTTACCATATATATAGAGTTGGTAGGAATAAAAAAGTAATCAAGCCTTGAATAGGAGCCATGGGGGTGAGAATAAAATGTATAATCCCTAGACATGGGATGCAGTTCTCTCCAGATGTCTATCAGGCCAGACTGGGCACTCATATGTCGAAGTACTTCAGAAGATTTACAATTAACCATAGGCAATCATAGGCAATGAAGAAGACTTGTCCAGACCGGCATCCAATATGCAATTAAAATCGCCACCCAGGAATCCAAGGCCCTTGCAAGATTCATTGAATAATAAAATTAAATGTGACATAAATTTTGGGTCATCTTCATTAGGTGCATGTGTCCAAAATTGTAATATGTTGTCCAAATATGAAGCCTGTAAGCAAAGTATATCTACCTTCTGTATCTTTTCTCTCTGACTCCAAAATGAAAGGAATATGTTTGTGTATGAGTATAGCTGTACCTCTCTTCTTAGAGCTATAGGATGATGAATAAATCTGGCCAACCCAGTCCCTCTTGAGTTTTAAATGTTCCTGAGCAGATAGATGCGTTTCTTGCAATAAGGCTATATCAGCCTTTTGTTTTTTAAGAAATGTAAGAATTTTTTTCCTCTTCACAACATCCCCTATGCCCTTCACATTCCACGTAACAAGTTTAAGCGTACTATTCATGTCAACACTGTAGTAAGAGCAAAAATCAAGATATATGGCATAATATTTACAAAAACAAATGAAGAGACACAACCCCTCGGACTAATGAACAAAAACCATAGGCAGAAAACCCCATTCCCAACAACAAGAACACTGTAAACCACCCCCCTCCCCGGCCTCATCCCCAAATGATAAGGCACACCCTGAAACGAAAAGGCACCACCGATGTAACGTGGGGGTCTGGTGATGCCGTAAATCGACATACCTGGCAACCTCGAAGCCACAACAGCCGCACAGGACCTACAGTCCCATCCACCCTCAAATAAAGACATGTAAAGTCACCGGTGGGAGTGAGAACTATGAAAAAAACGTTCAAAATAAAACTCCCATCTCACTGCATCTAAATTCAAATAAAGCCCCACCGGTAAAATAGACATTCCACCTCTATAAAGGAATTTGCATTGAAATGGGCTCAGTCCAAGTCATTATCAAGGGAAGCAATGAACTTGCGTGCTGATTCTAAGTTGTCAAACAACTGTACTTTCCCATCGCGAACACACCAGAGCTTGGCTGGGTAGGCGAAACCGCGGTACATGCCTCGCTGAGCCAGAGCCTTCACTTCAGCCTCGAATTCGCGCCGCCTGCGTAGAACTTATTCCGATAAGATCAGTGTAGAAGCGAAGGCTTGACCCGTTGTGAGAGACTGAACGTTTCTCCAGTGCGGCTCGTAGGATGACCTCTTTTGTAGTGAACCGTAAAAAGCAGACCAGGACGCTCCGTGGCGTGCTCCTGGACCGAGATGCTGAAGTCGGAAATCTATGAGCCCGTTCAATTTCAATGGGTAGGGCGCCGGCAGGAAGATCCAGGCAAGAGGGAATCTGGAGTTGGAGAAACTCTGCCAAGGGGACATTTCCCTCTGCATTTTCCGTTAAGCCGACAAGTTTAAGGTTTTTCCTTCTCCCGCGGTTTTCTAAGTCGTCGACTTTCGCCTGTAAGGACTCCGCTGTTTTGGCCAGTTTGGTGAGTTGGGCTTTGTGGTTGTTTAGCGTTCCTCTGCTGCCGAGAGTCGGTTTTCAGCTTCCTCCAGTCTGCCTTCTGTGGCAGTAACTCGTGTCACCAAAGTAGATAACAAGGCCTCCACCGAGGAGACCGAACCAGCAATATCTTGAAGACGGCCCTCTATATTATCCAGACGACAACCGATAGATCTGAGTTCAGTGAGGAGAGCGGCCATATTTGATTGCGTATTAGCATAGACATTAGTCTCGTCCCCCTCAGCAGATTCCGGAACTTGCTTTTTCTTGTCTTTGAGTCTCTGGGACCACGTTGTTGAAAAAATTGGAAAATCTTTGTCCCCAGATGTATCAGCCATAGTTACATCGATATTAGGACTGTAGTAAAGAAATTAAGCCGAGGTGGAAAACAAATAAAGAGAGGTATAGGGACGGAACGAAGGGTCTAAGCGGCCATCTCCGACCTGGTCAGGCTCCTCCCCTCTTTACTTATTTCTTAATAAAAAGTTATCAAAGCATTGAATAACAAAAGGAATAGCACACTGAGTGAAAAGCGATTTTGCTGTTTTGTTCTGATGGCGATGATGCCCATTAGTTTATACATTACGTTTGGTCCATATATTAATTCATAAACCTTAACAAATGTAACATTTCGCTGCTATTGGATCAAAACCTCGTATCTCCATTTTTGTGGAGTTTTTAGCATAATTTGAAAATACCCATAGCCCTACATGTCGTGTGTAAATTTCATGATGAATGGACCAAAACAAATGACCTAAAATTACTTGGAAAATCATCTGGTTCCATTGACTTACATTAAAAACAGAGTATGTTTTTACCTTCACCTGTAAACTTTCAGTTTTGGAGAGACGATGTTTTTGATCCGATAACAACGATATGCGAAGAATATTAGAATAACAAAAGTACATAATAATAGTAATAACATTAAACAACATTAATAATAATCATAAAAGTAATCATTTAAATGTATATCGCTTTATAAATTACAGTTGCTTTTTGCATTCAGAAATTGGAATTTATGATAGAAATATTATAATAGGTATAATAATAATGATGATAACGGTAATAATAAATGATCACTGTTGTAATAATTTAAACACACAGTTTTGTGCAAAAGTTACAAATAACATAAATACAGTAAGTAGCAGTTTTCTGTATTATATTTATTCATGTATGTGTTTTTCCCCCACAGAGTGAACGCGGTGTGTAATTCGTTTAAAGGCTCATGTTCAGAGATTGGAACATTTACAACACACAGCAGCAGCCCAGACTGTCCTTCACCCCTGAAACTCACCCACCGCACCAAAAACTCCCTCACACTGCAGTGGAAGGTAGGACACACATGCTTAACACGGCGTGGCCAAAAGTATGTGGACACCTGACCATCACACCCATATGAGCTTGTTGGACATCCCATTCTAAACCCATCGGCATTAATATAGAGTTGGTCCCCCTTTGCAACTATAACAGCTTCCACTCTTCTGAAGAGCTTCTCCAAGATTTTGGAGAGTGTCTGTAGGAATGTGTGTCCATTCAGTCAAAAGAGCATTTGTGAAGTCAGACGCTGATGTTGGACAAGAAGGCCTGGCTCACAATATCCGTTCTAGTTCATCCCAAAGGTGTTCAGTGGGGTTGAGGTCAGGGCTCTGTGAGGGCCACTGGAGTTCCTTCACACCAAACTGGTCACTCCATATCTTTATGGAGCTGCTTTGTGCTCAGGGTCTCAGTCCTGCTGGAACAGGAAAGGCTCTTCCCCGAACTGCTGACCCAAAGCTGGAAGCTTAACGGTGTAAAATGTCTTTGTGCTGTAGCATCAACATCACCCTTCACTGGAACCAAGAGCCCAAACCCTGAAAAACAGCCCAGCCCATCATCCCTCCTCCACCAAACTTTACTGTTGGTACTATGCAGTCCGGTAGGTAACATTCTCCTGACATCCACCAAACCCAGATTCATCATTAGACTGACAGAGTCCAGTGGCGGGAATTTACACCGCTCCAGCCAACACTTGGAATTGCACATAGTGATCTTAGGCTTGTGTGCGGCTGTTCGGCCATGGAAACCTGTTTCATGAAGCTCCTAACATGAGTGTCCATGGTCTGCAACTTTATGGCTGAGCTGTTGCTCCTATATGCTTCCATTGCACAATAATAGCACTTATAGTTGTCATCACATTTAAAGTCACTAAGCTCTTTAGTGTGACCCTCTACTGCCAGTGTTTGTCTACGGAGGCTGCAAGGCTATGTGCTTGATTTTATACACCTATTAGCAATGGGTGTGGCAGAAACATCTGAACTCAGTAATTGGGAAGGGTGCACACATACTTTTGGCCATATATAATGCTCATTTTTTAAAGGCGATAATATTGTATTGACCATTTTGTTGTGAAATAAACTCTTCGTGAGCCAGTTTCTTATTGGTTATATGCTAGAACAGTGTTCTTATAATATAATATACCAGTAAAATAACTATACTGTGACTCCACACTCACCTGCACCTTCAGATTACTGTGATGGAGCTGCTATTTTGCTATAAACTCACAATAATAAGCTGTAATTAAATTACAGTAATCTTCTGTATTTTTATACAACAGCTGTAAATGTAATGCAGTTCAGTAGCCAGTAAACTACTTTGAATTTACATATAACAAGTGATTTAATTATCCAAGGCTATAAATGTTAACTCAACAAAACGTGAGATATGTTAAAATGAAATCAGAAAACTGTATCAATGCACATAATTTAGCACTATATATGTTCTAACATTGCTTATAATTTACACAAATGTGACCTAAAGCAGGTTTGCTTTTGTGGTTTCTGGCAGGAAAACATACTGAAGAAAAGTACACTGCATTGGTAAAAACAGTCAGGGAGCCCAACCTACTGTTAATATGGTTCAGTAAATTACTGTGAAAGTAACGCAACTAGTAGCCTGTGTTTCTACGGTAACTTTACAGTAAAAGTACTTACAGTAAAGACTTACTAATGAACTTAATTAAGAAATCTGCTTTAGCCAAATTCTGAGAATTCTCACCTCAGTTTAACGCCGTCCTCGTTTTGATGCTCTCGTCTCTTCAAAACCACCTGCTGCTGACAGACTTTTTAACAAAAGGAGAAATTAGAGTAACTACTGGAGTTATTTGGAAAGATTGTCCATCAGAGTGCGTCACAGTCTCAGCAAATCTATCTGGAGTGGGACTGCGGTCACAACACTGTAGTACACGCCTTCAAATGACTGTGAATCATCATCAGAAAGGGTTTTATCATCAGGGGGTGAGATTGTCTCATTAAAAACCCCTCTAATACGCTGAACCAGGGCTTTTAACTGTCTCTCCTGCTGGTTGAGTTCTCTGCTTCAGGACGCAGATGAACGTGCTGGTTGCATAACTCATCTGATGAGGGAAATGAGAGTCAGAATGGGAATAAATATCTTCCTTTTTTCATGTGACGTCTTTGTTTTTCTCCCCTCAGCCTCCTGTCGACAACGGATCGAAGATCACCAGCTACCTTTTAGAGTGGGACGAGGTAAAGCGTGCTCTTCTGTTTTGCCCAGGGGGTAAAAGGACAATATGATTGTCCGTTAAACTCACTTTTACAGCGCTCGTATCACGAGAGACAGAATCCAGTGCCAGAAATACATTTTTGGGTAGGTCTCTGAGAAAGTGGGCAGGCTTTTCGAAGGAAAACATTACAGCAGTGGCAGCATTGTAAGTAAGGAGATGTTCATTTGGCTTCCGAGATTTATCATGATGCAATCCCACATTTGTTCTTTTAGTCAACAGTCCGATGATTTTTGGTACCTCAAGGTTTGCAGCAGCGTGATGCGTGTGGGGTCAGTACTGGGGTCTGGGCTCCTGAGTGGCGCGGCCATCTAAGCGTTGGACCTGTCATCAGGAGATCGCAAGTTCGATCCCTGGTGATCCTGCAGCCGTCCGTAGCTGGGAGTCCAAGAGAGCACAATGGGCCTCGCTCTCTCTGGGTTTGTAGGATGGCCCCCCCCCATCACTCAACGCGATGCTGGTCAGCGCAGGCGTCTGTTAGCTGACGTTACAGATCTGACGGTTGGCGCGTTCCTCCGAGTGCCTTTGGCTGTCCCGTGACGTTGCGTGAGCAGCAGTTCGTAAAGATCTCCGAGGAAGCCTGTGCTGCCTTCACCCTCCTAGCGTAGAGAGTATTGTGTGAGTGGGGGAGTCCGAACTAGCAGGTGGAATTGGAAACGACTAAATTGGTGAGAAAATTGGCGAAAAATCCCCAAGCAAAGAAAAAAATACTGGGGTCTGCAGTCAATAAAAAAGATACTGTGTTGTCAGAGCCGCCGGAGTTAGTTCAGTTCAGTTATTCTGTTCAGTAGCAGATATTGAGTCTTTTGTTGTGAGGACCTTTATTCTGAAGGGCAGGGCTGCGTGCTGAGATGAACGGCGTGAGCCGCGCAGTAAACAGAGTAGCCTAGCCAGCTGGCATTGAGAGCCGAGTGCTAGCCTGAACTTGAGTGCTTCAACACCCCTATGAAACTTAGTTTTCTTGGCTGGTGCTGCTCAGGTGGCTGGTACGTCATTAGGAGCTTCAGTGTGAACACAAGCACATAAGCAATGCTTTATTTGGTGGACTGTATATGCTGCACCCTACAGCTCAGGAGAGGAATAATGCAGATAATGCTGGAACAGGTCTAAATACACCGATCAGCCATAACATTCTGACCACCTCCTTGTTTCTACATTCATTGTCCATTTTATCAGCTCCACTTACTGTATAGCTGCACTTTGTAGTTCTACAGTTACAGACTGTAGTCCATCTGTTTCTCTGATACTTTGTTACCCCCTTTTACCCTGTTCTTCAATGGTCAGGACCCCGATGGACCCTCACAGAGCAGGTACTATTTGGGTGGTGGGTCATGCAGCTGGAGTTTTTAAACACTGTGTCCACTCACTGTCCACTCTATTAGACACTCCTACCTTGTTGGTCCACTTTGTAGATGTAAAGTCAGAGACGACAGCTCATCTGCTGCTGCATAGTTTGTGTTGGTCATCCTCTAGTCCTTCATCAGTGGTCACAGGACGCTGCTCACAGGACGCTGCCCACACGACGCAGATGGCTGGATGTTTTTGGTTGGTGGACTATTCTCAGTCCAGCAGTGACACTGAGGTGTTTAAAAACTCCAGCAGCACTGCTGGTCTGATTCACTGGTTGGGTAACTTGTCATGAGATCCTTAACTTACCTTATAAAAGAGTCTTTGCCTACATTTTTATTCATGAACACCATAACTGCTGTAATGTTTTCCCTGTGACGACTTCCACTGACTAGAATATGGAAGTATGAAAAGAGTTCCTCAGACTCAGTAGGGTCAATAGTTCCTCAGACTCAGTAGGGTTAATAGTTTCTCAGACCTAGTAGGGTCAGTGGTTCCTCAGACTCAATAGGTTCAACAGTTCCTCCGACTCCTTAGGGTAAAAGGTTCGCCATACTCAGTAGGGTCATTGGTTTCCCATGCTCAGTAGGGTCAATAGTTCCTCAGACTCAGTAGGGTCAATAGTTTCTCAGACTCAGGAGGGTCAATAGTTTCTCAGACTCAGTAGGGTCAGAGTGCTGTAGGCTGTTTTTATTTGCCCTGATTGTCCTCTAACCCTCTTTCTGTTTCCTGCAGGGCAAAAAGAACAACATTTTTCGAGAATGTTACTTTGGGAGCCAAAGGCACTACAAGCTGACGCGACTGTGTCCAGCCATGTCGTATACGTTCAGAGTAGCAGCAAGGAATGACATCGGGACCAGGTGAGAGCATCCAGCTCACAGTGTGTTTAGTCTGAGTCTCTCAGAATGCGTTTGCATGAGACAGAGACAGTAATACTGAATGCTGGAACCGAGGATCAGTTTGATTGATCTGACTCCATAAAGTCAATCAGTGGCATTATGCCCATTAAAGCTGGCTGTGCACATGGCCAGATTTTTTATATCTGTAACTTGTGTAATTTAGCATTATATAATTACTATTATTTTGTATAATATGTAGCTGTGGTCATTTTATGAAACAAACAAATTCTTGGAATTATGTCATAGATGCCTCAAAAAGTCACACGCCCTTTCCCTGCTATTGGTTTGTTCCAAAAGTTCCAGGATGAAATCAGTTCTCTGTTTCCTTAGACTCAGTGGTTCCTCAGACTCAGTGGGTCAATGATTCCTCAGACTCAGTAGGGTCAATGGTTCCTCAGACTCAGTAGGGTCAATGGTTCCTCAGACTCAGTAGGGTCAATGGTTCCTCAGACTCAGTAGGATCAATGGTTTCTGAGACTCAGCAGGGTCAGTGGTTCCTCAGACTCAGTAGGGTCAATGGTTCCTCAGACTCAGTAGGATCAATGGTTTCTGAGACTCAGCAGGGTCAGTGGTTCCTTGGGCTCAATAGGTTCAGTAGTTCCTCAGACTCAGTACGGCTAATAGTTCCTCAGACTTAGTTGGATAATAGGCACTCAGACTCAGTAGGGCCAATGGTTCCTTAACCTCAGTATGTTGAATAGATCATCGGACTTACTATGGTGAGTGGCTCTCTCTCTCTATCTGTCTCTCTCTTTATCTCTCTCTCTCTCTCCCCATCTCTCCCTCTCTTTGTCTTCTTCTCTCTCTCTCTCTCTCTCTTTTCCTTTCTCTTTCTCTCTCTCTCCCTTTCTCTTTATCTCTCCCTTTCTTGTTCTCTCTCTCTCTCTCTGTCCCTCTTTCTCTCTTTCTCTCTCTCTCTCCCTCTCCCTCTCTCTCCCTCTCTCCCACCCTCCCTCCCACTCTTTCTCTATCTCTCTTCTTCTCTCTCTCTCTCTTTCACTGTTTTTTGGTTGAGTTTTAAAGTGCAGTTGTTCCTCACTGCCTCCTGCTGCCTGTGGTCATCTCTCTCTGTAAAGGCCATCAGGGTGAAAAACCATCTCTCTCTCTCTCTCTCTCTCTCTCTCTCTCTCTCTCTCTCTCTCTCTCTATCTCTCTCTTCTTCCCTCCCACTCTTCTCTATCTCTCTTCTCTCTCTCTCGCTCTCTTTCTCTTTATCTCTCTCTCTCTCACTGTTTTCTGGTTGAGTTTTAAGTTTTAAGTGCGGTTGTTCCTCACTGCCTCCTGCTGCCCGTGGTCATCTCTCTCTGTAAAGGCCATCAGGGTGAAGCATGTTGTGTTTTTCTCCGGCTGCTCTCCTCTCTCTGAGCTCGTTTTCATCTCTCTGCCTGCCATTAAACTGATAGCTTGACAGAACATGTGCCCAGTTTTTCCTCCTGCTGTACACCAAATGAGGTCCATGAACCAAGACATGTTTGGCCTCAGGCGCAGCAAGAGCTTCCGTCGACTTGTGACCACCTCTTGTCCTCTGAGAGAACTTGTACTTAAAAACGGCCACAAACACCAATGCGTTAAGGAGAACAGCTCTACAGCTGAGTTGGGTCAGGGGCAGTTTTCACCAGGGGTGGAAAAGTGGTGGCAAGATCAAAAGGGTGGGGTGGTAGTTTAACAGTGGTTTAACCTTTTGTCAATTCACTCTCCTCTTAAAAGCAAAGCATTACAGATGAGATCTGCTCACAATGAGGAAGCGAGTACAGCGATGTGGAGGCCAATGACATCACGTTTATTTCTACAGCACTTTTTACAGCAGCCGTTATCACAAAGCAGCTTTACAAAAACATCCGGGTCTGAGCCCCCATGAGCGTCGCCGATGGCAACAGTGGCAAGGAAAAACTCTCTAAGAGTAAGAGGCAGAAACACTAAGAGGAGCCAAGACTAAGAAGGGGAACCCAATATGAACAAAGAATTACGTTTTATTCTTGGTAGAAATTTTGAGATGGTGTAAGGGGTGGCCAGACAGTGGTCAGTACTGCTTCATACATTTCAACTTAAAGTCCACACTGTAAAGTGATATCTTAGTGAGTTTAAACCTGACATGAGAATATTGTGAGATTATTGAACTTATTTCTAGACATTTTTACTTGTTTTATCTTATAAAAGTGTCTGATTTCATTGGCAGATCATGTTCCTTGTTTTAATCATTATTTCTCGAAATGAGCAAAATTATCTTCATTATTTCTCCAAACAAGTGAACTAATCTGCCAATGGAATCAGACACTTTCACCAGATAAAATCACTTAAAACTAGTAAAAATGTACAGAAACAGGTGGAATAACCTTATAATATTCTTACAGCAGCCTCACAATGAGGGATATTAGACTTACTGACTACATTTAAGACGTTTACACTTGTAAACATAATATGTTTTGCAATGTATGTGTTTTACACACAGACCAGTCATCACGTTTTAAGCATTTGAGGTTTTTCCTAATTGGCTGTTTAGCTGAATGGTTAAGTTGCTTATATTCCAGTTAGCGTGGTGCTAACTGCACACCCAAATCAGCAAACTCACACACTGTTATTTATAAAACTGGACCAAAGTATGGACTAAACTCAGTCTTCCAGGTGGCTGCTATTGTTGTTAGCTATGCTAACGTACTTTACCATTATTTAAGGTCATGGACTAATATTGAAGAGAGTACATTAACTGGCCACTTTATTAGAAACACATCTTATACTTGCACAAACTGGCCACTTTATTAGAACAGTGAGTCATACAGCATCTGAAACCACATAATCGAGTCTGTAAGAGATGCTGAACACCTCCAGATGCTTTGAGGAAAGCATGCGATGATTTATGCAGCATGTTAATTGGTGGCTAATAGCTACAATAACATCGTAGCTCCGAGGCTAAAACCAAAGAAGCAAACATCAGACATTAATGCCAAATTATTGCTTTAATGTAGGAGGAGCGTCTGTCTGAAGGAAAAAACACCAGCAGCCTGAGCTCCCGGCTCTAAACTTTTTAATAAGCTGTTTAAGTGTGAAAAGTCGTTTTGTATTCAGAGCTTGAGCGGTTTGGAGACTATCCAGGACATTTTAACGTTTGAGAATCGGATTGAGTGCGTTTGAGGAGAATGAGGGTGAAACTGTGGGACCGGCTGTTTGGGCTGCAGGGCTGTAATTCTGTTTCTTCGTGGCCGGCGGGGATGTGTACGTGTATTGCGTCTCTGCGTGGCCATAAACTCAATCACTCAGATTTAAACTGAATGAAAATGTCAGTGTGGAGGGGGACAGGGTTTAATATCAGACGCTGCAAGCAAAACACTCTGAAATGTTCATATGCACCAGCCATTTTCTTAACTCTCCGAAATTCGTCATGAAAATATACAAATGGCTGCTTTGCACATGGAGAAACAGCGTTTGCTTAAAGCGTGATTTGGATTTGTGTTTTTCTGAACCAAAAACAGTCATCGTTCATTTCTGCATGACCGTTTTCTAACCTCTCTTTATCCCCTTAGAATTAAACAGGCTGTTTCTGTTACTGTGCCTTTGAGACCGATACAGTGCACAGTGACATTTTCGAGATCCTTTATTTATTTCATTTACAGTCAAAACAGCCGGTAAGACCACGTTCAAGTAATCAAGATCAAGTAATCCACTTTCATTGGGAAGGAGAAGAAAAAAAAACAGGAGTTTCCAAAAATGAAGTTCAAAAACTGATTAAAGCTCCAGAGAAAATGTGTCTCCTAACAACCATCTGGAAGAGCAGGTCGACCCCAAAACTGCCCCCATCAGATAAACAGCACTTAAAGCTTTGATCTCTGAGAGAGAGGAGAAAATCAAGCTGCTTCAGATCTGAAAACATCCACAGGTGTTTCTGTGCATCCTTCCACTGTGAGAAGACCACTCAGCGCTGTGGGTCTGAAAGGACATGTAGCTGATCAAGAAGACCCTCACTGAGAAAAAGGAGACGGACACCTCAAACAAAGAAGCTGCACGATGGACTGACCGCCCCAGAGTTCAGACCTCAGCACTACTGAATGGGTTTGATTAGTTCAGAAAATCATCAACCAGCTTCTAAGACTGAGCTTTGGAGGTTGGAGTCCATCAGACTAGGTCACAGTATTTCAACTGCAAGGAAGCTCTTGTTACTTTTCACTGTATTTAAGTTTATTTGGATGTTTTCTGGTGATATAAGGTGACTTTACAAGTATAGGCACACTTGTTCCTGAGATAAATGGTTTTAAATGATGTGTTGAGGCACCTAAAACTTTTCCACACTACAGCATGTTTTCTACTTTATTTATGGTGCTGACAATGAAGACCTTCACAAGGTAAACGTGTTGTTAAATGAAATAATCTACTCTAATTGTCTGTTTACGGTCATTTCTTGGTAACATGTCTGCCTGAGATTTGATGTCCATCTCCAGATATGAGGCATGCTGGATGTTCATTTTATTAGAACTTCCTTAATTATGTCTGAAGGATCTGCCGCATATATGAGAGTCCACCTCCCTCACTCTCACGATCACTACACCTCTCTCTCTCTCTCTCTCTCTCTCTCTCTCTCTCTCTCTCTCTCTCTCTCTCTCTCTCTCTCTCTCTCTCAGCTCCTTCAGCCCAGAGGTGGTCTTCTGTACGAGCGGTTCTCTGCCTCACCTGCCCAGCGTTCCTCGGCTGGTTCGTGCTGGAGTAAGCTGGATCATGCTGGAGTGGAGCCGGCCGGATGGCTGCAGCGCAGAGGAGCCTCTCGCTTACACGCTGGAGATCCAGGACGACAGCAACGTACGAATCTCTCCAACACTCCACTCAGTCTGGATATCAGAGCCTTTAAAGAGAAACAGATTCAGATTCAAACAGTTTCATCAGCAGTTTACCTAACCTTGTGCTTTCACTAACTGGCCACTTTATTAGAAACACCTAACCTTGTGCTTTCACTAACTGGCCACTTTATTAGAAACACCTAACCTTGTGCTTTCACTAACTGGCCACTTTATTAGAAACACCTAACCTTGTGCTTTCAATTACTGGCCACTTTATTAGAAACACCTAACCTTGTGCTTTCACTAACTGGCCACTTTATTAGAAACACCTAACCTTGTGCTTTCAATTACTGGCCACTTTATTAGAAACACCTAACCTTGTGCTTTCACTAACTGGCCACTTTATTAGAAACACCTAACCTTGTGCTTTCACTAACTGGCCACTTTATTAGAAACACCTAACCTTGCGCTTTCACTAACTGGCCACTTTATTAGAAACACCTGCCTTGTACTTCCACTAACTGACCTTTTTATTAGAAATTCCTACTTTGTACTACCACTAAGCTGAAGTGCTAATTAATCAATTAATGTATTCATTAATTCAGTTTAGAGTCAGTATTGTATCATTACACTGAGCCATGTTCGGTGATGATTTGAATGATAATGAAGACTTTTAGGCTGTGCTGTGTCTGTGCTTGCGTGTGTGTGTGTGTGTGTGTGTAGGCTGTTCTGTGTCTGTGCTGATGATGTGATTACATGAGCTGTAGGCTGTGCTGTGCCTTTGCTGATTATGTGATTATCTGAGCTGTAGGCTGTGCTGTGCCTGTGCTGATGATGTGATTATATGAGCTGTAGGCTGTGCTGTGTCTGTACTGATGATGTGATTATATGAGCTGTAGGCTGTGCTGTGTCTGTACTGATGATGTGATTATATGAGCTGTAGGCTGTGCTGTGTCTGTACTGATGATGTGATTATATAAGCTGTAGGCTGTGCTGTGTCTGTGATGAGCTGTAGGCCATGCTGTGTATGTGCTGATGATATGGTGATGTGATTATATGAGCTGTAGGCTGTGCTGTGTATGTGCTGATGATATGATGATGTGATTATATGAGCTGTAGGCTGTGCTGTGTGTGTGCTGGTGATGTGATGATGTGATTATATGAGCTGTAGGCTGTGCTGTGTCTGTGCTGGTGGTGTGGTGATGTGATTATATGAGCCGTAGGCTGTGCTGTGTGTGTGCTGGTGATGTGATGATGTGATTATTTGAACTGTAGGCTGTGCTGTGTCTGTGCTGATGATATGGTGATGTGATTATATGAGCTGTAGGCTGTGCTGTGTCTGCTGGTGGTGTGGTGATGTGATTACATGAGCCGTAGGCTGTGCTGTGTGTGTGCTGGTGATGTGATGATGTGATTATATGAGCTGTAGGCTGTGCTGTGTCTGTGCTGACGATGTGATTTTATGAGCTGTAGGCTGTGCTGACGATGTGATTTTATGAGCTGTAGGCTGTGCTGATGTCTCTGTGTATCTTTGTGTGTTGATTTTCAGGGAGCCGAGTTCCTCCCAAAGTACACTGGAGACAGCCTGAGCTGTACTGTAGAGGACCTGAAGAGGAGCTCACAGTATAAATTCAGAGTGAGTTAATTACCAAATACTAATAATCATCAGCACATTGCTGCATTTCTAATAATCTGTCAAAACTAATAGATCCTCACTGCTTCTGTTCAGCCATCATTCATAGCTGACATTACAGATAATAGAGATAAATCTCACTGATCATCATCGTAATATTTAACCTCCAGTCACTGTTTATCACTGTTAGGGCTTCTGGATAAAATTCCTTTCACGCTGTGTCTAAAGCAGTTAGACTCTGTCTGTCTGTCTGTCTGTCTGTTTACCTAGATATCTGTCTGTTTATCGACCCGTCTGTCTGTCTATCTACCTGCTTGTCTGTCTGTTCATCTACCTGTCTGTCTGTCTGTTTGTTCATCTGCCTGTCTGTCTGTCCACCTGTCTGTCTGTCTACCTATCTGTCTGATGTTCTGTCTATCTATCTGTCTGTCTGTCTGTTTATCTGTCTGTCTGTCTACCTATCTGTCTGACAGTCTGTCTATCTATCTGTCTGTCTGTGTCTGTTTATCTATCTGTCTGTCTGTCTATCTAACTGTTTATCTACCTGTCTGTCTATCTGTCTGTCTGTCTGTCTGTCTTTATCTACCTGTCTGTCTGCCTGCATGTCTGTCTCACTGTCTGTCTGCCTGTGTATCGATCTGTTTGTCTGTGTGTTGCCTGTCTATCTATCTGCTTGTCAGACTTTCCGTTTATCTTCAACTGGTCTGTCTACCTGTATTTATCTACGTGTCTGTCTGTCTATCTACTGGTCTTTCTGTCACTCTGTCAGTTAGTCTACCTGCCTATCTCTCTGTTTTTCTGCCTGCCTACCTGTCTGTCTGTCTATCTATTTATCTACATGTTTGTCTATCCACTGGTCTATCTGTTTGTTTCTTTGTGTATCTGTCTGTTTATCTGTCTGTCTGCCTGTCTGTCTTGTGTTCTTCATCTCTGCTGGTTCTGGTCATCGCTGTGTTTGTTGTTGTGAGTATACTCAGTGCTGTCTGTGCTGTTGTGAGTGAACAGAGAGCAGAGCTGTTCTGTACTGTCATTTTGGTTTGGTTACCTATTTTCTGTTTTTTAAGGTCTCAGATATAGAAAGTGTTTTTCTCCAGGATCGTATATCAGCTGTTAATAAAAAGTGGCGAGTTGTTTTATATATAAAGCCTGTATGAGGAAAATGAATGGCCAGGTGACACTGTGTGGTAAATAATGCAGATAAATGCACAGCACTAAGTCATACATACAGAAAATAAACAGTAAATAGAACATAAAACTCGACGCTAGATGGGGAATTGTTCTCATATATGGCTCACAGTGCATAAATATAGATTATATATGGTAATTTTACAGTTGCACTGATATGAGAATTGTGCATTAATGCTGATACCTCATTTTTCATCTACATATACTGTATGGACAAAAGTATTGGGACACCAACTGGAGCTTCTATGAATCTCATTCTAAATCTATAGGCATTAATATGGAGTTGCTCCCCCTTTGCAGCTCTAACAGCTTCCACTCTTCTGGGAAGCTTCTACAGGATGTTGTAGAGAGTCTGTGGGAATGTCTGCCTCATCCAGAAGAACATCTGTGAGGTCAGACACTGATGTTGGATGAGAGGGTCTGGCTCACAATCTCCGTTCTAGATCATCTCAAAGTTGTTGGTGGGGTTGAGGTCAGGACTCTGTGAGGGTCCGTCAAGTTCTTCCACACCAAACTCACCCAGTCAGGCCTTTATGGAGCTGCTTTGGTCACTGGGGCTCAGTCATGCTAGAACAGGAAAGGTTCTTCCCCAAACTGTTCACATAAAGTTGGAAGTGTACAGTTGTCCAAAATGTCCTGGTGCTGAAGCATTAAGGTTCCCCTTCACTGGAATGAAGGGTTCTAGACCAACTCCTGAAAAACAACCCCATATCATCATCCCTTCTTCACCAAACTTTACAGCACAGTGGCACAGTGCAGTCAGGCAGGTAACTTTCTCCTGGCATTCGCCAAACCCAGACTTGTCCATCAGAATGACAGAAAGAGAAGCTGATTCACTCCACAGAACACGGTTCCACTGCTCCAGAGTCCAGTGGCAGCGCTTTACACCCCTCCAGCCGACACTTGGCTTTGTGCATTTTGATGTTAGGCTTGTGTTCAGACTGCTCAGACATGGAAACCCATTTCCTGATGCTCCTTATATGCAGTTCTTTTGCTAATGTTGCTTCCAGAGGCAGTTTGGAACTCTTTAGTGATGATGGAACAGAGGATCGGCACTGTGTGCAGTCTCTCTGTGAGTTTGTGTGGTTTACTGCTTTGTGGCTGAGGATGCTTGGATGCTTACATTCCACAATAGCACTTACAGTTGTCCAGGGCAGATCAAGCAAGACAGAAATGTCTGACTTGTGGCAGAGGCGGCATCCTATGACAGAGCCATGTTTAAAGTCACTGGACTCTTCAGTGCGACCCTATACTGCCATGTCTATGGAGACTGAAAAACTATGTGCTTGATTTTATACACCTGATAGTAGTGGGTGTGTTTTTTATCTAACCACTATGTGGCTTTTATTAAAAACACTGGACACTGTTTACCTCCATAGTTCATACTGTAGACCAGCTAGCCAGTGTGAAGAACAAAGTTTGGTTCCAGATTTCCTCCAGCAGTTTCACTGCTCCACAGCCCAATACTTGGGGGATTTATACCCCTCTAACCCACGATTGGCATTGTTCATGGTGACCTATCAGTGGGTCAGTTTCTATGGAGATTATACAAGTTGTGTCAGCGACTCAAGATTTTTATCATCATATGCACAATGAAACTGCTGTTTACACTGTACAGTAAACTGTACAGTAAACTTCATTGTTAAAAATGACTTCTGCAAAGAGCATGACAGACCTTATAGATAGACAAAATTATACATAATTAAAGCTCTAAACTGAGAGATTCAGAGCGGTTTGGTGTGAAATGGTTCAGACGTCTTTACAGTGGTGGTGATAGGAACCAGGGGTCACCATGACTACAACACTGATATAGACATTTTATTTACCATCCAGAACCACCAGAGAACCTACACGAGTCTTGTGAGTTTATATGGAATGTTGATGATGGAAAATAGTGGAAAAATGGGAATAATAAGTTTACTTTGGGGACTATTTTGCCGCACAGCGTCCTGCATGTATCCCTCCACCATGAATGGAGTTGAAGTTCTCTAAACTATCATAAAACAGCGTCTCAGTCATCAGGCAGTGAATTCAGAACCATTTCATGTAGGAACTTTCTGTGAGGAACTTTTAGAGGGGGACGCCTGGTTCCTATCACCACCACTGTGACTTATTCTGACTCTGTATATATTACAGCTTAAAGGGTCACATCAATAATAAATTATTCAGTATCTCCTATAAATTACTCATTGACCAGCATGAATTATTCAGTGTCAAC
Source organism: Pygocentrus nattereri (assembly GCF_015220715.1). Classification (NCBI taxonomy): domain Eukaryota; kingdom Metazoa; phylum Chordata; class Actinopteri; order Characiformes; family Serrasalmidae; genus Pygocentrus; species Pygocentrus nattereri. The sequence continues at coordinate 12,209,970 of NC_051227.1, forward strand.
TATGAATTATTCTGTATTTGCTATGAATTACTCAGTATCTACTTTGAATTACTCAGTATCCACTTTGAATTACTTTGTATACACTATGAATTACTCTGTATCCACTATGAATTACTCTGTATCCACTATGAATTACTCTGTATCCACTATGAATTATTCAGTATCCACTTTGAATTAATCTGTATCCACTATGAATTACTCAGTATCAACTTTCAGTTACTCAGTATCCACTATGAATTATTCAGTATCCTCTGTGAATTATTCAGTATCCACTATGAATTATTCAGTATCCACTATGAATTACTCAGTATCCACTGTGAATTATTCAGTGTACACTATGAATTATTCAGTGTACACTATGAATTATTCAGTATCCACTGTGAATTATTCAATATCCACTATGAATTATTCAGTGTATACTATGAATTATTCAGTATCTGCTATGAATTACTTAGTATACACTATGAATTATTCAGTATCATCTATGAATTATTCAGTATCCACTTTGAATTATTCAATATTTGCTATGAATTATTCAGTATCCGCTATGAATTATTCTGTATTCGCTATGAATTGTCCAGTATATACTATGAATTACTCAGTATCCACTGTGAATTTTTCAGTATTTACTCTGAATTATTCAATATCCCATATGCATTACTCAGTATCCACTATGAATAAATCAATATCCACTATGAATTATTCAGTGTTCACTATGAATTGTCCAGTATCCTCTATTAATTATTCATTATCCACTATGAATTATTCAGTATTTGCTATGAATTTTCCAGTATACACTATGAATTATTCAATATCCACTATGGATTACTCACTATCCACTATTAATTGTTCAATACCTACTATGAATTTTTCAGCATTCGCTGTGAATTATTTAGTATCCACTATGATTTATTCAGTGTTCACTATGAATTTTCCAATATCTACTATAAATTATTCAGTATCCACTATGAATTGTTTAGTATTTGCTATGAATTATTCAGTATTCGCTATGAATTATTCAGTATCCACCATGACTTATTCAGTATCCACTATAAATTATGCAGTATCTGCTATGAATTATTCAATATTCGCTATTAATTATTCAGTGTCCACTGTGAATTATTCAGTATTCATTATGAATTACTCAGTAGTCACTATGAATTATTCAGCATCCACTATGAATTATTCAGTAGTCACTATGATTTATTCAGTATTCACTATGAATTGTCCGGTATCCACTATGAATTATTCAGTATCCACTATGAATTATTCAGTATTAGCATGAATTGTCTGTTATCCAGTATGAATTATTCAGTATCCACTATGAATTATTCAGTATCCACTATGAATTATTCAGTATTAGCATGAATTGTCTGTTATCCAGTATGAATTATTCAGTGTCCACTTTGAATTATTCAGTATCCACTTTGAATTACTCAATATCCCCTATGAATTGATCAGTATGCACTATGACTTATTCAGTATGCACTATGAATTATTCAGTATGCACTATGAATTATTCAGTATGCACTATGAATTATTCAGTATCTGCTATGCATTACTCAATATCCATTGTGAATTAGTTAGTATTTACTAGGAATTATCCAGTTTCCACTATGAATTATTCTGTATCTACTATAAATTACTCAGCATCTACTATGAATTAATCCTCTAAGCAGTATTCAGTATATATATATTGATATACTTTTTATCAACTGTTATCCTCGCATATGAATTATTTAGTAAATGCTGTTTTTCATCTACTATTTTCACTCTTTTCTTTGTCCTCTTGTCTGTCTCTGCTGTAGCTGATAGCCTCCAGTATAGAGGGCAGGACTGGACCCAGTGAGGTTCTGGTCTGTACAACGAGTCCAGATAAACCAGGACCTCCATCTAGCCCAAGTGTTCAGGAACCAATCACACCTTACAGCTTCACCATCTCCTGGGGTTCGTACACACCACACCCATCACAGAGGATGCTTGTATATGTATAGAACAAATGTAGGACACATTATTGTTAGATAAAGGTGTAATTTATATTCTGTTCATGTGTTTTCATTGCAGACCCTCCACAAGACAACGGGGGGTCAGAAATCCTGACGTACCTCCTGGAGATTTCAGAAGGAGAGACTGATGGTATGTTTGATCTTGTTTATTTATCCAGTCTTTGCCTTCATTTCTTTCTGTTTGCAGACATTTCTGATCATTTTTTTCTAGTATCACTCTTTGCTTCTGACTTTTCACAACCTTTTACATAGAAATGATCCAGAATGAGTCGGAATGTTTTCATTTTCCACCTCACAGATTCATCAGTTTATTCATCAACAGATTTATCAACTGATTCAGTGGCTCACATCACTGATTTATCACTTCATTCATCAACTGATTAATGAACTGATTCATCAACTGATTCATCAACTGATTCATCAACCGATTCATTGGCTCACATCACTAATTCGCCAATGAATCGCAGTTACAAAATGCAGCTCTCCAGGCTAATTAACTGTGCTAACTGAGAATAGCTAACTCTAGCTAATTCTGCTGAACATAACTACTAGCATAACTACTCAGATTGTAGGCCATTCTGGGCGGGCCATATCCATTAGTTCTACTCACTTTACAGTATGTGAGCCAGATCTGAGCTGAGGACCCAGCCATATACTGGGCCAGATCTGAGCTGAGGACCCAGCCATATACTGGGCCAGATCTGAGCTGAGGACCCAGCCATATACTGGGCCAGATCTGAGCTGAGGACCCAGCCATATACTGGGCCAGACCTGAGCTGGGGACCCAGCCATATACTGGGCCAGATCTGAGCTGAGGACCCAGCCATATACTGGGCCAGATCTGAGCTGAGCACCCAGCCATATACTGGGCCAGATCTGAGCTGAGCACCCAGCCCTATACTAGGTCAGATCTGAGCTGAGCACCCAGCCCTATACTAGGCCAGATCTGAGCTGAGGACCCAGCCATATACTAGGCCAGATCTGAGCTGAGGACCCAGCCATATACTGGGCCAGATCTGAGCTGAGGACCCAGCCATATACTGGGCCAGACCTGAGCTGGGGACCCAGCCATATACTGGGCCAGATCTGAGCTGAGGACCCAGCCATATACTGGGCCAGATCTGAGCTGAGCACCCAGCCATATACTGGGCCAGATCTGAGCTGAGCACCCAGCCCTATACTAGGCCAGATCTGAGCTGAGCACCCAGCCCTATACTAGGCCAGATCTGAGCTGAGGACCCAGCCATATACTGGGCCAGATCTGAGCTGAGCACCCAGCCCTATACTAGGCCAGATCTGAGCTGAGGACCCAGCCCTTTACTGGGCCAGAACAAACCTCAGGATGTGGCCCACAAGTGGCCCAGACAAATTTTGCTAACTAAAAAGCTTGATATGACTAATTCACCAAACTGAAAATGGCTAACTCTTGCTTAGTTTGCTTAATGACCATAACTAGCTTTAGCTAACTCTGAAAACTGAAAATAGGTAACATTTTAATTCTGCAAACTAAAAAAGTGAACAAAGCTAATTCGGCTACCTGACAATGACCAACTCTACTAAATAAAAACAGTTAACCTGGCTAACTGTGCTAACTGCCTCACTGGCGTGGGCAGTTGTGAGTGAATGGCTAGACATCTTTTCCTCCCCACATTTACAGAATACTAGAAACTCTTCAAAGGCTTTGCTGCTGAGGCTGGATTGAGGAACAGACCTGCATCATCGTTTTATATCACTAATATCTGTGTACGTCACTGTTATATCTCCAAAATAGTAACTTTACAGGAGAAGGAAAAAACCCGCTTTACTTTTAGTGTAAGTCAATGGAACCAGACATTTTTCCAAGTCTTATTGGGCCGTTTCTTTTGGTGCATTCACCTTGAAATTTACACACGATGTAAAGAACAACAGACATTTTCAAGTTGTCATAAACTAAAAACGACAAAAATGGAGATACAAGGTTTTCTTCCAACAGCAGCGATATTTTGATGATTCATTATATTATTATATTATATTATTACAGTTTTATGTCCCAGGCCTGATCAGACACAAGCCTGCAGTGTTTTATCAGAGCTGTTCTTTATTCTTTCCTCTACCGCAGCGCCAACCGTCTCCTCCTGATGGGGTAGTTTTTCTTTCCTTTGTTTCTTCACACTGAGTAACCAGATCTGTCCTCTCTGCTCTGCTCTGCACTGAGCTGTCTCAGGTGTGATTCATCCCGTCTGCCACGTTCCTCAGCACAGACTCCGATAATCCTCTTTAACCCTTAGCAGGCACTGCTGTGAAAACATAGTCCCACTGTAAACCTGTGTGGATTATTTCTGACTGAAACGAGTGGAGAAACTGTGGAAAGTGCAGATTCTAAACTTCTATTCCAGACCACGTTAGTGTCTGTAATCCGGTATTTTATTATGATCTGAATATTATGATTCTATAATTTTGCTGTTTTTATTTTTTGACCTTATGACAGTGTTAAGAAGGGTCTTCTTGGACCGTGTTCTCCCTCAGGAACCAAGGGCAGACACCCGTGCACCCTCAGCAGAGTTTGAGTTTATTAATACATGTTAGTCACTGGGGAAGAGACAAGCCAAAGGAAAGTTAACCTTTCAGACAGAATAAAGCCAGGCTGAGCCTCTTCCATACATGTAGATCAAATATAAACATAATTCATTCAGTCAGTTTAGACAAGCCACATTGAAGATATTATTTAAAAGGAAAGAACAACAGAAAGTTTCAGAAAGCAAAGTTAAGAAAAATGAATTTCAGAAGAAATATTGAAGATTCTGCCCTATTTCTAGGTCAAAATTCTAATTAAAACAAAACATGTAAAAATACCAAATACTGAGAAATTCTGAAATTCATGGAAATATTTCAGAGATTCTACTTTTCACTCAAACTGTTATGATGATATTATTTGTAAAGTTTTATTATCGCTTTGTGGCCTCTTGAACTTCTTGAGACCGCCAGTGGTTCCAAAGCGCACTTGGTCATGTTCTTCATAACTTTCATCTTTCATAAGTTCCATTCAGAAGCTGGACGTCGTGTGAGGCTGTAACTTCTTTCCAGTCTAATAGCCGGTGATGTCATTTTATACCCCATAATAAAAGAAGCTGAACTCAGTTTGTTTTTCTACTGAAAGTCGAGCCGTTTTCCCCCAAATCTGGGCTCTAAACTATAAACAGACGGCGTCTCTTCAGTGATCTGCTCTGTAAACATTACTTTTATAAAATAACACAAAGAGCGTCTGAGATTTTTGGCTTTCAGCAGTAAATTGTAAGCATTTAGCAATATGTGTAGAACAGAAAACGATAATAAAATAAATAAAATAATGAAATAAATAAAAATTTCCAAAAATAAAATAAAATAAAAATGTATTTAATGCAGTTAGTGAATAATTTGCCTTACAATTTGGTCGCGAAAATTCAGATGGACAAACCAAAATACCCTGGATAATAAGAGCTTAAAAGTCTTGCAACACAGATTCTAAACAAAACATTTGCAAACTGTTTTCAAGCAAGCAAGAAAGCAACCATCACAAAATTAACCCGTATATTCATACATCAACGCGCAAATACACACACACACACACACACACACACACACACACACACACACACACACACACACAAAAAAAGGGGGTGGGGTGGCATTGGTAAGGGGGTAGGATAGAGAGTTGAAGAGAGGGACCTACCCAAGTCCTCTGCAGGAAGCTGCGGGAGGGCTCTTGACAAGGGCAATAAAAGGTGACCAGCGCCTATAAAAGTTTCGCAGAACCCCTCAAACTAAACCTGATCTTCACAAGGTGCAAACAGAAAACATCATCTCTCAACCAGAGGGAGCGAGAAGGAGGAGAGTGGCACTTCCAGCTGATGAGAATCTTCGTCTTGCCAGTAACAGAGCAAAACCAAGTCCAGTTCTCGGGGGCTCCACTGGGCTGTGCCAGAAGAAATAAATGTGTTCAGTTTTGTTTTTTTAAAAATGCGACATACAAGACATTTTCTATGAATGTCATTTTGTAAGCGTCCATAAACACATTTATAGCATGTTATAATGCATTCATAAGCTGTCATAAGCATGGCTATAAATATTTATAAAAATGCATTACACGTCATACCCATGCTTATTATGCATTGTTCACAAAGTACCTTATAAGCACTGTTCATAACAAATTATAAGAGCTCATAAATTGTATACATTTACATATTCATGAGGCATTATAAACATGATTATTTATATATATATATATATATATATATATATATATATATATATATAAATGAATTACACTACATTACACTTTATAGCCTTGCTTATTATACATTATGAATTGTTAATATAATGCATTATAAGTAGTGTTAATTACATGTTATACTGTCAGTCCCAGCTTGAAGAGCATAAAGACAAATCTAAAGTTTATTTACTGAGACTTCCAGTGTTTTATTTCTCAGCACTGGTGCTGATCGAACTGCATCTTCAGCGCTTTAGTCCTGAATATTCAGATGCTCCAAACTGGCCATCCAGCCTAGAATCCCTGCTACACTGAGCTTTTCTTACTCAGCGTCTCACTTTAAACACTACATTACATCACAGCAAACCAGGTACCCATCAGCCCCTCCCCTGAACCCCCTCTGACATCACACCGAGCGTGAAGTCACTGTGGAGTGAAGGCCTGGGGAGCGAGGGGGAAGATAGTCGAGCCTGTCATTATAATTTATTCCCTCACTGGTTCTAACAGTAAGCGTTAGAACCCTTCACTCCATAACACTACACTACACTACAGTAATGCTGATTTCTGCTAGCACTCTATTGGATATGCAGTGTTAAGTTAGTGCCAGGCTAACGGTGGTGCACATTAACAGTGGTGTACATTGACTTTCCTACATTGGGTGAAACACTGATGGCAGCACTAGTTTAAACTCTGACATCTGAAGCCTGTAATGAGCTTTGTGTGTGTTTCAGTAAATCCTTCAGTAAACACTTCAACTTGAAGCCTCACTCTTAACACTGGAGGAGGCTTTAGTCCAGTACACTTCACTTTACTTAGAGCGGACAAATACAACTTATGACCGCTTATAATTTATTATGAACACTGCTTATAATGCACTGTTCACAGTTCATAATGCATAATAAGCATGGCTATAACATGTAATGCATTTTTATAAATATTTATAGCTGTGTTTATGATGCCTTACAAATGCATTACAAAATGTTATGAATGTGTTTATAGATGCTTACAAACCCAACATTCAGAGAAAGTGTTACCAAATTTTCAATAGTGCTCTGAGGCTTTTAGACCTCACTGATATTAATCATTATTCATTTATACCAGATTATGCCGTTTATAAGTATGTAAGGTAAATAGTGCGGTAGAACCTAACACTCCTGAGAGTTTATAAAAATTCTAATACTGTACTGTATTTAACCTTGTTCTGTCCGTGTCTGCTGGTCGTTAAGCTTTTTTTTTTTTTTTATTTACAGCATTTGGCAGTCGCTCTTTTCCAGAGCAACTTACAGTTTGATCATTTTTGCAGAGGTAGGCTAAGGCAGTGTTAGGAGTCTTGCCCAAGGACTCTTATTGGTATAGTGAAGGGTGCTTACCCAGGCAGGGATTGGACCCCAGCCTACAGTGTAGAAGGCAGAGGTATTACCCACTACACCAACCAACCACTGGTGGTCTCTGTTTTGGGTGCTAAACGTCTGAATGTTTGGGTGAATGATGGTGGGAATATTAAAGCCATATTCTACTTCTTCAAACAAAATAATTTACTACCCACCATCCCAAATGTAGTCAGACCATTGAGATGTGTGTGGAGGTGTTCAGTGTCTCTAATAGACTGGTTTCTGACTCTGTGTGACTCACTGTGCTCTATAAACATCGACTGAAATACATTAGCATAGCTATAAACATTAGCAGGCACCAGGAAGACTGAACTTTATCTGTACTTTTGTCCAGTTCTGTAGGTGAAAGTGTAAGAGTTTGAGGCAAGAGATGCCGTTAGCGCAGTGCTAATTGGTGGGGTATAATTTTCAGATACTTGTCAGCTACATTAGCCTCATAGCTTCTTTGCTAAAACTGAAGAAGCGCCAAATGTCTTATCTGACCGGCTACATCACCTTTGCTCACCTGCATGTTTTCAGTGGTTTTGTTCATTTCCTGTAATTCTTTTCACATTTAATTTGTTTTGTTTTTTTTGCTGTCTTCATTTTTTATTTGTTTTTTTATTTTGTTTTGCTTTATGATCTACGTTTTTCTCATATATTTCTTTGTTAATATAATTTTTAAATGTACATTGTGAAGGAGAGGTGGCAGAAACAGTAAGAGAAATAGTCCAAAATCATTTGGAATAAAATCTTCCATTCAAAGTGAAGAACATTTTGTTTTCTCCTACAAGATTAGCTTTTTTTTCAGATTTGAGGTTTTGTCACAATAGTGAGAATTTCCTTGTATTGATGATTGATTGGGAGTGAGGTTGGACACGCCAAGCCATTGCAGTGAATCTCATTTTGTTATAATAAGGTGGAAATTTCTCTGTTTCTTATGCAGCCAGTCAGTGGGACGTAGCGTACAGCGGACCAGCTACCCACTGTGTGTGTGACCACTTAAAGCCTGGAACTTTATACAGACTCCGCCTCTGCTGCATCAGCACAGGGGGGCACAGCCAGGTAACAATACACACTCCTACAGCCAGGTAACATCACACACGCCTACAGCCAGGTAACATAACACACGCCTACAGCCAGGTAACATCACACACGCCTACAGCCAGGTAACATCATACACGCCTACAGCCAGTTAACATCACACACGCCTACAGCCAGGTAACAACACGCACGCCTACAGCCAGGTAACAACACGCACGCCTACAGCCAGGTAACAACACGCACGCCTACAGCCAGGTAACATCACACACGCCTACAGCCAGATAACAACACACACCCCTACAGCCAGGTAACATCACACACGCCTACAGCCAGGTAACATCACACACGCCTACAGCCAGGTAACAACACACACGCCTACAGCCAGGTAACAATACACATGCCTACAGCCAGTTAACATCACACACGCCTACAGCCAGGTAACAACACACACGCCTACAGCCAGGTAACATCACACACGCCTACAGCCAGGTAACCTCACACACGCCTACAGCCAGATAACATCACACACGCCTACAGCCAGGTAACAACACACACGCCTACAGCCAGGTAACAACACACACGCCTACAGCCAGGTAACATCACACACGCCTACAGCCAGGTAACAACACACACGCCTACAGCCAGGTAACAACACACACGCCTACAGCCAGGTAACATCACACACGCCTACAGCCAGTTAACATCACACACGCCTACAGCCAGGTAACATCACACACGCCTACAGCCAGGTAACCTCACACACGCCTACAGCCAGTTAACATCACACACGCCTACAGCCAGGTAACAACACACACGCCTACAGCCAGGTAACAACACACACGCCTACAGCCAGGTAACATCACACACGCCTACAGCCAGGTAACATCACACACGCCTACAGCCAGTTAACATCACACACGCCTACAGCCAGGTAACAACACACACCCCTACAGCCAGGTAACAACACACACGCCTACAGCCAGATAACAACACCTATCACTCTCTGTCCATGTGTACGTAGTGTTCTGAGAGTGTTCCTGTGCGCACCCTGAGCGTGCCTCCAGGCCCCTGCCAGCCTCCGAGGATTGTGGGTAAAGCCAAACACAAGGAGGTGCAGTTACAGTGGGGTGAGGCATCTTTTCCTCCGCATTATATTTCTGTGTGTTTGTTTTCCGAGACTTTTATCCTCCTCTGAGGTTTTAATTTCACACTGATCACCTCTTTGTATTCGAGCAGCTTCAGGTCCTCAAGTTTTAATGAACTGCCAAGATTTACTTAACAGGAAATGAAGCATCCTATCATATAAATAAACCTCCAGAACCTCACAGTCAGTCCAGGTGCATTTATTCAGGTAGACCGGCGCAAACTGTGAATCACATTACTGCGTCTCCCTCTTGCTGCACACCCGCGTGATTGATGGCATTGTGAACTTCGTTAGCAGTCCGTGTGGTCATTTATGATGTATGAATCACGTTACTGTGGGCTTTGCTATTAGATTTCTCTTTTTACGGTTCTTTGCTGAGAGAGAACTTCAGACATCAGTCTGACATAACACCCCCCGTCTCTCTCTCTCTCTCTCGCTCTCTCTCTCTCTCTCTCTCGCGCGCTCTCTCGCTCGCTCTCTCTCTCTCTCTCTCTCTCTCTCTCCCTCTCTCTCTCTCCCTCTCTCTCTCTCTCTCTCTATCTCTGTCTCTCTCTCTCCCTCTCTCCCTCTCTCTCCCTCTGTCTGCCTATCTCTCTCCCTCTCTCTCCCTCTACCCCCCCTCTCTCTCTCTCCCTTCCCTCTCTCTCTCTCCCTCTCTCTCTCTTTCTCTCTTTCTCTTTCTCTCGCTGTCTCTCTCTCCTTTTCTCTCTCCCTCTCTCTCTCCTGCTCTCTCTCCCTCTCTCTCTGTCTTTCTCTTTTTCTCTCTCTCTCTCTATATCTCTCTCTATCTCTCTCTCTCTCTCTCTACCCCCCTCTCTCCCTCTCTCTCCCTCTACCCCCCCTCTCCCTCTCTCTCTCTCTTTCTCTCTTTCTCTTTCTCTCGCTGTCTCTCTCTCCTTTTCTCTCTCCCTCTCTCTCTCTCGCTGTCTCTCTCTCTCTTTCTCTCTCTCCTGCTCTCTCTCTCTCCCTCTCTCTCTGTCTTTCTCTCTCTCTCTCTCTCTCTCTCTCTCTCTCTCTCTCTCTCTGTCTCTCTCTGTCTCTCTAGACCGTCCCTCCTCTGAAGGTAGCTGTGGTGTGCTACAGTACAGTGTGGAGATGTCTGAGGGTGAGCTGGACTCTGCTGTAGTTTACTGCGGCTCTGAGCTGGACTGTACCGTCAGCACTCTGCTTCCCGGCACCACCTACAGCTTCCGTCTGCGCGCTGCCAACGAGGCAGGGGTGAGTTTAAACACCGGTGTAGATCACACTACAGCTGAAATGGCGACACGTATGAATTTCTGTGACAGAGGGATTTACAGGGGAATTCCACCAATATTTCAAAATTCCCTCTTAACTCAATGTGAGAGTTAAAAAAGAAAAAAGCCATTACAGAAAAAAAGCCATTACAAGAACTAGATTAAATACACTGAAAATAAACCACAGACAGATGCCACCATTTTTCAAATTTCCTGCAGAATTAAGTGGTTAAGATGTAAACAGAGTCATTCAGAGCTGTTCACAGTGGTGGTGATAGGAACCAGATGTCCCCCTCTAAAAGCTCCTCACAGAAACTTCCTACATGAAATGGTTCTGAATTCACTGCCTGATGACTGAGACGCTGTTTTATGATAGTTTAGAGAACTTCAACTCCATTTCAAATAAATGAACATTTCAGAAGATTGATGAAGGTGGTGCTTCATAAGGGCAGTCATGGGCTGGAGGTCAGGGAACTGGCCCTGTGACCGGAAGGTCACCGGTTTGATCCCCAGAGCCAAGAGTACTTGAATAAAGTGCCTTTGAGCAAGACACCTAACCCCCAACTGCTCACTGGGCGCTGTGGATAGGGCTGCCCACCGCTTTGGGCAAGTATGTTCACTACCCCCTAGTGTGTGTTCACTAGTGTGTATGTGGTCTTTCACTGCACGGGTGGGTTAAATGAGGAGGTGAAATTTACCCGCTATGGAATAAATAAGGGTCACTTAATAATAAGACGAAAAGTAAGATTTATAACATTTATTTAAACTCAGAAAAGCCTAAATTACTATAAAGATCATCAAAATAACTCAGTAATAGTGAAGAAAGCTCAGATTTTCTGAATATCCGGGGAAGCGAGTGAGCCGAACCGCCTGCCTCCACAGTAAATCCTCTCTGAGATTAAAGCTGATCCTGCTGCTTCCTTATTTCAGACGGTTGTTGTTGTTGTGGATCGTGACCTTATTGATTTTGGAAAGTCACACATGACTGCACAAGTAAAATCAACCACAACAAACATGCTGGAGCTCAAAGGTCATTGAAAAGTGCTATGTTCATTATTATTATTATTATTATTATTATTAGTAGTAGTAGTAGTAGTACTAGTATTAGTATTAGTATTATTTGTATTATTATTATTGATGAAGTGTCAAACTGGTAACATTTTTTGTGCATACCTTACCTGTGAGCATCTATAAACACATTCGTAACATGTTAAAATGCATTCATAAGGCATTATAAACATGGTTATAAATATTTGTAGGAATTAATTGCACTTTAAAGCCATGTTTATTATGCATTATGAATGGTTGCCATAACACGTTATATAGGGCCAAAGAACTCCCGGCTTGCAGATTGAATGACGAACAAGCCTGCCTCATAAACACACAGTTTGTGTGTCGTTATTGATATGGACTTTTATTGATAGACATGATTTATAACCAGTGTTGGCCTTATTGAGCTACAATGTAGTGCATTACTGAAATTACACTTCTTTAGGCAGTAACGAGTGGTGGAGTGATATAGTAACGTATCCAGTTACCTTTCCAAATTAAATTACGCGATAACAGTCACTGAAATTTGAACAGGCTCGTTACTCGTTAGACCAAAGCAGACAAACACAGCGTATTCCCTCAGCTTCCTGTGTATGATCTAACCCCACCCGGCCTCACGGTGGCGCACTGAATGTGTGGCCAATGGTTTGGGCTGCGTGAGCTGACTGTTCACCAATCATGGGCTTTATTTTTCCTGTTCGAGATCAAGAACAAACACTAGTGAGTTGTGGTTCTCTGCAGCTTTACAAGGACAGTAATTCTAATCTCCTGGAAGCAGCTGGTGAAGCAACACACTTCTCCAAAGCTGATGGCAAAAGAGCACAATCATAGGGTGCTGACCAACGAGCCCCTCCGTCCAAACAAGGCCTGATTTTAATCCTAAGAACTGGTCTGCAACAGTTCTGTAAACAGGCAGAACTGAACAGACGGTTTGTCTCTGTCTATCCCTGGTGATGATACAGTTACTCTCTGGGTGGGTAGCTGATGTAACAGAGCTGGCGATTGATGTTCTCCTCCAAGCATGTTTGGTTTTCCAATGGCGTTGTTTAGCAACTGCCTGATGAGATGAGGTGGAGCTTCATAGAACTCGGAGGAAGCCGGTGTTTACCCTCACCATCCTAGAGCTGGTGGCATCATGTAATTGAGGGAGTCCGAACTACTGGGTGGAACTGGAGACGTCACTTTCTCTACTAATTACTTTTATACACAGTAATTACTTCTGAAAGAAGTAGCTGGTAACTGTAACTAATTCCTGTGTATATAGCCCCTTTATAAGAGCATATAAGCTGTATTTGTCAGCAGTAAGTACAGTGGGCTATGAGTGTATTTACACTATGGCATGTCCAGTGGTTTATGTCTCAGCGTGTGTTGTTGGGACTCGGCCTTCAGGGCTTCAGTGCTGTCCAGCCCAGAGTTGTTCATATTAATGCACCCTCCTTAAAAATACACCACAACACAGCAAACCAGGCACCATTTGAGAGCCATTGCAGCATGCAAATGGATTTGTATAGAACTTGGATCATATACATTAGATTTTGGATCTAAATAGAACCACTCCCTTTATTAAAGAACCCTAGAAGAACCATCTTCAGATGGTACTGCACCGTCGATGGTTCTGCCATTGTTACAATGTCCCACTTGTAACAATAGAAGAACCCTTTTTGGCACTATATAGAACCATTTTTAACAAAGGTTCTATAGGGAACCATATATGACACGTTCTCCATCAATCTGAAGAACAACTTAACCATGTAAAGAACCGTTTAAGCACTTTAACCGTTTATAGAACTTATGGTTCTAAATAGAACCACTCCCTGTCCTAAAGAACCCTTGAAGAACCATCTTTTTTAAGACTGTAGAGCACCAAAAACAGTTATGTTATTGTTAAAATGAAATGGTTCTATATAAAGCATATGGTTCTAAACAGAACCACTCTTTCCTAAAGAACCCCTGAGGAATCATCTTTTTTGATGCAGGTCTGTTGGTCATAATGCACAGTATAACTCATAATGCATTATAGTAACATTTCATAATGCATAGTAACCATGGCTATAAAGTGTGATGCATGTTAATAAATATGTACTTCCGTGTTTATAAATGCATTATAATGTGCTATGAATGTGTTGATAGGTTCTTATAGACACTGTATTTGTACAAAGTGTTACTGAAAAACGTTTGCAAATATTATTGTTGCTGTGAGACTGTGGGCAGCAGAGGGATGTGAATTCAGAGCAGGTTGAGCCGAGAGATGTTAATCTGTGTCTTTGTTTACTGTTTTCATTTGTTGGATCGTAAGAGTAAACTCCTTAGAGTGAGAGGCACAACAGACGTGCTCCAGTTCACAATAGGACTGTGTTTTTCAAAGAGATACATTGGTGTATCTACACGGATCAGCCATTACATTCTGACCACCTCCTTCTTTCTACTCTCACTGTCCATCTTATCAGCTCCTCTTACTGTATAGCTGCACTTTGTGGTTCTACAGTTACAGACTGTAGTCCATCTGTTTCTCTGATACTCTGTTACCCTGTTCTTCAGTGGTCAGGACCCCGATGGACCCTCACAGACCAGGTACTATTTGGGTGGTGGATCATTCTCAGCACTGCAGTAACACTGACGTGGTGGTGGTGTGTTAGTGTGTGTTGCGCTGGTGCGAGTGGATCAGACACAGCAGTGGTGCTGGAGTTTTTAAACACTGTGTCCAGTCACTGTCCACCGCACCAGCACAACACACAATAACACACCACCACCACATCAGTGTTACTGCAGTGCTGAGAATGATCCACCACCCAAATAGTATCTGCTCTGTGAGGGTCCATGGGGGTCCTGACCACTGAAGAACAGGGTAAAAGGGGGCAACAAAGTATCAGAGAAACAGATGGACTACAGTCTGTAACTGTAGAACTACAAAGTGCAGCTATACAGTAAGTGGAGCTGATAAAATGGACAGTGAGTGTAGAAACGAGGAGGTGGTCAGAATGTTACGCCTGATCTGTGTGTGTGTGTGTGTGTGTGTGTAGCTCCACTACTATGATTTTTTTAGCTGGATCCTCACCCCCTCATCTCTGTTTTTAACAGTATGGACCCTATACAGAACCCACAGAAGTGACCACTGCAGCAGGTCCTCCAGGCCAGTGTGCTGTGCCATCCCTCACTCTCACCTCCAATATGTGTGTGATGGTCAGCTGGGAGGTGAACAGACCACTACTTTTTACTTGAACTGCTAACTGGCCACTTTATCAGAAACGCCTACCTTGTACTTCCACTAACCGGCCAGTTTATTAGAAACACTTACCTTGTGCTCCAACTAACTGGCCACTTTATTAGAAACGCCTGCATTGTACTTTCACTAACTGGCCACTTTATTAGAAACACTCACCTTGTGCTTCCACTCACTGGCCACTTTATTAGAAACACCCACCTTGTGCTTCCACTCACTGGCCACTTTATTAGAAACACCCACCTTGTGCTTCCACTAACTGGACACTTTATTAGAAACACCTGCCTTGTACTTCCACTCACTGGCCACTTTATTAGAAACACCTTATGCTTCCACTAACTGGCCACTTTATTAGAAACACCTTATGCTTCCACTAACTGGCCACTTTATTAGAAACACCTTATGCTTCCACTCACTGGCCACTTTATTAGAAACACTCATCTCATGCTTCCTTTCACTGGCCACTTTACTAGAAACACCCACCTTGTACTTCCACTCACTCCAATCTCTGTGGTGTTTGTATGTTCTGTTAGAACCCGGAGAGTTCGGGTGCTGATATCTCAGAGTTCCGTCTAGAATGGAGCCGGGATCAGGAGCCGATGGAGCTAATCTACTGCGGAACGGACACGCAGTGTGAAATCTCCAACCTAACACCAGCCACATGTTACTGCTGCAGACTACAGGTACAGAACACCACACACAACCCGCACATTTAAATGCCCATATCTTACATTATCCTCATATTTTCAGTTTTGTTTGTGTTCCAATCTCTCTTTATCCCTTAGTGTTAAACAGGCTGTTTTTATTGCTGTGGCCTTAAGACTGATATTTGTTAATAAGCTTTGTTCTGATTGGCTGCCCTGTATTGTGCCTAATTCAAAAAGCAGTCCACCATAGGCTGAATGGGTGGGACTAAACTGCTGTAGCTGAAAGGTGGAGCTAAACTGCTGTAGCTGAATGGTGGAGCTAAACTGCTGTAGCTGAATGGGTGGGGCTAAACTGCTGTAGCTGAATGGGTGGGGCTAAACTGCTGTAGCTGAATGGGTGAGGCTAAAATGCTATACCTGAATGGGTGGGGCTAAACTGTTGTAGCTGAATGGGTGGGGCTAAAGTGCTGTAGCTGAATGGGTGGGGCTAAACTGTTGTAGCTGAATGGGTGGGGCTAAAGTGCTGTAGCTGAATGGGTGGGGCTAAACTGCTGTACCTGAATTTGTGCATATATGTAAAATTGTTGGTTTGTGACATCACAAAAACAATGAAATCAAATCAGGCTGTATTTGCAGTTGTAGTCATCATATGTGGACTTTAAACACTTACACTTTAACTGTGTGTACATATTATATTCTTTATGAAAGAAAGCCCATAATGCAGTTTTTCATTAAATGAGCTCTTTATGCAGATGTTTCAGTCTCATACAATTTACATTTACAGCATTTAGCAGACGCTCTTATCCAGAGCGACTCACAAGAAGTGCTTTGTCTATCTAGAGAAAGTATCTTTGCTAGTTACCAATAGCTTAGAGAAAAAGACAGTCCTGAGCTCAGATACTGCTAGAAACAAAAGTCACTGTAGATACCAAGAGAAAAAGAAACAGAGTTGAACGCAGAACTCTGTGCCATTCAATGCAATACAATAACAATAAGATACAATGCAATACAATAACAAACAATACAATACAATACAACAAACTACAATACACAGTGAAGTACAATAAAAATAAGCACAGCTTATAATTCAATGCTCATTTAAGTGCTGTGTAAAGAGATGTGTCTTCAGTCTGCGTTGAAGACAGCAAGAGACTCTGCTGTTTGGACAGCCAGTGGGAGTTCATTCCACCACCTGGGTGCCAGTACAGAGAACATTCTCGACGCTTGTCTTCCACGCGCCTTGAAAGATGGCGGGTCAAGCCGAGCTGTACTCGAAGCTCGAAGGGCTCGTGGTACAGTTCGAGTAGGTAGGGGTTGGTCCATTTTTGGCTTTGAAGGCAAGCATTAGGGTTTTAAATCTGATGCGTGCAGCTACAGGAAGCCAGTGAAGGGAGCGCAGCAGTGGGGTGATGTGGCTGAACTTGGGCAGATTGAGGACGAGTCGTGCTGCCGCATTCTGGATGAGTTGCAGAGGCTTGATGGTCTGCATGGGAAGACCAGCCAAGAGTGAGTTGCAGTAGTCAAGCCTTGAGATAACAAGAGATTGCACTAGCACCTGGGTGGCCTCTCGGGTGAGGAAGGGTCAGATCCTTCGGATGTTGTGCAGGAGATACCTGCATGATGAGTTAGGTTCGCGATGTGAGTCGAAAACGATAACTGGTTATCCAGAATCACACCAAGACTTCTTGCCTCTACAGATGGAACAATCAGGAAGTTCTTGAATGAGACGCTGTTATCATGATGAGGACCTGTAGTTGCAGGGATGAATATCAGCTCAGGCTTGCTGGGATTTAGCTTCAGGTGGTGAGCTGCCATCCATGCAGAGATGTCAGACAGGCATGCTGAGATGCGACTGGAAACCTGTGTGTCAGAGTGTGAGAAAGAAAACATTAGTTGAGTATCATCAGCATAACAGTGATAAGAGAAGCCATGAGAAGATATTACATCACCAAGAGAGCTAGTGTAAAGAGAAAAGAGAAGAGGACCCAGGACCGAGCCTTGGAGGACACCAGTGGAGAGCCTGCATGGAGAGGATGTGAACCCTCTCCATGTTACCTGATAAGAGCGATCCTCCAGATAGGACTTGAACCACTTCCACGCATAACCAGTGACTCCGAGGTTGTTGAGGATGTCCAGAAGGATCGTATGGTTGACTGTGTCAAAAGCTGCAGAGAGATCAACAAGGATCAGGACAGATGACAATTTGGCTGATCTTGCAGATTGGAGGTTCTCAGTCACTGCGATGAGGGCAGTTTCTGTAGAATGTGCTGGTTTGAAGCCAGACTGGTTGGGGTCTTGGAGCTGGTTCTGTGTGAGAAAGAAAGAAAGTTGATTATAGACTGCACGTTCAAGAATTTTTGAAAGGAAAGAAAGAAGGGATACCGGTCTGTAGTTGCTGACATCAGAGCTGTCAAGCATGGGTTTCTTAAAGATGGGGTGTACTCTTGCAGTCTTGAAAGTTGATGGAACTTCACCTGATGCCAAGGATTTGTTGATGAGAAACGTGATGAAGGGCAGTAGGTCCTCAGATAGAGACTGAAACAATGCCGATGGGATGGGATCCAGTGGGCAGGTGGTTGGGTTACTGGATTTGATCAGTTGAAGGACAGCATCTGTGGAAAGAGAAGAAAAACAGTTTAAGGGATTAGGAATGAGATGATGCGGTCTAGTGGAAGGTGTGGGGACAGAGGGAAAAGACTGGTGATTCTATCAACCTTCTCTTCAAAGAAGGTGACAAAATCCTCAGGAGTGAGAGAACAGGGTGCAGGGGGAGGAGGAGGGTTGAGAAGAGAGGAGAAATGAGCTCTACAGTCACCTTCACAGCTCTAATCTAATAATGTCAGCACAGCGCTTGGCATTCCACTCAGTTACCAACCGCTCTGATCTGCACTGATGGAGCTCTGCGTTCAAGGAAGCTGAATGAATAACCGACTCTAAATGTAGGTATCGTATGTAATATTGTATTGTCTTCAAATGTAGGTATGAATTTAACACATTTTGGGGGGTAAACAAAACAGAAAATGTTGCTCGTGCAAAAGTAATGTTGCCTTCTGTCTTTTGGCTGGAGACTGAGGGGGCTGAAAGTACAGAAAGATCAACATGTAAAAGTGCAGTGCAAAAAGAATGGGCAAGCAAAATAATATCAAAGGTAACCAATATGACTAATATTTTTTGACGTTATTCAACCTATTATTTAAGTATTTGAATAGATTGTGTCGATTAAATCTGGAAGATAATGTTGCTTATTTTGAGAAATAAAGCTTAAAATGGGCAAAATTATCTGCCAGCTGGAAGAAGAGAGTAACATAGGAGGCGATGAGGCTGAATGCAAGTGTGCAGAACTAAACTAGAAACAAAACCTATCAAGACCAGTGACAATGGGCAACTGCAACATGGTAAAAAAGCCAGTGTACGACAAAGGGACTGAGCAAACACAGGCGTATAAATACACTGAGAGGAAACAAGGAACACCTGAAACTAACCAGAGGGCAGGGCTACAGACTACAGACAGGTGGAGCAGATGATAAGGGGGCGGGACCAGAGAGGAGACACAACCCAAACCAACAACAAAAGCACATGGCATTTAAACCATTTGGGGAAAATATCTAATTGCGATTTTTCTACTTAATATGGCGCCTGCAATTTAAATTTAGTTTTTTCTTAATAAATTGAGATTCAGGCCTGATTTATTTTGGCCAACTACACCTGACTACCCATCTTTTTGTCTCGAGGATCCACCCCTGAGCGTAGTGAGACAAACTCCCAGTAAGTTGTGGTTGTCATGTCGTGACACATGGAGGTCTGGTTGCCTCTGATTGGTCTAACTTTTCTACAGGCATTTCAATTTCCTCTAACAAAAAGGTTATTAGAGGGTTCTGTAGTAAAGAAAATGGTTCTATAGAACCACAAACACTGAACAACTCATTTCCATGCTTAACAAGTGCTTTGCATGGTGAAATGGTTCTTTAAATTTATGGAGAGTGTGTTGTAGATGGTTCTATACAGCACATTTTTGAAAAAGGTTCTTCATAGCGCCAAAATGGTCTTTTACAGTTACAAGCTTGGTATCATAACAATAGCAGAACCCAACACATTCTCCGTCAAACTGAAGAGCTATCTCACCATGCAGAGAACCATTTAGGCATGCATAGTCAATGCTTCTGTATAGAATGACTGTCTTTACTAAAGAACCGTCTTTTTCAAGAACCTTGAAGAATCTTTTTTAACCCCGTAGGCTCTGGCGATAAATTGCGATTTCGATATAAAGACTATTAATCTTTCAGCCCAACATTCCACAAGAAAGCAAAGGAACATGAAAGATGTAAACAAAAACATGTGGCACTGCAAAACAGGAACACCAAGGCTGAAATTTCTCCGTACTTTTTAAAAAAAGATGGTTCTTATAGGGTTCTTTAGTAAAGACAGTGGTTCTAAAGAAACATGAAGACTGCCTGTTTTTCAGACTGATGGAGAACGTGTTGTATATGGTTCTATATAACACCTAAAATGGTTCTGCTGTTGTTACCAGCTTTCCATTATAACTCTGGAAAAGATGGTTTTTTGGTAAAAACTGCAGAATTCCTGAAGCATAAGATCTGAAAAATGAATGTAATGCATTCCTGAGTTCCACTTAATAACAAACTAAAAATAACCGAGAAAATATTTCTAGCATCAGAATTTGTGGAATTTCAGCCGTCAGTAACAGTTTATTTCAAAAAACAGTTACTAGCGAACACTTACACCAGCAGGGGGCGGCAGTGATTTGTTTTTTGGAATTTGTTTTGCACTTTGGATGCCAGGTGGGAAAAAATACTTAGCATTAGCATGCTAATTGTTAGCCCTTTAATCCCTCAGTATTATTGTTTCCACCTGGTATTTGAGAGGTTAAAAAAAAAAAACAGCTGCCTCCTGCTGGTCAGCGCTGGTGTAACAGGTGCTAGCCAATATTTTCCTTTCCATGTGTTACCCGTGTTTGAGGGTTTTACCTGTTTTTTCCCCAAAAGCTCGTTTAAGCTCCTTTACATTTTTGTCAGTTCTTTTCTGTTTTCTTCTCTCTCTCTTTGTCTTTCTCTCATTTTGTGTCTCTCAGGCGGTTAATCAGGCCGGTGTTGGTCCATACAGTGAGCTGGTCAGCGTGCAGACTGGGGCCGCGGTGCCGGACGTGGTCTCGGGTGTGGCTGTGCTGGATTACGACCCTTCGGTCAGCGGTCAGTACGCTCCCTCCACCTGCCTGGCGCTGAAGTGGGACGAGCCCTGCAGTAACGGAGCTGAGATCAGCTCGTACAGACTCACAGTGGGGGAGCAGGTCTTTCAGCTGGACGCGTCCACCTGCCACCTCCTGCAGCACCTGCAGCCCGACACTGAGTACAGGTACCCACACCGTACACACTGCACCCTCAGCCCGCTGTCGTCCAGCAGTACCACACAGTCCAGTCCAATTACCTGAGGCACATGGTGGCTAAGCTAAGAACAAAATCCAGTCAGACGGTTTTCTATAGTATAAAAAATTAAGAGCAAAATTGCAGAATAGAAATACAGAGTAAATTTCTATGGTAGAAACACAAGTAAAACAATAGAAATACAGAGTAAAATTCTACAGTAAAAACAAGTAAAACAATAGGAATACAGGGTAAAAATTCTACAGTAAAAACAAGTAAAACAATAGAAATACAGGGTAAAATTCTACAGTAAAAACAAGTAAAACACACTTTTTAAGATTGTGCAATGCTCCATTAATCTTAAGAACAATTTCACAATGAGAAGAACCCTTTAAGCACGCAAATGGTCCTTTGAGTGTTTATGGTTCTATACAGAACCATTGTCTTTACTTAAGAACCCTTTTAAGAGTTTCTGAGGGTCTGAGTGTTCTGTGTTCTTGTTGCTGCTGTTGCTCTAACAGGCCGCTGTTACGTGGCAGTATAGCACACTGAGCCATTCAGCTCATTAGCATAACCGTCAGCTGAGGTTAATGGCCTCATGTGGATTATGAGGCTCTTCCATATGAACTCCATCAAACCTGATCCTTCCACCTGCTCCTCTTCTCCACAGAGCAGCAGAGAGATGAAAGCAGCCCCTCTGTTGTTTTCTCAGGTAGATGAAAATGAGAGGCTCGCTGATGGATTTCATTTCCTGATCTGAGCTGATGTGTTCGGTGTCGGAGGACGATGAAGGCTTTTATCCATCAAGCAAATGGTCTCATATCCACAGAGCCTTTTAGAGTTAGATTCGCCTTCAGCCAGGATGAACTGGACACTCTTATCTGCCTTAATCGGACAGTCTCTCAGAGGACAGATCAATCCGAGGGGGGGAGTGAGATGGACTGATCCAAAGCCAGACTTATTCAGTACTTAGACTATAAGATGATCCGTGTACGTTGCATTCATCCATCTTCAAAAGAAGAAAATGGTGACTAAGACTAAGGCTCAGTGCCATTCCTTATTTCTACCCCTAACCCTTGTTTTCAAGTGTTGCCCCTCAGACCTGAATTACAGGGCAATGGTTGAGATCTTGTCTCTGAAATGAGATCCTCAAATAAAAAGAGCATCACTTCATTAACAGCTACTAGCGCTGCTCTGTAGGCGACCCTGCCCGTCTGCAGTGACAGCAGAGGAGGGGAAAGTTCAGCTCCTCACTGCTGGGCTTTAGTTACATTTAGGGCATCATACGCCTTCAAAGAGGGGGGCAGTTATTTATTATCACCACCCCTAATTCTTCAGTGATATGAAGCATCCATCCATCCATCCATCCATCATCTTCCGCTTCTCCGGGGTTCGGGTCGCGGGGGCAGCATCCTGAGCAATGAAGCCCAGACCTCCCTTTCCCCAGCCACCTCCACTAGCTCCCCGGGAGGGATTCCGAGGCGCTCCCAGGCCAGCTGGGCGACACAGTCACGCCAGCGTGTCCTGGGTCTTCCCCGGGGTCTCCTCCCCGGTGGACTTGCCTGTGACACCTCCCAAGGGAGGCGTCCAGGAGGCATCCTAACAAGATGCCCGAACCACCTCAACTGGCTCCTCTCGACGTGAAGAAGCAGCGGCTCTACTCCGAGTCCCTCTCGGATGACCGAACTTCTCACCCTATCTCTAAGGGAGAGTCCAGCCACCCTGCGGAGGAAACTCATTTCAGCCGCTTGTATTCGCGATCTCGTTCTTTCGGTCATTACCCAAAGCTCATGACCATAGGTGAGGGTGGGAACATAGATCGACCAGTAAATCGAGAGCCTTGCCTTATGGCTCAGCTCTTTCTTTACCACAACAGACCGGTAAAGAGCCCGCATCACTGCTGACCCAGCACCAATCCGCCTGTCAATCTCCCGCTCCCTTGTACCATCACTCGTGAACAAGACCCCGAGATACTTAAACTCCTCCACTTGAGGCAAGAGCTCATCCCCGACCCAGAGAGGGCTCTCCACCCTTTCCCGCGTGAGAACCATGGCCTCGGATTTGGAGGTACTGATCCTCATCCCGGCCGCTTCACACTCGGCTGCAAACTGATCCAGTGAAAGCTGAAGTTCACGGCCTGATGTCCCCAATAGGACCACATCATCTGCGAACAGCAGCGATGTGACCCTGAGGTCACCAAACCGGACACCCTCCATCCCCTGACTGCGCCTAGAAATTCTATCCATAAAAATTATGAATAGAATCGGTGACAAAGGGCAGCCCTGACGGAGTCCAACTCTCACTGGGAAAAAGTCTGACTTACTGCCGGCCATGCGAACCAAGCTCCTGCTTTGTTTGTACAGGGCCTGAATGGCTCGTAGCAAAGAGCCATGTACCCCGTACTCCCGAAGCACCTCCCACAGAATACCCCGGGGAACACAGTCGAATGCCTTCTCCAAATCCACAAAGCACATGTGGACTGGTTGGGCAAACTCCCATGAACCCTCGAGAATCCTGGAGAGGGTAAAGAGTTGGTCCAGTGTTCCACGACCAGGGCGGAACCCGCACTGCTCCTCCTGGATCCGAGGTTCGACTATAAGCCGGACTCTCTTCTCCAGTACCCTTGCATAGACCTTACCAGGGAGGCTGAGGAGTGTGATTCCCCTGTAATTGGAACACACCCTCCGGTCCCCCTTTTTAAAAAGAGGCACCACCACCCCAGTCTGCCAATCAAGTGGCACCACCCCCGATGTCCAAGCAATGTTGAAAAGGCGTGTCAGCCAAGACAGCCCCACAAAATCCAGAGCCTTGAGGAACTCGGGACGGATCTCATCCACCCCTGCAGCCCTGCCGCCAAGGAGCTTTTTAACTACCTTAGCGACTTCGGCCTCAGTAATGGACAAGCCTATTCCCGTGTCCCCAGACTCTGCCTCCTCACTGGAGAACGTGTCGGTGGGATTGAGAAGGTCCTCAAAGTATTCCTTCCACCGCCCAATGACGTCTTCAGTCGAAGTCAGCAGCACACCATCTCCACTATATACAGTGCTAGTGGCACACTGCTTTCCCCTTCTGAGTCGCCTGACGGTTTGCCAGAATCTTTTCGGAGCCGACTTAAAGTCACTTTCCAAGGCCTCACCGAACTCTTCCCACACCCGGGTTTTTGCCTTGGCAACGACTGAAGCCGCAGATCGCTTGGCCTGTCGATACCTGCCAGCTGCCTCTGGTGTCCTACAGGCCAACCATGTCCGGTAGGACTCCTTCTTCAGCTTGACGGCATCTCTCACCTGGGGTGTCCACCACCGGGTTCGAGGATTACCGCCCCGACAGGCACCAACGACCTTGCGACCACAGCTACAGTCAGCCGCTTCAACAATGGAGGAGCAGAACATGGCCCATTCTGAGTCAATGTCCCCCACCTCCCCCGATATCTGGTCAAAGTTCTGACGGAGGTGTGAGTTGAAGATCAATCTGACAGGTTCTTCTGCCAGACGTTCCCAGCAAACCCTCACTATACGTTTGGGTTTGCCTGGTCTGACTGGCATCTTCCCCCACCACCTGATCCAACTCACCACCAGGTGGTGATCAGTTGACAGCTCAGCTCCTCTCTTTACCCGAGTGTCCAGTACACATGGCCGCAAGTCCGCTGACACGACTACAAAGTCAATCATTGAACTGCGGCCTAGGGTGTCCTGGTGCCATGTGCACTTATGGACATCCTTGTGTTCAAACATGGTGTTCGTTATGGACAAACTGTGGTTTGCACAGAAGTCCAAAAACTGAACACCACTCGGGTTCAGATCAGAGAGGCCATTCCTCCCAATCACACCCCTCCAGGTCTTACTGTCATTGCCCACGTGAGCGTTGAAGTCCCCCAGTAGGACAATCGAGTCTCCAGGAGGAGCACTTTCAAGCACCCCTTCCAAGGACTCTATGAAGGCTGGGTATTCTGAACTGCTGTTTGGTGCATAAGCACAGACAACAGTCAGGACCCGTTCCCCAACCCGAAGGCGTAGGGAAGCTACCCTCTCGTCCACCGGGGAAAACTCCAACATACAGGCGCCGAGTCGAGGGGCTATGAGAAAGCCCACACCTGCCCGCCGCCTCTCACCATGGGCAACTCCAGAAAAGAAAAAAGTCCAGCCCCTCTCAAGGAGATTGGACCCAGAGCCCAAGCTGTGTGTTGAGGTGAGCCCGACTATATCTAGTCGGTATCTCTCAACCTCGCGCACCAACTCAGGCTCCTTCCCCGCCAGTGAGGTAACGTTCCAAGTTCCAAAAGCCAGTTTCAGCAACCGAGGATCAGAACGCCAAGGCCCACGCCTTCGGACACTGCCCGATCCACAATGCACCGCACCCCTACTACTGCCCCTCCCATCGGTGGTGGGTCGATGGGAGGGGGGACTCATGTAGCTCCTTCGGGCTGGGCCCGGCCGGGCACCATGAGTGAATGCCCGGCCACCAGACGCTCGCTGGCGAGCCCCTCCCCCAGGCCTGGCTCCAGGGTGGGGCCCCGGTAACCCTGATCCGGGCAGGGTACACGAGTCCTGCTTTGTTGTCCTCATAGGGGTGGTTATGGATCACACTTTGTCTGGCCTGTCATCTAGGACCAGTTTGCCATGGGAGACCCTACCAGGAGCTTTTGCTCCAGACAACATAGCTCCTAGGGTCCTTCAAGCACACAAACCTCTCCACCACGATAAGGTGGTGATCCATGGAGAGGTGAAGCAAAGAAAGGAAAAAACACAGAGGGTCAGCTCTGTAATGAGTGACTGACCACAGATTACAGTGTTAACAAAGCAGCAAAGACTCTGGCAGGTGGAGCTACTACAGGCTCACGAAGAGGGAGAAACCAGAGGCTCATGAGGCTCTCTGAGATGTCGGAGCCCCTCAACTCCACCATCAACAAACCTGAGTGAGTGAGTGAGTGAGACAGCGGGACGACAGCATCAGCACTCCCAGTTTACCATAATACTCTATGACCATGAACCCCCAGATCTGCACCTTTTATCTAACAGGAATCACTGATTACCAAAGGCTCCTCTAAACAAGTGGGTTTTTAGCCTAGACTTAAAGACAGAGTCCGAGTCTCGAACACTCACTCCAAGATTATTCCAAAGCAGGGTGGCTTTGTATGAGAAGGCTCTCCCCCCTGATGTAACTTTATGAATTCTAGGTACCAGTAGTGAGCCAGCACCTTGTGATCTAAGCAGGCATGATGGTTCATAGTAGGAGAGAAGCTCACTCAGGTACTGAGGGGCGAGTCCGTTTAGAGCTTTATAGGTCACTAATAGAATTTTATAATCAATGTGAAATTTAACTGGTAACCAGTGCAGGCTTGATAAAACTGGGCTGATATGGTCAAACATTCTGGATCTTGTGAGATTCTGGCTGCAGCGTTCTAGACCAGCTGAAGCCTGTTAAGGCTTTTGCTGGAAGACCCAGGCAGCAGGGCATTACAGTGATCCAGCCTTGAGGTAATAAATGCATGAACTAACTTTTCTGCGTCCTGTAGGGATAACGCATTTCTTAATTTCTCAATATTGCGGAGATGCAGGAAGGCTGTTCTAGTAATATTAGTTATATGTGCATCGAAGGACAGATCAGCGTCTATCACAACACCAAGATTTTTAACAAATAAGCTTGATGCAGCTGAGAAACTATTAAGTTTAAGTGTTAAGTTAGACAGTTTGTTTTTTGCTGCTTTTGGACCAAGAAGCAGAATCTCTGTTTTTCCGAGTTAAGTAGGAGAAAGTTACTTGACATCCAGTCTTTTATGTCTTTTATACAGTCCTCAATCTATTTGCTATGTTTGATTTTATCACCCGGGTCGCTTGATATATATATAACTGAGTGTCATCGGCATAGCAGTGGAAATGTATGCTATGTCTATTGATAATGGTGGCCAGTGGTAGCATATATATTGTGAATAATATAGATCCTAAAACAGAGCCTTGTGGAACACCATACTTCACTTTTGTGAGGACAGATGGTTCACCGTTTACATTAACAAACTGATAGCAATCAATGAGGTAGGACTTGAACCAGGAAAATCTTGTTAAGTTGTAGGTCTGACTCAGTTCAACAGGTTTAGATGCATATTTTTGGTGTGATTGGTTTGACTTCAGAGATCTAAGCGTTCAGTTGTTTTATGATCTCAGACTTGGGAAAGGCCTTTATTAGAGCAGGCTATTCGGACAGCAGTAAATGAACTGGAGCACGTTTATTATTGATGATGTCTTTCACACCATATGCAATGTTTCAAATGTGTTAAATCTTTTGATAACCTTTTTTTTCTGGCTGTCGTCTCTACTTTTGACAATGATGACAACCAACCTGACGGTTCAGCTGTGTCCCAGCTACTGGCACTTTTTGACAAACCTCAGGAGGATTTGTCTCCTCTCGGATGGTGCTAGCATCTCCCAAACCAGCTCAAAGGGAGCTCACCCTGAGTTACAGAGCGAGCTGTATCTGCAATCTCCTATAAAGCTCCAGCTCCTAAATGAGGAGGTGAAACTCTCCGCACTCCTTTCACTTTTCCAGAATGAGAGAAACTCATCAGCATTTGTGTTGTGAGGAGATCTTTGTGACCTGTCTGCCTGTTGTGTCTGTCACGATACTCACTGCTGAGTTTTCTTCATTCCAGTTTATTCTTGGTTTTCTAGGTTTAGTCTGAGAAACACTGGCT
Organism: Pygocentrus nattereri; assembly: GCF_015220715.1. Taxonomy (NCBI): domain Eukaryota; kingdom Metazoa; phylum Chordata; class Actinopteri; order Characiformes; family Serrasalmidae; genus Pygocentrus; species Pygocentrus nattereri. The sequence goes on from NC_051227.1 coordinate 12,237,974, forward strand.
GTTTAACTTGTAGGTGGTCCAGTCTGGGGGTCTTTCTGTTTGTAACCCTTTATCTGTGATGGAGGAATTCCACGCAGATGAAAGCAGAAATTGTTGCAGAAAATGTAAACACATGCGAGTGTTTTGCTAGACTAGTAAATGAAGACGATCTAAATATGATGTTCTAATTTGTATCTACACCGGTCAGGCATAACATTCTGACCACCTCCTTGTTTCTACGCTCATCCATGCACTAACTATGAGCTATTGATGAGCTATTGTCTCTGACTTTACATCTACAAGGTGGACCGACAAGGTAGGAGTGTCTAATAGAGTGGACAGTGAGTGGACACAGTGTTTAAAAACTCCAGCAGCACTGCTGTGTCTGATCCGCTCGCCCCAGTGCAACACACACTTACACACCACCACGTCAGTGCTAAGAATGATCCTCAACCCAAATAGTACCTGCTCTGTGAGGGTCCATGGGGGTCCTGACCACTGAAGAACAGGGTAAAAGGGGGTAACAGAGTATCAGAGAAGGCAACAAACTGGATCTTTATGTTTTCGGTGTTGCTGAATTCTACCAACGTCGAGTTGAACTTTTCCAACTTTTGCCGTTTATGGTTTAAAATAAATAAATAATCCATCCCCAGCCCCTAGCAGTACCACTGCAGCCCACCGGGGGGCTGAGTGCGCTACTGCATAAAACAGTAAATTGGACTCGCACCTCAGAGACTCGAGACTTGACTCGAACACAGTGCACACGGGCCAGACATGGTGCAGTTCTATAGCTCTCAGATTGATTGATTATTTCTGCTGTCTTTAAGGCCTCACAGCGTAATGAAATCTGGAGAAAGGTTAGATTGTGTTGTGATTTCAGCTAAATGTCAAACACAGCCGCAATGCAGCTTTACCTTCTGCCCGCCTCTCTGATCAATACCCCAGAATACTCCCAGCACTCATTACTTTATTTTTGAAGTTCCATTGCGTGGAAGGCTGTGCTGAGGCGGATTATCAGGTACTGCTGTTTGGTGGCTTTTGGGGAAGATGATTAATCCGTGTGGGACTGCAGGTGACAGGCGTCATCCACGTTGTCACTGCAAAATAACATGTCCACTTTTTTACTTGCGTGGCCGAGATTACGGCTGAAATGTCCGGTGGGGGAACGGAAGTGTTGTTCATCACTGCCTCAGCTGAGTCACAGGAAACGGGCCTGTGTCCTTCGGAGGCTGCATTTGGAGGCTGATTGTGTCACAGGGGCACGACTAGGCCATCCCATTTCGAAGCCTTCTTCATATGCGGCTGAGAAATGTGTCCTTCTTTTCCATGGCAACGAATGATCCAACCTGTGGATCCAGAGCTGGTTTATGAGGAGTCTGGCCACTTCCTTTCCCCCCTGATATATAAAAACAGACCTGCTGAACAGCAGATGGCGCCCACGAGCGAGTCCTCAATGAATGGGAGTGAATGTAGCCCAATGGCTAAAAATGAGAAGTTAAAATAGTTTCTAATCACAGAACTTTCCTTTAATTTTAGACAGTAGAAGGGCGAGTTTCACTAAAAGCAGAGAAATCTCACCTGTTTGTTTCCATTATTCTACAGTAAACGGGTTTCAGGCAGCAGGAGACAGGCTTTACCGCTAGAGCATGATGATTGATGGGCGAGCAGAGCAGCTCAGAGGCACCGTTTTAAACTCCTATAACTCGAGTTTAAAAGCTCTTAAATATAACAGCAGTGTTAAAATGTTTTATGCTCAGGATAAGAAGGAATTCTTTTACATTAAAACTGTTTCAGCATTTATAAACTATGATTTTGCTCAAATGCTCCATATCAACCCAGTCATTCTGAACTCACTCGGGAGTGCCCCCTAGTGTTTGAGAAAACTGGAAGACATTGCAGACCATAATTCTCCTCTCTACAAGTTCTCTGGTGGATCCTTCGCCAGCCAACGTTTCTCGAGGTTCACCATGTGCCGGCAAGGATTAAAGAACATGGAAGCGTGAACAGAGAAGTGAACGGTGGCCAAAGAGACGGTTTAAACTGAGGCGGATGGCTGACGTTAAAAAAAATAAATAAATAAATAAAAAATAAATAAAAGTTTTTGTTTTTTTTTAATGAAACAGTAGAAGCCATATCACCCCCTACGCTTCCTGTAGTGTATTACAGTCTGTCAGAGTGACTGTGTGGATCATATGAACATTATAGAGCTTTTTAAATGAAACAGTAGAAGCCATATCGCCCCCTACGCTTCCTGTAGTGTATTACAGTCTGTCAGAGTGACTGTGTGGATCATATGAACATTATAGAGCTTTTTAAATGAAACAGTAGAAGCCATAACGCCCCCTACGCTTCCTGTAGTGTATTACAGTCTGTCAGAGTGTCTGTGTGGATCATATGAACATTATAGAGCTTTTTAAATGAGACAGTAGAAGCCATATCACCCCCTACGCTTCCTGTAATGTATTACAGTCTGTCAGAGTGACTGTGTGGATCATATGAACATTATAGAGCTTTTTAAATGAGACAGTAGAAGCCATATCGCCCCCTACGCTTCCTGTAGTGTATTACAGTCTGTCAGAGTGTCTGTGTGGATCATATGAACATTATAGAGCTTTTTAAATGAAACAGTAGAAGCCATATCGCCCCCTACGCTTCCTGTAGTGTATTACAGTCTGTCAGAGTGTCTGTGTGGATCATATGAACATTATAGAGCTTTTTAAATGAAACAGTAGAAGCCATATCGCCCCCTACGCTTCCTGTAGTGTATTACAGTCTGTCAGAGTGACTGTGTGGATCATATGAGGGGTTTTAACAGACCCAGTTGTTGTTTGTCATGTTTTCCGTTGGTTTGCTTGTGTGTTTGAGTTCAAAGCAGCTGCTGCCTGTTTCCCTTTCACAGCGTTTAAATCTGTTCTAGCTGAATGAGTCTGCTGTGTTCTGCTCTGCTGACGTTCCGTCTGAGTTATGTTTCTGTTCCTCCTCAGTAAAGATCAGACAGATCAATCATACACCCTCAGAATGGGTTCTTTAAGGGTTTTTACTAAAGGGAGAGGTTACATGTAGAACCTTTAGCATGAGTTCAAAGTGATACTTAGCAGAGTTAATGAGGCTTCTCTATGATGGAACATTGTTCTATATGATTCTTTAAAGAACCATTTAAGAATGGTTCTGTTTAGTACCAACAAGGGTTCTGCTGTTGTTATCATAGGCTCTTATTTGGTACTATATAAAACCATTTAGCATTGATACGCTAAAGCATTTAGCGTTAATAGCCTACCACAGTTTAGCTCCACCCATGCAGCCTACAGCAGTTTAGCCCCACCCATTCAGCTAAAGCACATTAGCTCCACCCATTTAGCTACAGCACTTTAGCTCCACCCATTCGGCTACAGTGCTTCAGCACCACCCATTCAGCCTAAAGCAGTTCGGCCCCACCCATTCAGCTACAGCAGTTTAGCCCCATCTATTCAGCTACAGCAGTTTAGCTCCACCCATTCAGCTACAACAGTTTAGCTCCACCCATTCAGCCTACAGCTGTTTAGCTCCACCCACTCAGCTTACAGCAGTTTAGTTCCATTTAACTGTTGTTGTAGTTACATCTGTTGTGATAATTAAGCTGGTTTTTATTCTCCGTCAGTTTCTGCCTCTGAGAATTCTTCACCTGGGGCTGCACTCGTTCCCTTCCCTCCTCTGATGAATGGCTTGTTCCCAGAGGAGAGATTTTCTATTCAAATTAATAATCACGCGTTGTTTGAAACGGGTCCTGTGATTACTGACTCCCCCGGCGCTGCTGCGTCTACTGGGTTATCGATTAAAGCCGTGAAGCTGCTGCGTATTAAAGACAGATTAGCGCTGCTTCTGTTTCTCCTTCATCAAAACAACATCCGGTTAAACGTGTCTGGTACTGCGGCTGTTAGTGCACTAATAAATACAGCAGTTCCTCAGAGACGTGGAGGAGCACATCACTCCAGAACCCATGCTAGTCCTGTACATACAGCCTACAGCCGTTTAGCCACACCCATTCAGCCTACAGCCGTTTAGCTCCCCCCATTCAGCTACAGCCATTTAGCTCCCCCCATTCAGCTAACAGGCGTTTAGCTCCACGCATGTAGCCTACAGCCGTTTAGCTCCACCCATTCAGCTACAGCTGTTTAGCTCCACCCATTCAGCTACATGCGTTTAGCTCCACCCATTCAGCCTACAGCCATTTAGTTCCACCCATTCAGCTACAGCCGTTTAGTTCCACCCATCCAGCTACAGGCGTTTAGCTCCACTATTCAGCCTACAGCCGTTTAGCTCCACCCATTCAGCTACAGCTGTTTAGCCCCGCCCATTATTATTAGTGTAGTATTTGTCTGTAGTGTGTATGTGAGTTATATGTGTTCTGTATGTTTTCTGGGTGTCAGTGTGCAGATCCAGGCGGTGAACGCGGTTGGTTCTGGTCCGTTATGCCCTCCACTGCTGGCCCAGACTAAACCCCTGCCCCCAGCACCCCCCCGACTGGAGTGCAGCGCCACCGGACCCCAGAGCCTCAAACTGAAGTGGGGGGACACCAACAGCACCAAGATCCAGCTGGGAGATGAGATACTGTACAACCTGCAGATGGAGGACAAGAACCACAGGTGAGCTCCTTTACCTGAGCTGAGCTCAGCCAATCAGCCGCCTTCCTAATGTTGCTGCAATCGCACACCAAAAATAAGAAACTGGCAAATGGGAAGCCTCAGATGCTGGAATGTAACACTGCTCCATTTAAGGTGGAACTGAAAATTAAAATAAGAAGCTGACGAATGGGAAGCCTCAGATGCCGGAATGTAACACTGCTCCATTTAAGGTGGAACTGACAATTAAAATAAGAAGCTGGCGAATGGGAAGCCAACTTTACTCCCATGGTTTAAAACAAGTGTCGAGTGATTTAGGCACACCATTGCTAATTGGTGTACATAAGGTTCCTTCATGAATCACACCGTACAAAGAGACGTTCAGTACCTCTGATGGGTTTCTCAGTTTTAATCCCTGGTCCTTCTCCAGAACCTCATCTGCCTTAACACCTGACCTGTGATCACCTGTGCTATGAGAATGCTGCTCAGGTTGACCTGTGGGGCTGTGAGAATGTTGAATTAGCTAATGTAATTGAGGCAGGCAGTTGTTTTTCTTGGCAGAGCCATCCTGTTGGCAGCGCTGCTGAGCAGGCTCAGGTCCTGGCAGATGGGTTTCTAATGGAGGATAATTAGCGCCCAGCCAGGGGCGTTAAAAAGCCTCTCTATTCGAAACAGCCTTAATTCTCTCATCATTACAGTTAGCCTGTTCTGAAGGGTGAGGAGAGGTCAGCACAGTCCACAACAGAATTTATGACCACTTTAAAGGACCCATATCAGAAGAAAAACAAAAAAAAGTGCATGCATGTATTGTTTCAACATGTAACAGTCCATATACAGACACTATGATGTCACAAGCATGAAAATATTTACATAGAGATGCCTGGATTCAGCTCCACCCTTTTAGCCTATAGCAGTTTAGCAATGCTCCAGTAGTCTACAGCAATTTAGCCCCGCCCATTCAGTTACAGCAATTAAGCCCCACCCATTCAGCTACAGCAGTTTAGCTCCACCCATTCAGCTACAGCAGTTTAGCCCCACCCATTCAGCTACAGCAGTTTAGCCCAATCCATTCAGCTACAGCAGTTTAGCCCCACCCATACAGCTACAGCAGTTTAGCCCCACCCATTCAGCCTACAGCAGTTTAGCCCCACCCATTCAGCCTACAGCAGTTTAGCCCCACCCATTCAGCTACAGCAGTTTAGCTCCACCCATTCAGCCTACAGTTGAGTTTCTTATGTAGACTTTTCCAGCTCCAGTTTAGAATAGAAATGCAGACTATTTATTTAGTCCAATTAAATCCTAATTCTGGAGTTTTGTGTACACATTTGAGAGCTGTAACGAAGAAAGCTGTGTGTAGTGTAACCAGAGGAAGCTTCTAACCGTCCTGCAAACGAAGGCCTTCCAAATGCTAATGCCATTTATTTGTAAACTCCTGCCAAAATCGCTTTTTTTATCAGGTCAGAACAGAAACTGTGCACTCGTTAATGCCATCTGGCTGATTAGCGCGCTGATGGTGTGCATTAGTGCTTTGTAAATGTTTGTTGTTTTTTTAGATAGATTGTCTGCGATGGCAGTAAGTGAATCAGGTACTTAATCAAAATTAGTGCGAGGCTGAGCTTCATCCGGCCGGGCGCTGGACTCGAGTCCTGTTAGTGGTCACGTTGCCATAGTAACCGTGCAGATCCGCTAATCCCAGAAACAAAAAATCCACAGCTATTTCTCTCTCCAGTGAACCTGAGTAAGTGTGGAGATTTGATTTATATCACTGTATCACACATCAGTGCTCGTCAGCGCTTTGTCTCATTACGGCGCTGAGAAACACGTCTAAAGTGTTGGTTTATGCGCCAGCATTTCTTCATCCACAATGAATTAGGAAATAGTTTGGCCAGAAATCTCATTTCCTCACCACCCTCTTACCCCAGAGGGAGTCGATCAGGGAGACGTTTGGACCCTCAGATAAAAAGAGCATCACTTCATTAACAGCTACTAGCGCTGCTCTGTAGGCGACCCAGACCGTCTGCAGTGACAGCAGAGGAGGGGAAAGTTCAGCTCCTCACTGCTGGGCTTTAGTTACATTTAGGGATCATACGCCTTCAAAGAGGGGGGCAGTTATTTATTATCACCACCCCTAATTCTTCAGTGATATGAAGCTGAAGTCAGATATTCTCCAGATTCTCGTTCGAATTTTCCTGTTCCACCTTAAATGCTGCAGCAGTCACATTCTGGCACTTCAGGTGTCAGAACTGCTGGACTATTTAAGGTGGAACGGGAAAGTTAGCAAGCTAGAGACCATGACATCAGCACTACTAGATTATTTTATGCTTGTTATGAAGAAAAGGACCATAATACACTCAAACCACATTAAACTAAGATAAAACAGTGGTTATTGGATTTTTAACAGAGAGAATTCTCTGATTTGTGGGTTTCTTTGGTCTCTTATTCTCCGTCTCGCTGGTTTTTCTGCTTTTGGAGTCTCTGAATAAACTCTGTTTAGAGGGTCATGTAGCCCCAACACTTTGCCCCACCCCTCTATATCAATAAGAATCGGGACACACTACACCTAGACATGAACGTGCAAACAGCGTGGTGGGGCTGAGCGGTAGGGGCGAGGGGTGAAATGGGATTACATCATACATCATACTGTTTGCCTGCTGAAAAGAAACAGGTCCTCCTAAACGCGTCTCTGAATTCAAGCCTTACCTTCCGGTAATAAACTCCTAGTTTCCCACTTAGAATGTGTGACTCCAGCCATGCACGTGCTCCTGCTGGTGTGGGTTACCTCGCGCTCAAAGATGCAGAAATCACACAGTGCTAATCACACTTGTTATGGGCATTAAAACACAAACATTTTAAATGATGCCTGTGTTAAATTGACACAGTCAAAATGAGAATGTGTTTCACTCCTTGAGATTTAAGCACTTTTATACTTTTCTTTATCTCTGTGCTAAACAGTTCATTTTCAGTACAACACTTACTGCTCAGAAATGTCCCTGTTTTTATAATCCGTATTTGCTCATTTCAGGTTCATAACCATCTACAGAGGCCCGAGCCACACATATAAGGTCCAGCGGCTGGTGGAGTCCAGCAGCTACAGCTTCAGGATCCAGGCCGTGAGCGATGCTGGAGAAGGACCTTTCTCAGACATGCACAGTTTCAGTACCATCAGATCTGTTCCACCTGCTCTCAAAGGTACACATACACACAGAAGGACCTCAGGAGACAGAATTAGGGCTAAAATTCATGATTATTTTGGAATCAGTTAACCTACTGACTGATGTACAACTGACCGCTTTGTAAAATACTGATTGACCCGCCTCTAAGTGCTACTTCCTCCGTCAGTGGGGGCAAAGATTCCTTTATCTGAATCTGAATCTGAATCTCACTGCAGTTTTTGAAGGAGAAGGATGGTTGCAGTAATTCGGTGAGATTTATTAGAGTAAATGGTGTAATGCCTCAAACTGTCCTGATCATCTGGACTGTTTTTATTTTATTCTGGAGGCTGAAAAAGTTCTGGATTATTCTCTGTGAAAGACTGAAGGGAAATCTTGCACAGGTGTATCTAGAGCGGCCATCCGACAGTACATACATATAAAATGTCGTTTTCTTACTTTTGCTTACAATTGAACTTAGATTTCTATTGTTTTGTTCATGTGTAACCAGAAAGCCTGAATTTCATGACAAATTAAATGATAAAACATATTTTAGGCATATGGTAAAATATAAAGGACATTGGCATAGTGTCTGCATATTACCTGGTGTGTTTTTAAACGGGTGTGTGTGTCATTGTCCTGAATGTGAGTATATTTCCCTCCTCGTAGCCCCCAGAGTGGTTCAGCTGGAGGGTAACGTGTGTGAGGTCACCTGGGAGAGCATTCAACCAATGAGAGGCGACCCAGTCAGCTACCTACTCCAGGTGCTGATTGGAAGAGAGTCTGATTATAAACAGGTGAGAGAACTAACTTTCTGATTTAGCATTTACAGCTTTAACAAAGTACAGAAGCAAATACAAACGAGTGAATCTTGTTAGAGATGAGACCTTGTGCCTCCACTAACTGGCCACTTGATTAGAAACACCTTCCTTATGCTTCCACTCACTGGCCACTTTATTAGAAACACCTACCTTGTGCTTCCACTCACTGGCCACTTTATTAGAAACACCTACCTTGTGCTTCCACTCACTGGCCACTTTATTAGAAACACCTTCCTTATGCTTCCATTAACTGGCCACTTTATTAGAAACACCTACCTTGTGCCTCCATTCACTGGCCACTTGATTAGAAACACCTTCCTTATGCTTCCATTAACTGGCCACTTTATTAGAAACACCTACCTTGTGCCTCCACTCACTGGCCACTTTATTAGAAACACCTACCTTATGCTACCATTAACTGGCCACTTTATTAGAAACACCTACCTTGTGCTTCCACTCACTGGCCACTTTATTAGAAACACCTACCTTATGCTTCCATTAACTGGCCACTTTATTAGAAACACCTACCTTGTGCCTCCATTCACTGGCCACTTGATTAGAAACACCTACCTTATGCTACCATTAACTGGCCACTTTATTAGAAACACCTACCTTGTGCCTCCACTCACTGGCCACTTTATTAGAAACACCTACCTTATGCTACCATTAACTGGCCACTTTATTAGAAACACCTACCTTGTGCTTCCACTCACTGGCCACTTTATTAGAAACACCTACCTTATGCTTCCATTAACTGGCCACTTTATTAGAAACACCTGCCTTGTGCTTCCACTCACTGGCCACTTTATTAGAAACACCTACCTTGTGCCTCCATTCACTGGCCACTTTATTAGAAACACCTACCTTGTGCCTCCATTCACTGGCCACTTTATTAGAAACATCTACCTTGTGCTTCCACTAATTGGCCAGTTTATTAGAAACACCTATGTCATTATAAAAGATCCAGCCAGGAGTTACTCTGTGGTCAGAGACTGACCATTGGTGAAGGAGTAGAGGACGACTGACACAGTGGAGCGCCCAAAGGGTTGTTTCTAATAAAATGGCCAGGGAGTGTAGATATACCTAATGTTCACTTACTTTATTGGTCAGCACATCTAACATTACTCAGTGCACGTGCAGAACGGATACTTGAGTGTGACTGGCCTCAGTCAGTGTCCCTGTGGTTCGGAAGCAGAGCTCGTGTTGGTGACAGTGGTGTGAGCTGTTGTTATAAATCATCCTAAGAGTCACAGCGAACATAATCACATCTAAAGGACACGTTTATTAGCCCTCAGAGGTCACCTCTGCCTTTAACGCTGATCTAAAGTTATTATTGTTGGCTATTAAAATCTAAAGCCGGCTGATGAATAATCTATATCCTGAGCGGAAGTGTTGGAAGGCGGATTAAAGAGAGAGTCTGTGCTTATGCAGGAGACAGAAATCGATGAGCATCATAATTCACTTCACAGGTGCCGTTACTGCCGCGTTCACTCAGGCGTTCACTTATAAACTGTGGAAAATGTGATTAGATCAGTAAATCCTGCTGTTTTCCAGAAAAAAAACAAGGCTGAAGGTCCTGAGTAAGGTTGAGAAATGTAATCTTTAATTCAAGTAAATTTTGTCTGACTTTACGTCAATATAAATAGTTTTAATGCAGTAAATAGTGATTTTACGAATATCTGTGTGTTTCCATCCAGTACTTGGTTTATGTAATCAATACTTAATTGAAGGAGGTCAGATGATCTGGATTTTAATCGATCAATACAATTTTTTTTTTGTTTTTGTTTTTTCAAACAAAACCATAATTTTAAACCTTTTAGCAACACTTTCTTTATCTTCCCCAAAGGTGCCAATAAATATGGGGCTGACTTAACATTGTGATACATGAGACACAAAATGCACCAGCAAAACAGCTTGTACTCACATCTCAGAGACTCGAGACTTGTACTCACATCTCAGAGACTCGAGACTTGTACTCACATCTCAGAGACTCGAGACTTGTACTCACACCTCAGAGACGCGAGACTTGGACTCACATCTCAGAGACTCGAGACTTGTACTCACATCTCAGAGACTCGAGACTTGTACTCACATCTCAGAGACTCGAGACTTGTACTCACATCTCAGAGACTCGAGACTTGTACTCACACCTCAGAGACGCGAGACTTGGACTCACATCTCAGAGACGCGAGACTTGGACTCACATCTCAGAGACTCGAGACTTGTACTCACATCTCAGAGACTCGAGACTTGTACTCACACCTCAGAGACTCGAGACTTGTACTCGCATCTCAGAGACTCGAGACTTGTACTCGCACCTCAGAGACTCGAGACTTGTACTCACATCTCAGAGACTCGAGACTTGTACTCACATCTCAGAGACTCGAGACTTGTACTCACATCTCAGAGACTCGAGACTTGTACTCACACCTCAGAGACTCGAGACTTGTACTCACATCTCAGAGACTCGAGACTTGTACTCACATCTCAGAGACTCGAGACTTGTACTCACACCTCAGAGACTCGAGACTTGTACTCACATCTCAGAGACTCGAGACTTGTTCTCACATCTCAGAGACTCAAGACTTGTACTCACATCTCAGAGTCTCGAGACTTGTTCTCACATCTCAGAGACTCAAGACTTGTACTCACATCTCAGAGACTCAAGGCTCGACTCAGACTTGCACCTCAGGGACTCGGGACTCAACTCATTCACACCTCTGTGACTTAACACTTGACTCAGACTCACCTCAGAGACTCGAGACTTGTACTCACACCTCAGAGACTCAAGACTTGTACTCACACCTCAGAGACTCGAGACTCAAGACTTGTACTCACACCTCAGAGACTCAAGACTTGACTCAGACTCACACCTCAGAGACTCAAGACTCGACTCAGACTCACACCTCAGAGACTCAAGACTTGTACTCACTCACCTCAGAGACTCGACTCACTCACCTCAGAGACTCGACTCACTCACCTCAGAGACTCGAGAGTTGTACTCACACCTCAGAGACTCGAGAGTTGTACTCACACCTCAGAGACTCGAGAGTTGTACTCACACCTCAGAGACTCGAGAGTTGTACTCACATCTCAGATACTCAAGACTTGTACTCACACCTCCGTGACTTAACCCTTGACTCAGACTCATCTCAGAGACTCGAGACTTGTACTCACACCTCAGCGACGCGAGACTTGTACTCACACCTCAGAGACTCGAGATTTGACTCACTCACACCTCAGAGACTCGACTCAGACTCACCTCAGAGACTCGAGACTTGTACTCACACCTCAGAGACTCGAGACTTGTACTCACACCTCAGTGACTTCAGACTCAACTCAGACTCCTGCTAATTGTTGGAATATACGCTTCCCTTTGGACTCTAGGACCTGCAGTACTTTTCCCACCCTCTCCCGCTTAGATTCTTCGGCTCTGCCTCACTTTCATTAAGATTTAATAAATATCCACTGTCTCTTCCTGCCGCTGCGCTGACGGCAGCGCTTCACAACACAAATGACACCTGTCTACTTCACCCTTCGATTAAACACCTTCACACCTCCACACGCTCGGCAGCAGAGAGAAAACGGATAGTGATATTTACAGGCAGATTCCTGTGCATTTCTCTTCGTTAAGCCTACGCCCGGCACGCTGGAGCTTATGCTCCAAAACACTCATTAATATTCGGGAATTGTTTTGAACTGAAAAAGCTATCAGCACCTTCAGAGTTCAGAGAGTTTCTTTGCAAGGACTGTACAGAAACTGTGAAACACTCAGTTTATATCACAATCCCTCCATTTAGAGTCGGTTATTCATTCAACCAATTCAATAACTGGCTCTAAATATAGGTATTGTGATATAAACTGACTCAGTTTATATACTTGATATGCAGTTGTGTACAAAAATGTGCACGCCCCATGAGCAGAACAATGAGTCTTACTCTCTCTCTCTCTCTCTCTCTCTCTCTCTCTCTTTCTCTGTCTCTCTCTCTCTCTCTCTCTCTCTCTTTCTCTTTCTCTCTCTCTCTCTCTCTCTCTCTCTCTCTCTCTCTCTCTCTCTCTCTCTCTCTCACTCTGTCTCTCTCTCTCTCTCACTCTGTCTCTCTCTCTCTCTCACTCTGTCTCTCTCTCTCTCTCTCTCTCTCTCTCACTCTGTCTCTCTCTCTCACTCTGTCTCTCTCTCTCTTTCTCTGTCTCTCTCTCTCTCTCTCTCTGTCTCTCTCTCTCCCTCTCTCTCTCTCTCTCCCTCTCTCTGTCTCTCTCTCTCTCTCTCTCTCACTCTGTCTCTCTCTCTCTCTCTCTCTCTCTCTCACTCTGTCTCTCTCTCTCACTCTGTCTCTCTCTCTCTTTCTCTGTTTCTCTCTCTCTCTCTCTCTCTCTCTCTCCCTCTCTCTCTCTCTCTCCCTCTCTCTCCCTCTCTCTCTCTCTCTGTCTCTCTCTCTCTCTCTCTCTCACTCTGTCTCTCTCTCTCACTCTGTCTCTCTCTCTCTTTCTCTGTTTCTCTCTCTCTCTCTCTCTCTCTCCCTCTCTCTCTCTGTCTCTCTCTCTCTCTCTCTCTCACTCTGTCTCTCTCTCTCACTCTGTCTCTCTCTCCCTCTCTCTCTCTCTCCCTCTGTGTAGGTCTATAAAGGTGACTCTACAGTGTTCCAGATCTCTGGTCTTCAGTCTAATACAGAACACCGTTTCCGTGTTGCCGTGTGTCGGCAGTGTGTGGACAGCACTCAGGAGCTTTGCGGACCCCTGAGCCCCTCCACACCCTTTACACTCCGCAGGGTGGAGCTACCAGTCCCTAGGGACACGCCCACTGTCCGGATGGGCAAAGCGGCAGGCCTCGCGGGCACAGACGAGCGAGTCGCCGCCCTGCTGGTGGGAGCGTTCAGTGCGCTGTCCTTCATCATCGCCTTCATGGTGGAATATTTATTCATGAAGTGAGCTGGGGGTGGTGGGGTAGGTGTGGGGGCCGGGGTGGGTACAAGACAAAAACCACACAGCAGATGACACGTCTTACGTTACAGTCCAAATACGTTAAGTTCAGGGACACAACAGCTTTTCAGTCTTCTAAGTCAAAATGTGTGTTCTTCTTTGTCGGTTTGCTATAACTTAAACAAATTAACCCAGTATGCTCTACTAACAGAGTATCTCCCCTTATTTTCAACTATTATGAATTATTCTGTGTATATTATGAATTATTCATTAGCTTCTATGAATTATTCATCAGCTACATTGTTTTTTTTGTAGCTGCTGTGGATTATTTCCAGTATGCAAATGGTGTAGTTGTTATGTAGTTTTGTGGGAGAAACTGAAAGTGTTATTACTTCAGGCACCAATTAAAAATAACTTTAAAAAGTATTAAAAGCTGAAAAATTAAGCAAAAAAAATGCATAGCAGATGTAACTGCTGCACACTTTTCCTTTATGCCATTAGGAATAAAACTGTTCATATTGAGATGCACATTTTGGGAGTGTTACTGATTTCGAGCAGCTAAAAATTCCCAAAACCATAAAGCCGTTTTGGTCAGAAGTGGTCAGGCTTTAGTGGGCAGTAGCTTTAGTGAAATAGAGCACTTACTGACTCATCCGACTGACACATGAAACACAGCCTTAAATTACACACTGCAGCACTGGGGGCAGAGCCTCACTGATTTCTATGGGGGTTTGGCTCCAGATTTATTTGAGTTGCTTGTTCAGATTTTTTGTCCACAGAAAGTTTGTTTCTCATGCTGGAGCTTAGGTTTGGGTATCTTTTTGTTTTTAGAGTCACCTGCTCAATCTGTATTACTGGTGTTGGTCCCACTTTATATTAAGTATCTCTAATAACTGTGTAGTTACACATGAATAACATGCAACAACACTGTAATTACTGATTTTGTCACAGATGGGTTACAGAAGAACAGCCTATGTTATTACACCTGTGTATCTTCTACACAGGAACTTTCCTGTAGTTTTAATGTTACACTTTATAATAGGTAGTCAGTTCCTGTGTACTTACTATGTAGGTACTGTGTAATAACAGTGGTAATATAGATTGTTTTGGGGTAGTGCAGCACGTTTAATTAATGTCGTAATGTCACAGCACTAGCAATATAAATGCTAGCTAAATATTATGAAAGCAGGCAGGTACAGTGAAAGTAATTAACATCTTAATGTAACTTATTACAAACTTCAAAAACTTCTGAAAAACTGTCTGATTACTAATGTAGTTATATTTGTTATTACACTCATATAATATGAGAGAATAGGCTGTTACAACTGTAGATACACATCTGTAATTACATAAAATGCACTTCTGTAACAGTGACTACATCATAATTACATTGTTATTGCATATGTTGTTCACTTGTAACTACACAGTTATTAGAGGCACTTAATATATAGTGGGACCTTTGTTCTTATTAATATTGGTGTCGTTTTCACCACAGTTTGGTTTCTGTTAATTAGCTTGTGTTGTGCGTTATTAAGGTGAGGGATTTTACACATCGTCGCTGTCCAAAGAAAAACATCTTAAAATGTTCTTCAAGGGTTCTTTTAGACCCGTCAGTTGTGTATAAAATATTTGCATGCTTAAATGGTTCTTCAGATTAATGGAGAACATGCTGTATATTGTTTTCTATGGCGCTAAAAAGGGTTTTGCTATCTTTACAAGCTTAACATCCCAACAGCAGAACCATATTTGGTGCTATATAGAACCACATACAACACATTCTTCATCAATCTAAAGAACACTTTCACCGTGCAAAAAACCTTTGAAGCCCTTGAAGAACTGTCTTTTTTTGGTTGTGTACATAAGAACTTCATGTCAGCTCAAATAAACCTACATACACATTTATTAGCACTTATTACAGCAGGAGTCGTCTGTCGTAAAGGCTGTGTCTATATCAGGTGACGTTGACGTTGGGATGTCGTTACACTTTCTGGGGTGAAATGAGATGTAATCACTGTTATAAACACTAGGGGGCGTGGCTTAGTGATACGATACGTGTTGCTGTTTTTCAGCGTCACCTGACAGGTTTACAAAACCCTTATAAATGTTTATTATCACTGTCCAAAGAAAAACAAGTATCTCCAAAATAGTACGTTTACAGGGCAGCATGAAAACGTTCTTCATTTCCAATGTAAGTCGATGTAAAGAGATGTTTTAGAAGCAGGTTTGGAGCATTTCTGTTGGACCGATCATCCTGACAGTTTCACACAGTGTGAAGGAGCTGCGGTGCTGAAATCTTGCAAAAAAAAACGGAAAAATCTCAAGATAATGGAGATACTTGTCTTTATTTGTGGACTGGGATGTTATGTAGGTCAGTGTTGGTCATCATAAGCTCATGTAGCCCTGTGAACACTGACTGTAACTGGCTTTAAGACTAGAAAGGCTGAGATGGAGCATTTTCAAATTTTGAGATGCAGTAATTTAGATCACATTAAACCACATTGTCTTCTGCTTCCCGGCTCCTGCTAAATTACTGCCATCGTCCATATCAGATCGATATTGATTGTTTTTCCCTGCCATTCCAGCGAGTCTGTTTTAGCAGTGCCGATCCAGTCGTCCTCTCAGACCAGCACAACACACACCAGCACCACGTCAGTGTTACTGCAGTTCTGAGAATGATCCACCACCCAAATAGTACTTGCTCTGTGAGGGTCCGTGGGGGTCCTGACCACTGAAGAACAGGGTAAAAGGGGGTAACAAAGTATCAGAGAAACAGATGGACTACAGTCTGTAACTGTAGAACTACAGAGTGGAGCTATACAGTAAGTGGAGCTGATAAAATGGACAGTGAGCGTAGAAACAAGGAGGTGGTCAGGATGTTAAGGCTGATCGGTGTGTTCAGTTTTCAGTAGCTCTTCCTGTGAGTCCTGTATTCCTGATGCTTTATAAACACATTTATAAAGCATTATATAGCATACAAAATACCTTAAAATACCAGACATAGGCTTGCATATCTGCTCTGAAGTACACACTTCAAAAAGATGGTTCTTCAAGGGTTCCTTAGTGAAGGGAATGGTTCTATTCAGAACCCTGAAATTTGTATAGAAAAAAATTCACGATTGTTTCTTTGCAAAGTGAATTGGTTCTTCAGATTGATGCAGAGTGTGTTGTGTATAGTTCTATAGAGAACCTTTTTGAAAAAGGTTCTATGAGGCACCAAAAAGGGTTCTCCTCTTGTTAAAAGCCTGACATCACAACAATAGAAAAACTCTTTTGGTGCTGTATAGAACCCTAGGAAGAAAACCCATTCTCCATCAGCCTGAAGAACCATTTCACCATGCAAAGAACCATTTAAGCATGCAAATGAGTGTTGGTGGTTCTAAATAGAGCCACTGTCTTTACTAAAGAACCTTTGAAGAACCTTCTTTTTGAGAGTGTTATGGTAACATGCAGAACACTCATACTTTCTATGCTATATTCAGAGTTCAGAAGCTGTTCTCTTAGGGTTGAAATGACCGCAGTGACCAATCTGGCACTTACAGAAAGCCTTCCTGGAGTTAATACAGTCAGTTATTCAAACCGACAAAGAACACATGACCATTCGTATTAAAAACACCGGGCCTCGTTCTCCAGTATCTCCCCAAGTCTCTTCTTAACTGTGTTCTTGATAAAGGTTCTGAGAAAAGGTCTGCGTCAGATCCATGGCGTGTTCTTAAAACGCAGAACGGTTCTCACTTTTGTGCTCTTGTGGGTGTAGATTCTGTTCTTACCTGAGAACAAACCCCATAGAAGAGAACATCGGTGAGT
This sequence comes from Pygocentrus nattereri, assembly GCF_015220715.1. Lineage (NCBI taxonomy): Eukaryota > Metazoa > Chordata > Actinopteri > Characiformes > Serrasalmidae > Pygocentrus > Pygocentrus nattereri. Next base: position 12,255,245 of record NC_051227.1, read on the forward strand.
CAGAGTCTTCGTCAGAACTGCGTAAGAAATATGTCTTCTTAAGAAGTTAGAAAACGAGAAAAGATGGGTGTCCCCAAACTTTTGATGGGCGGTAAAGGCTGTCTCTCTTTCTCTCTCTCTCTCTCTCTCTCTCTTTCTCTTGCTGTCTCTCTCTCCCTCTCTCTCCCTCTCTCTCTCACACCCCCCACCCCCCTCTCTCCCTCTCTCCCTCCCTCCCTCTCTCCCTCCCTCTCTCTCTCTCTCTCTCCCTCTCTCTCTCCCTCCCTCGTTCTCTCCCTCCCTCCCCCTCCCTCCTTCCCTCCCTCTCTCTCCCTCCCTCCCTCCCTCCCTCCCTCTCTCTCTCCCTCCCTCCCTCCCTCCCTCTCTCTCCCCCTCCCTCCCTCCCTCCCCCTCCCTCCTTCCCTCCCTCTCTCTCCCTCCCTCCCTCCCTCCCTCCCTCTCTCTCTCCCTGCTTCTCTCGCTCTCACTCTCTCTCCCTCGCTCCCTCCCTCCCTCCCTCCCTCTCTCTCTCTCCCTCCCTCCCTCCCTCCCTCTCTCTCTCTCCCTCCCTCCCTCCCTCCCTCCCTCTCTCTCTCTCTCTCTCTCTCTCTCTCCCTCTCTCCCTCCCTCCCTCTCTCTCTCTCTCTCTCTCTCTCTCTCTCTCTCTCTCTCTCTCTCTCTCTCTCTCTCTCTCTCTCTCTCTCTGTCTCTCTCTCTCTCTTTCTGCTTGTTTGTGTGGAGTTTCCGTTTTTTTGGAGATGAAAATGAAAAAATTAAAAAAAGAGAAAGCTGAGTGAACTGATAGGTGGTTTGTGCATGTTGTTGTATCTGTATGTTTGTTGTATTTTCTCTGATGGCCTTATTCTATGTTCACTTTTTATTTTTCTGATTGTTTTCTTTGTTTCTGTCATTTTATTTGAAGCCTTAATACATTATCAGCATTATAGCTTTGATGCCCGTCATAGTCCCGTCAGTTTTTCGCTTCATTTCTGATTGTTTTTCTGTTTTTTCCAGTCTATTAGTAAACAGCTGTCTGCATAAACACTAAATCACAGGTTAATGGTGCAGCTGGTCTGACAGGCCCTGCGTCGAGTGGTCAGAGCCAGCTGCAGCCCACATGTGGTTTAAGTGATGCTGCTATTCTGTATGTTTAATTTTTTTCCTAAAATGAAACAGAAGAGTATATTCAGTATATATATATATTTGTGTGTGAAAATCTGTAAGATTCTATAGAGGTTATGTAATATAAACGACCCAGACGTCTTTTCTGGAGCTGGTAACTCACAGTTTATGGTGCTTTTCTGTTTTTTTGGATCTGTGGTCAGTAACGGACCCCTGAGGTCTTCTCGGTAGACGATTGCGTTATCTGTGGGGAACGCTGTCACACTCTGCGGTAAACTGACGAATTCCAAAGCAGATATGTTTGGTACCTCACTTCCCTCCAAATATCTCTGTGTGATTGGACAACGAGGTCGTTAACCGAGGTGGGGACTAACTAATTAAATTTAAAATTAAAGGTCCAGGTACTTCAAAACCAAAACCTTTCTAGATTAAAGTAATTAAAAACAATACTTGAGTGCAACTGAGCTCCGGCCATCCACCCTACAGACATATAGCCCCGCCCATACAGCCTTCAGACATATAGCCCCGCCCATACAGCCTTCAGACATATAGCCCCGCCCATACAGCCTTCAGACATATAGCCCCGCCCATACAGCCTTCAGACATATAGCCCCGCCCATACAGCCTTCAGACATATAGCCCCGCCCATACAGCCTACAGACATATAGCCCCGCCCATACAGCCTTCAGACATATAGCCCCGCCCATACAGCCTTCAGACATATAGCCCCGCCCATACAGCCTTCAGACATATAGCCCCGGCCATACAGCCTTCAGACATATAGCCCCGCCCATACAGCCTACAGACATATAGCCCCGCCCATACAGCCTACAGCTGTTTAGCCCCACCCACTCAGCCTACAGCAGTTTAGCCCCACCCATTCTACTACAGCAGTTTAGCTCCACCATTCAGCTACAGCAGTTTAGCTCCACCATTCAGCTACAGCATTTTAGCTCCACCATTCAGCTACAGCAGTTTAGCCCCACCCACTCAGCCTACAGCGGTTTAGCCCCACCCATTCAACTACAGCAGTTTAGCTCCACCATTCAGCTACAGCAGTTTAGCCCCACCCATTCAGCTACAGCAGTTTAGCCCCACCCATTCAGCTACAGCAGTCAGCTGTCAATTAACCAGCACCAGATATGGCTTGTATACACAGTCAGTGATGTATCTAGAACTTCCTGAAGGACTAGAGTGTTGTTTTCTGTTTCATTATTATTGGTTGATTCCTCTGTAACTTCCTAATTATGTAGTTAATCTAAGATGTAAGGCCTTCAGTCCAGCTCCTAAAGTCCTAACCAACGGGAGAGCAGCTCAGCTGTATCTGCCTAGATACCACAGAGAGAACGATGATGATTGGACAATTTTTTACTGGATCTTTCAAGATGAGAAACTTTTTGCTTCAGACCAAATCTTAACAGTGAAATAAGAGCATTACTGCCAGACAGAGATGAATTGTATCAGTAAAGATGATTGTTTTAAATAGAAATGAATGAAAAATGACACATTTTAGAGACATTCGGTGGGAAAGGTGCAGGACAGAATCAGTTTTGGAGCATTTCTATTCACTGCAGGGTGAGATAACGTCATTCCTTATACAGACGTGGGGGGCGGGGACAGAATGACGACACGACCTCAGAGGTCCGCTGTGGGTTTGGGAGGTTCTGCTCTGCCAACGTGCAGCAAAACGGATAAAAAAAGTGCAATCCAAAAGAAACAAAACTGTTATGGAATCACTCTGTGAAACACTTCAACGACCTCACAGCCTCAGAAACCTTTCCTTATTCCTCCACCTTTCGCTTTCCCTGACCTCTCTTTTCCTGTCCGGCGCGCAAACGCCAGGAAGGAGCCGGTGAAAGTGCGTAGAAGGTGCTTTTCATGGCAGCAGCAGAGAACAGAGGGAACACCAAAACACCTGGGATTAAAAAGGGCATTTTCAATGCATCCAAAGCCAAGGGTACAAAAACCAGCAGATCACATGATCCAAAGAGACTTTCAATGTTCTTTTCCTTTGTTTTGTTTTTAGTAATTTTAGGGGGAAATAAAAGCAAGAGGGCGTGAGGGGGTGTGGATTCAGATAAAAAGCCCCGCCCCTTTGGCCCTGATCGACAAGCCTGTATTGTACCTCAGGGACGTGAACTTTCTGGAGGTGAAGAAATAGATACTCTTATGTTTATGTTCTGTGCTGCGAACACTCGAATCAAAAGAAACATTACTATACATATATAAAAAAAACTGAAAAATCGCTGCAGCTTCTTTGTCATCAACCGATTTATTACACATTTACGCCTTTTTTTTATTGTTTCTCGTCGCCTAAGCTGTGCCTTTGTGTCCGTAAGCAAAAATCGTATTAGCTCAGAAATACTTTTGCCAAAGTTAATGGAAAAGTACAGTATCAGTCAACACTTTAGATTTATTTATACTTTATATTGCAAACAGTACCTTAAACATGCCAGTTACAGTGCAATCTTCATTTATTTATTGTAAGAAATTTTAGAGACGAGTGTAGTTACGTACTAATTCTCTTTTTTTTCTCTTGTAGCATGTTTTGTTTACGTTTGTGCGAATGTGTTGTAGATTCACGCTTTAGGGCAGCGTTTCTAACACCAGTACTCTTGTCAGTTTTAATGTTTCGCAGTAATTGGGAACATGTAGCATCTTCAGTTTCGCATTTATCCAAAACGCCTCTTTCTGGATTTCTTCTTTTTGTAGCAGGATCTGTTTCGTATAGTGATATGAGTCGCTAAATAGCGTTCTAAAGCTTTTCCTTTATGCCAAAGCGGAGGCTTGTCCACTTTATAACTTTAATACTTTACACATATTTAAAGGGTTCTGTGTCACTAGAGCATCCACATTCTTGAAAAAAGGAGAAAAATGTTACTTTGATCTGTGATTTACACTTTTTTATTGATGAAATTGTGCCATTTATTTGTAAAAAAAAATCATGTATTTTCACACTGAAAGGTCAGTCAGTCTTGGTTCTTGGTCAGTTAGTGATGTTTCTCTTTTCTAGATGTCAGTAGCGCCGTAGTGAATTAATCCAGTATGTTTGCTAAGGAGATCTATATAAAGAGAGAGTTTATAAACAACTAACACGTGAAGCACTTTGTAAAGCAGAGCATTAGGAGGTTTAGCGTAAACCGTGATGTTTAGATAGAAAACATGGCTGTGAGTGTGTCCCATGATTATCAGTTTTTGAAAACTGTTCCTGTAGTCAATCAAATTGAACGAGAGATGTCAATGTGAGTTTTTAGCCGAAGGGAAGATGACAAATAGCCCAAGTGCTCTTTATAATGTAGTTATTTTGTTTAGGTCGGGCTGATGGGAAAACTTTACGACCTGATTGCAAGTTTTGCATTTTTATGTTATGATTTATTTTTGTTCTGATTCATTTTGTAATTTTGAGTCTGAATTTGACAAAGATTTGGAAAATTGTCAGCTCTCAAAGCGATCCCGGATAAACTTACGGAACCACAAAATGTATTTAAAAAGGTGTTTTATTTACCTCAAAGTTTGAAAACATTCCAAGATTGTCTTGATTTTTAAGAAATCATAATTCTTTCTTGTATTGTAAATGTTAGACGGTTTCATATGCATTATATAAAAGAAACTGCCATATCGATTTTAATGTATAGGGTTTTTTGCAAATATTACCCTATGTACGTAAGACTTATCTGTAACTGTAGCGTATATGTAATATATTTATACTCAATAAATGTTTAAATTTTTTCTGACTTTTTCGATTTATTCTTTATAATGTATTTACTGTGAGTTGAGATAAAACTGAATTGAAAACCGATTGACTAAAAGGTATAATCTCTGTACTAACCAAATTGAGCAAAAAGTATGGCCTATAAGTGAAAGGATTATTCAAATGGTATAACCTATACACCAACCGATTAATCAAAAGGTGTAACTTGCACATCAACTGCTTAATCGTATCGTATAATTTATACACCGACTGCTTAATCGAATGGTATAATTTGTACACCAACTGATTAATTGAAAGTTATAACATGTATACCAACTGATTAATCGAAAGGTATAACCTTTATACCAGTTGATTAATCAAAAGTTATAACCCTTATACCAACTGTGCACTAACTGATTAATCATGTGGTGTAACTTGCACACCAACTGCTTAATCAAATGGTATAACATGTGCACCCGTCGATTAATCGAATTGTATAACCTGCACACCAACTGATTAATCTAAAGTTATAACATGTATCTTCTTCTTCTTCTTTCGGCTGCTCCCTTTGCCACAGTGGATCATCAGCCTCCATCTTGCCCTATCGATTGCCTCCTCTACATTCACACCAACCATCTCCATGTCCACCTTCACTACATCCATAAACATCTGAGGTCTACCTCTTCTCCTTCTACCCGGCAGCTCCATCTCCAACATTCTTTGACCAATATATCCACTATTCCTCCTCAACACATGTCCAAACCATCTCAACATGGCCTCTCTGGCTTTATCTCCAAACTGCTCCACCTTCACTGTCCCTCTGATCTGCTCATTTCTAATCTTGTCCAGCCTCGTCACTCCCAACGAAAATCTCAGCATCTTCATCTCCGCCACCTCCAGCTCAGCCTCCTGTCTTTTAGACAGAGCCACAGTCTCCAAACCATACATCATAGCAGGACGCACTACTGTCTTGTAAACCTTCCCTTTCACTCTTGCTGCTGTCCTTCTGTCACACATCAGCCCTGACATCCGTCTCCACCCACTCCATCCTGCCTGCACCCTCTTCCTCCCCTCTTGTTTGCACTGTCCATTGCTCTGGATGGTTGACCCAAGATATTTGAAGTCATCCACCTTTACGACCTCTACTCCTTGCATCTTCACCTTTCCACCTGCCTCCCTCTCATTCACACACATGTATTCAGTCTTGTCTCTACTGACCTTCATTCCTCTCCTCTCCAGTGCAAACCTCCACCTCTCCAGATTCTCTTCCACCTGCTCTCTACTCTCACCACAAATTACAATGTCATTTGCAAGCATCATGGTCCATGGAGCCTCCTGCCTGACCTCATCTGTCAACCTGTCCATCACCATTGTAAACATGAAGGGGCTCAAAGCTGATCCCTGATGTAACCCTACCTTCACCTTGAAACCATTTGTCACTCCAACTGCACACCTCACCACTGTCTCACTATCCTCATACCACCACCCTAACATACTTTTCAGCTACACCTGACTTCCTCATACAGTACCACAGTTCTTCTCTTGGCACCCTATCATATGCCTTCTCTAGATGCACAAAGACACAATGCAGCTCCTTCTGACCTTCTCTGTACTTCTCTACCAACACTCTCAACGCAAAAATTGCATCTGTGGTACTCTTTCTGGGCATGAAACCAAACTGCTGCTCACCGATCTGAACCTCTCGCCTTAGCCTTGCTTCAACAACTCTTTCCCATACCTTCATGGTGTGGCTCATCAACTTTATACCTCCGTAGTTACTGCAGCTCTGCACATCACCCTTGTTCTTAAAAATGGGGACCAGTACACTGCTTCTCCACTCATCAGGCATCCTCTCACTCTCCAGGATTTTGTTAAACAACCTGGTTAAAAAGTCCACTGCCTTCTCTCCTAAACATCTCCATACCTCCACAGGTATGTCATCTGGACCAACTGCCTTTCCATTCTTCATCCTTTTTAAAGCTGTCCTCACTTCCCCCCGTTGTCCTCATCTGTCTCTTGTTTTCCTCATTCATTAGTTCTTCAAAGTACTCCTTCCATCTACTCAACACTCTCTGTTCACTCACTAGTACATTTCCCTCTCTATCCTTTATCAGCCTAACCTGCTGTACATCCTTTCCAGCTCTATCTCTCTGTTTAGCCAAACGATACAAGTCCTTTACTCCTTCTTTACTGTCCAGCCTCTCATACAGCTCATCATAGGCCTGGGCCTTTGCCTTTGCCACCATTCTTTTCGCTATGCGACTAGCCTCACAGTATTCCTGCCTACTTCCTTCATCTCTCTGGTTATCCCACTTTTTCTTAGCTGCCTTCTTCTTCTGAATACTCTCCTGGACTTCCTCATTCCACCACCAACTTTCCTTGTCTTCTTTCCTATGACCAGACGAAACACCCAACACATTCTTGCCAGTTTCTCTCACCACCTTAGCTGTAGTTTCCCAGTCCTCAGGTAGCTCCCCACTGCCCCCAAGGGCCTGTTGCAATATTTCCCTGAACTGCCTGCAACCATCCTCCTCCTTCAGCTTCCACCATCTAAACTTTGGCTCTGTCTTCACTCTTTTCCTCTTCTTCTCTTTTCCTGTTTCTAATCTCATTCTACAGACAACCACCCTATGCTGCCTTGCTACACTTTCCCCTGGCACCACTTTACAATCTCCAATCTCCTTTAGGTGGCATCTACTGCTAAGGATATAATCCCCCTGTGTGCACCTCCCTCCACTCTTGTATGTCACCCTGTGTTCTTCCCTCTTCTGAAAATACGTGTTTACCACAGCCATTTCCATTCTCTTTGCAAAATCTACAACCATCTGACCTTCTGCATTTCTGTCTTTCACACCATACATACCCAGCACCTCTTCATCCCCTCTGTTCCCTTCACCAACATGTCCATTGAAGTCTGCACTAATCACTAATTTCTCCTCTCTAGGGACACCATCTACCACTTCATCCATCTCACTCCGAAATTCCTCTTTCTCCTCTAATTGACAACCAACCTGTGGTGCATATGAACTGACCACATTCAAAATTACACCATCAACCTCCAACTTCAGGCTCATGATCCTGTCTGACACTCTCTTTACATCCAGAACACTTTTCCCAAGCTGTTCCTTTAGGATTATCCCTACTCCATTTCTCTTCCTCTCTACAACATGATAGAACAGTTTGAATCCACCTCCAATGTTCCTGGCCTTCCATCTGGTCTCCTGGACACACAGAATATCTACCTTCCTTCTCTCCATCATGTCTGCAAGCTCTCTGCCATTACCAGTCATTGTCCCTATGTTCAGAGTCCCTACTCTAACTTCCACACTCCTGCCTTTCCTTCTCTCTCGCTGCCTTCTAACCTGCCTTCCTCCTCTCCTCTTTGATGGTCTTCGACCTACAGTAGTCCAATTTCCACCGGCACCCTGCTGGTCAACAGCACCGGAGGTGGTCGTTGTTAACCCGGGCCTCGACCGATCCGGTATGGCAATCATATTTTTGATCTGCATGATAGTTTTGGCACAACTTTTACGCCAGATGCCCTTCCTGACGCAACCCTCACCATTTATCGGGGCTTGGGACCGGCACCAGAAGTACACAAAGTACACCCCTAATGACTGGTTTGAAAGTTATAACATGTATACCAACTGATTAATCGAATGGTATAACCTGTAGGCCAACTGATCAATCAAATGCTTTACCTGTGCACTAACTGATTAATTGAGTAGTATAACCTGTACAACAACTGATTAATCGAATGGTGTAACCTGAATGCCAACTGATTAATCCAGTGGTATAACCTATAAACCAACTGACTAATCGAATTGTATAAGCTGTATGCCAACTGTTTAATTGAAAATGTAACCATTATGTGACCTGATTAATCAAAAGGTATAAACTATACACTAACCAGTTAGTCAAATGGTATGACCTGTACACCAACCGATTAATCTAATGATATAACCTGTACACCAACCAATTAATCAAATGATATAACCTGTACACAAACCGATTAATCAAATGGTATAACCTGAACACCAACCGATTAATCAAATGGTATAACCTGAACACCAACCGATTAATCAAATGGTATAACCTGTACACCAACCGATTAATCAAATGGTATAACCTGAACACCAACCGATTAATCTAATGATATAACCTGTACACCAACCGATTAATCTAATGATATAACCTGTACACCAACCGATTAATCAAATTGTATAACCTGAACACCAACCGATTAATCAAATGGTATAACCTGAACACCAACCGATTAATCAAATGGTATAGCCTGTACACCAACCGATTAATCAAATGGTCTAACCTGAACAGCAACCGATTAAGCGAAAGGTATAACCTGTATACCAGTTGATTAATCAAAAGGTGTAACCTTTGTGCTGATGAAATGTATAACCTTTTTGCTAATCGATTAATCGAAAGGCCTCTCCATGGATCACCACCTTATCGTGGTGGAGAGGTTTGTGTGCTTGAAGGACCCTAGGAGCTATGTTGTCTGGAGCAAAAGCTCCTGGTAGGGTCTCCCATGGCAAACTGGTCCTAGGTGACAGGCCAGACAAAGTGTGATCCATAACCACCCCTATGAGGACAACAAAGCAGGACTTGTGTACTCTGCCCGGATCAGGGTTACCAGGGCCCCACCCTGGAGCCAGGCCTGGGAGAGGGGCTCGCCAGCAAGCGTCTGGTGGCCGGGCATTCACTCATGGTGCCCGGCCGGGCCCAGCCCGAAGGAGCTACATGAGTCCCCCCTCCCATCGACCCACCACCGATGGGAGGGGCAGTAGTAGGGGTGCGGTGCATTGTGGATCGGGCAGTGTCCGAAGGCGTGGGCCTTGGCGTTCTGATCCTCGGTTGCTGAAACTGGCTTTTGGAACTTGGAACGTTACCTCACTGGCGGGGAAGGAGCCTGAGTTGGTGCGCGAGGTCGAGAGATACCGGCTAGATATAGTCGGGCTCACCTCAACACACAGCTTGGGCTCTGGGTCCAATCTCCTTGAGAGGGGCTGGACTTTTTTCTTTTCTGGAGTTGCCCATGGTGAGAGGCGGCGGGCAGGTGTGGGCTTTCTCATAGCCCCTCGACTCGGCGCCTGTATGTTGGGGTTTTCCCCGGTGGACGAGAGGGTAGCTTCCCTACGCCTTCAGGTTGGGGAACGGGTCCTGACTGTTGTCTGTGCTTATGCACCGAACAGCAGTTCAGAATACCCAGCCTTCATAGAGTCCTTGGAAGGGGTGCTTGGAAGTGCTCCTCCTGGAGACTCGATTGTCCTACTGGGGGACTTCAACGCTCACGTGGGCAACGACAGTAAGACCTGGAGGGGTGTGATTGGGAGGAATGGCCTCTCTGATCTGAACCCGAGTGGTGTTCAGTTTTTGGACTTCTGTGCAAACCACAGTTTGTCCATAACGAACACCATGTTTGAACACAAGGATGTCCATAAGTGCACATGGCACCAGGACACCCTAGGCCGCAGTTCAATGATTGACTTTGTAGTCGTGTCAGCGGACTTGCGGCCATGTGTACTGGACACTCGGGTAAAGAGAGGAGCTGAGCTGTCAACTGATCACCACCTGGTGGTGAGTTGGATCAGGTGGTGGGGGAAGATGCCAGTCAGACCAGGCAAACCCAAACGTATAGTGAGGGTTTGCTGGGAACGTCTGGCAGAAGAACCTGTCAGATTGATCTTCAACTCACACCTCCGTCAGAACTTTGACCAGATATCGGGGGAGGTGGGGGACATTGACTCAGAATGGGCCATGTTCCGCTCCTCCATTGTTGAAGCGGCTGACTGTAGCTGTGGTCGCAAGGTAGTTGGTGCCTGTCGGGGCGGTAATCCTCGAACCCGGTGGTGGACACCCCAGGTGAGAGATGCCGTCAAGCTGAAGAAGGAGTCCTACTGGACATGGTTGGCCTGTAGGACACCAGAGGCAGCTGGCAGGTATCGACAGGCCAAGCGATCTGCGGCTTCAGTCATTGCCAAGGCAAAAACCCGGGTGTGGGAAGAGTTCGGTGAGGCCTTGGAAAGTGACTTTAAGTCGGCTCCGAAAAGATTCTGGCAAACCGTCAGGCGACTCAGAAGGGGAAAGCAGTGTGCCACTAGCACTGTATATAGTGGAGATGGTGTGCTGCTGACTTCGACTGAAGACGTCATTGGGCGGTGGAAGGAATACTTTGAGGACCTTCTCAATCCCACCAACACGTTCTCCAGTGAGGAGGCAGAGTCTGGGGACACGGGAATAGGCTTGTCCATTACTGAGGCCGAAGTCGCTAAGGTAGTTAAAAAGCTCCTTGGCGGCAGGGCTGCAGGGGTGGATGAGATCCGTCCCGAGTTCCTCAAGGCTCTGGATGTTGTGGGGCTGTCTTGGCTGACACGCCTTTTCAACATTGCGTGGACATCGGGGGTGGTGCCACTTGATTGGCAGACTGGGGTGGTGGTGCCTCTTTTTAAAAAGGGGGACCGGAGGGTGTGTTCCAACTACAGGGGAATCACACTCCTCAGCCTCCCTGGTAAGGTCTATGCAAGGGTACTGGAGAAGAGAGTCCGGCTTATAGTCGAACCTCGGATTCAGGAGGAGCAGTGCGGGTTCCGCCCTGGTCGTGGAACACTGGACCAACTCTTTACCCTCTCCAGGATTCTTGAGGGTTCATGGGAGTTTGCCCAACCAGTCCACATGTGCTTTGTGGATTTGGAGAAGGCATTCGACTGTGTTCCCCGGGGTATTCTGTGGGAGGTGCTTCGGCAGTACGGGGTACATGGCTCTTTGCTACGAGCCATTCAGGCCCTGTACAAACAAAGCAGGAGCTTGGTTCGCATGGCCGGCAGTAAGTCAGACTTTTTCCCAGTGAGAGTTGATGAGGATCAGGATCAGTACCTCCAAATCCGAGGCCATGGTTCTCACGCGGGAAAGGGTGGAGGGCCCTCTCTGGGTCGGGGATGAGCTCTTGCCTCAAGTGGAGGAGTTTAAGTATCTCGGGGTCTTGTTCACGAGTGATGGTACAAGGGAGCGGGAGATTGACAGGCGGATTGGTGCTGGGTCAGCAGTGATGCGGGCTCTTTACCGGTCTGTTGTGGTAAAGAAAGAGCTGAGCCATAAGGCAAGGCTCTCGATTTACTGGTCGATCTACGTTCCCACCCTCACCTATGGTCATGAGCTTTGGGTAATGACCGAAAGAACGAGATCGCGAATACAAGCGGCTGAAATGAGTTTCCTCCGCAGGGTGGCTGGACTCTCCCTTAGAGATAGGGTGAGAAGTTCGGTCATCCAGGAGGGACTCGGAGTAGAGCCGCTGCTTCTACACGTCGAGAGGAGCCACTTGAGGTGGTTCGGGCATCTTGTTAGGATGCCTCCTGGACGCCTCCCTTGGGAGGTGTCACAGGCAAGTCCACCGGGGAGGAGACCCCGGGGAAGACCCAGGACACGCTGGCGTGACTATATCGCCCAGCTGGCCTGGGAGCGCCTCGGAATCCCTCCCAGGGAGCTAGTGGAAGTGGCTGGGGAAAGGGAGGTCTGGGCTTCATTGCTCAGGATGCTGCCCCCGCAACCCGAACCCCGGAGAAGCGGAAGATGATGGATGGATGGATGGATGGATGGATTAATCGAAAGGTATCTCAGCCATGCTAAGTGATTAATCAGAAGATGCAGCATGGCTAACCGAATATTCAAAAATGTATTACCTGTGCGCTGATTAATCAAATCAGCATGCTAAACAATTCATTATTAAACATAAGCAATAAACTGTGTGCTAACTGGTTGAACAAGATAAACAGTCTAACCTACACTCTTAAAACTGGTGGTTCTTTGCAGGTACTTTAGTACAGCCAGGTTCTGCATAGAACCATGAACACAACAAAGAACCATTCGCATGCTTAAATCGTTCTCTGCATGGCAAAATGGTCCTTCAAATTGATGAGGAATGTGTGCCATATGGTTTTATAGAGAACCTTTTTGAAAAGGGTTCTATAGAGCACCAAACCTTGACATCATAGCACTAGCAGAACACTTTTTGGTGCTCAATAGAGCCATTTACAACTCATTCACCATCAATGTGCAGAACAATTTTACCCTGCAGAGAAACATTTAAGCATGCGAATGGTTCTAAATGGAACCATCTCATTTACTAAGGAACCCTTGAAGAATGATCATATGTAGGAGTGCACTTACAAGCAATTATTTGAGCTTATGCCAGGCATCATGCATGCCATATAAATGCCTTATGAATGTGTTTATAAAGCGTTATGAATGCCGGATTCATAGGACATGTTAACATTTCTTTCAGTGTTCACGGTTGTGTGACACTGTCTTTACTAAAGATGCCATGGAGAACCATCTGTTTTAAGAGGGAATGTTTTGGGTTTATAGAAAAGGAGTTCTGTTATCGTTTACTTTGGGGGTCTTCGTTGTAGAAGACCCCACCGTATGTGCAGCTGTATGTTTGTTCTGTCTGTTGTAGACGCATGAAAGTCGTCATGTTGTACAGCCATGTTGTACAGTTGGTACAGCCATAACCAGGGTAGTGATGGGAAGGGATGGGATGGTGTGAGGACATCTATAATTTGCATAATCATGCATATTCATAGCTCTTTGTGGGCCTAAAGGCCTGCAGATGCTAACAGGCCAGTTTTTAATAATTATTTAAGGTGGATTAGTTTTTAATGGTTTAAATTGCACTTTTAAGGGGGCTCTAAACTCCCGCAGCGCTCCTGCAGGCCTATAAACTCTTCATCATCAAACACTGAGCTGCAGGGATGATCGATACTCCCGTAATGCTTGACTGTGTATTTTACCCTCTGAAGGTTTGGCTGCGCTTCCTTTCTGTCCGGCTCCATAGTGTTCGTTTGTAAATCTGGGAAACAGCACGTTTAAAAGGTGAGATCCAGTCAGGGCCGCTGCGTCGGACCATTTACATCTCACCAAATTTACACCATGTTCTCCTCCTCTCTCAGCCTGTGAAGTGTTATTGCTTCTCTGAAGTCCACACATCCTTTTCCGCTCGGTTGTTTATGGCCGAGCCGCATTTAGAGCTCCTTCATATCTCACTTTCTCTAACAGCCATCGTCCCAAAGCAGCTTTCCAGACCAGAGACAGCAGCACTTCCCAGTGAGCCGTTCAGTGTCACTGCACATGACAGGACAAATGAAATGTGTGTGTGGGGAAAAAAAATCTGTTGCATGCATTTGTACTCAATTATGTAGTTAAGCAATGGAGCAAGAGAGGGAGTGTGTGTGTATCTCCACTCAGCCTGCAGCTATTTTTATTTCAATTCAATTAAAATATATATTTATTTATAAATAAGTTTTTTATATAGCACTTTTTACAAACATCTGGATCCAAGCCCGGGCAAGCATCACAGAGGGCAACAGAGGCAAGAAAACCTGAGAGAACCAAGACTCAGAAGGGGAACCCATCCTCCTGTATGCCAGGTCGTCACTGGATAGCCAACAATACAACAAGAGCAAAATGCACAGAGAAGATTTCACAATTAATATACAATATTGACTATAGAGACGTGATTGGACAGAAGTGTTTGGATTAACCAGTGATGACCGATGACTGTCAGAGGCCGAACAGAGTAACAGTGAGAAGATCTGTGAATCAGCCACTGTTAGCAGTGAAAACCAGTAATGACTGGTAGGAGTGAATCACAGTGAAAACCATGAAAGTCAGTAGCCACGTTTACATGCAGTCTGATAATCCATTAATAATCCTACTAAGAGCTCAATTAGAATAGTATACGTCCATGTAAACACCTGAATCGGAATAGTCTAGTCCGATTGAGGACATTCGGAATACAGTTTCTATCCAACTGAACAAGGTGGGTAATCCTGTAAATAATCTGTTAAATAGAAGAATAATATCCGTGTAAATGCCTGAATCCAATTACATTCCCTATCGGAAAGTTTAAGTCCGTTCTGCATATGTGTCGCATCATAGTGAGAGTTCAACCGTTCAACGCAGCGGAGCAGAAACTGGTCTGCAGAGGAGACAAAGTTTATGCTCTGATAAGACAGCGGTGGGATGGATGTCCAGCTTATGTGTTTCAGAACACGACGTCTTCCTCTCTGCCTTGTTTAATAAGGACATGTGAAGGACATTTTCCTGAGTCTGACATCATTTTAAAGCAGTTAAAACCACAAGCACTGCTCACTGCTGCTCGTCTCACTCTGACTGGACTCACATGATGCTGGTTGTCATGGTAACATCTACACTAAGCGGTTCTCTATGCTTGTACATAATTTTGGATCCGATTACTTGTAGTGAGCATGTAAATCATCAGATTGTTGAGAAGAGTGAGAATAAACACCTCAGGCTGAATGTGTAATCAGAATGTGTTCAAGCAGATCAGCAAAAATCTTTGCACATAAGCACAGACAGTGGCTTCTTGATTATAGTTGATTATTATTTAACATTGGTATTTTTGCTTTTATTTATTGTTATTTTTATTTTTTCTCTATTTTATTGTATCCTTATTTTTTTTACTATCTTTATTTTACCCATTTTAAATTTAAACTCTTTTTAGTTTACATTTACATAAACATCTATTGATGTTTTACGTTGTTATTTCTATGCTTAGTGAGCGTCAACCTCAGTCATCTCTGTGTTTAATCCCTTAAACATTCCAGGTTTATTTCATACTAAGACTTATTATTCAGTAACTACAGGGACTTCAGTGCAAACTAATAGTGCTGTTCTATAGGATATAGAAGTGCGTAATAAAACACCCTTAAGGGGTCAAATAAAGGTAGACAAATCCTAATGTAATAGGCTTCTGCACTTAACTTGGTCAGAAAAGCCCAGTAATGTAGTACAGTGTTTAAAATGATAATGTAATATGTTATTACGTGACTGAGAAGAACACAAGGTGCCACTGTTAGTCCTCTGGATGTATTGTGGTCAAATTCGACTGATGTCATAAATATAAGATTATTATGGGACAGTGAAAATCTGGGACAGGTGTAACCAGAGTCAGTCTTACAAGAACTGACAATAGAGCTCTGTCTGAGTGACGACCGAGCTCTTCTGAGTCTTGGTCTCAGTGATGCTCCTCTGGTTCCGCTGGGCTGATTCTTCTGTTCATGACCATAACCGGCTGTGAGGACACTGAGGTCCAGACCACAGGAGTGTCAGAAGAGCTTTTCTGTGACGTATCTCCATTCATGAGGCTTGCGCTCTTTAAAAAGATGGTTCCTCAAGGGTTTTAGTAAAGACAGTCGCTCTGTGTGGAACTACAAACAATTTGCATACTGAAATGAGTCTTTGCACGGTTGAATGGTTCTTCTGATTGATGGAGAATATGTTATAAATCATTCTGTATTGCACCAAAAAGGGTTCTGCTACTGTTACGATGTCAAGCTTGTATCAGTAGAAGAACCCTTTTTGGTGTTCTACACTGTTAGAAATGAAGGTTCTGTTCAGGTCCATTTCTCCTTCATCAAGGTACAAACAGTGTAAATGTTCCCTCAAAGCTCCAACAGTGGTTTTATGGCCTGATTGTGAAGCTTAAATCAGTTTCTTCAGGTGAAAAGTTGGTATTTGTACCTTTTCATAACCGAATGTTTTAAAACAGAACAGTAGAATAAAAGCCTGGAGGCGAGGCGGGGTGTGTGGAGTCAGTACAGCTTAGAACACATCATTTCAGTGGATTAGGGTTCAGTTATGTTCCCTGACTAAAGGCACTGAGATGGAGCCTTGAGGGTTCCACCCCAGTGACAAGAGGGGAACTGAATATTCAAGCTTCTCCTGCAGTTTTATTCCAGCTCTACCTGATTCATTCATGCAGAAGCTCCTGAAAGATCAAAACTAATGGAATATTCTGGGACAAACTGCTCAGGGAAAACTAGACCATGATGATGTTTTTCAAAATTCCTGCATAATTGAAAGGTTTGGTGTGAAATGATTCAGATGTTTTTACAGTGGTGGTGATGGGAACCAGGCATCACCAACACAGATATAGACATTTTATTTACCATCCAAGTCCACCAGAGAACCTACATGAGTCTTCTGGGTTTATATGGAATGTTGATGATGGAAAATAGTGGAAAATCTGGAATAATCAGTTTTCTTTGGGGACTATTTTGCCGCACAGCGCCCTGCATGTCTCCCTCCACCATGAATGGAGTTGAAGTTCTCTAAACTACCATAAAACAGCGTCTCAGTCATCAGGCAGTGAATTCAGAACCATTTCATGTAGGAACTTTCTGTGAGGAGCTTTTAGAGGGGGACGTCTGGTTCCTATCACCACCACTGTGAACAGCTCTGACTTGATGAGTTTCTCTGGAACAGAGAGTTCAAGCCAAACTGCTCTGAACTGCTCTGTGTACATCTTAAACACTTAATTATGCAGAACTTTTTATTGAATTTTACTTTATTGATAATTTTTTAACAACTTCAAAAAATGGCCTTGTTTCCTCGTGCTTGGTCTCTCATTCCTCTAATTGATATTCCTGGTGAAGCTGAAATTTTCTGCTCTCTGGCTTTCACACTGTGTTGATTTGTGATGAATTGTAGTCGACACCGGCTCCGCTCCAGCTCCCACTTTGAATTCTCAAAGCGATCCAGCTGTTTCCTGCTTTTCCTCAGCCGTTTTCACACACTGCTGATTACTGGAGCTCTTTTACATGCAGCAGAATCTCTGAGCGCACCTGTTGGGTCACCTCAGGTCAGCTGAGGACCTTCAGAGCCGGTAACGGAGCAGAATTAACGAGCTTTAGGGCTGACCCGCAGCCGAGACTGAGGTGAGTTATGTCTGACACGGCTCTGTGTCTCATGGCTTTATGGTTCTGTTATTAAAGGAAAGATCCAGCAGTGATAAAAGTCAGACATATTCAAGGACTATGAGAAGCTGCTGGAAAACGGCAGCACTTTGTCTGTGAGAGGATCAGAGTTCAGCTCTGATGATAGGAATTCATCGCAATAATGATTCGGTGTCTAACAACTGAAGAACCCTCAGGACTTTTGGGACCTTCAGAGAAGGTCAACTGAATTCTAGGAGCTATGAAATACATGTCTGAATGTTTTTTGGGCTTCTTTATTTAATAGAATCATCATGCTTGTTGATTCTAAAATGTTGTAGTAAAACCTTTTAACTATAAATTGTGGTAGAAACCAAAAAAAAAAAAAAAAATCCACTGAAAAATTGTCCAATCAGGATCGTTCTCTCTGTGGTATCTAGGTAGATACAGGGATGCGAGCTCCCATTGGTTAGGACCTCCAGATGCCAGATTGAAAAGCAGTTTCAGCAGTGGAATAAAGTTAAATGCACTTCTCAACCAATCAGACGGTGCCGTCAGAACTGTTATAATTTGTGATATATTCTGCCTCTGTGATCTTCACCATGTGTCCTTTTTTAATGTAACAGATTATATTCATAGGTCATCGTTGAGCTTTTAGGTAATAAATTATTTCACTTCATATTTGAAATGAAAATGTGACCATACATTGACGAGCTCTTGCTTGTGTGGGTTTCCTCCCTTTAAGTGATGCATATGAAAGCTAACAAAATGCTAACATCACATCTTGCCATCTTAACCTGCCATAAAGAAGGTTAAGACCCACTTAGCTTAATTTGCTTTTAATTACCATTTCATTACTTTATCTCTCACACATGCATTTTTCACATTGTTTCCATTTTATTCTTTTTTTTTGTTTTGCTGCTTTTACTGTTTGCATTTCCACCTTTAATGTTTTATTTTCTTTTTTCTTTTTAGTCTTTTAATTGGTTATATTTGCAATTTTAATGTATTTCTGTCTTTGTGAAACTTTGAAAAAGTGCTATAAATGAAGATTATTATTATTATTAGTAGTAGTAGTGGTAGAAGTAGTAGTAGATTAGTGGTAGTAGTAGTAGTGGTGGTATTAGTAGTAGAAGTAGAAGTAGTAGTGGTAGTAGTAGTGGTAGAAGTAGTAGTGGGGGTGGTAGATGTAGTAGTAGTAGTAGTAGAAGTAGTGGTAGTAGTGGTAATGGTAGTAGTGGTGGTGGTAGTGGTTGTGTGGATCTGTGCCTTTTCATTTTGCCACATATTCCGCATGTTGCTTTTTAAATGCAATCTCATGTGTGTGAAAGTGAAAACAGTGTAATAGATGGTCTTCTTTTCATTTTGGCCAATATTCTGTATGTCACTGTGGAACAGTAATGTCAAGTGTGCATTGCATTTCATGTTTTTCCACAGTTGTAACTGTTTTTCAATCTGGCACAAATATATCCACGTACAATACAGATTCCAATAAAAGCTGAAAGCACCTCAAACTAATTTCTCATATTGCAGTAAAAAGACTTTTAGTGAAACTGTGATTAAAACTAGAAGACTGTGCTGCTCCTTTGGCACAAACCAGCTCAGCTCTGCGGCACACACTGATCTGATATCTCAATTTAGAACATATTCACATTTAAAAAATACATGATTTTTTGCCCAAAATTGAGCAAACACTGTAAAATCCAAACGCTAGGAGGAATGTAGGAGAAACAATGAGAGAGTTTTATTAATTTGTCATTTGCGCTGAAGCACTTTGTTTTTTGTTTTGTTTATGAACTAAACTGATCATTTTTGCTCCAATGCTTTTAGAGGATGAGTGCCGCCGCTACTACCCGCTGAGTCAGAGCTGGAGTGGAAACCTTTTACAGCTTCACCTCAGTCTTCAGGACACAACACTGATTTAGCGCCGGCATCTCACTGTCGCCTCTCTCACTCTCTACCGCCCTGTGCTGTGATCTCAGAGCATCTGCACTGTCAGTGTAGGATACAAGGCTGAAAACTGTCATTGCAACTAAATTTCAGTGTGAAACATCAGATTGATTCAGCGGTGAAGTCATAAATGCATCAACATTTCCCCAGTGATCTGTTTTTTTAAGCCACAGCTCAGCAAATAATGTTTTACACACTTGTTTACACAGGATTTGTACAACCAAATACTGTATACTGTATATTGCTGCTCCGGTTGCTACCTCAGTGACTGCTATGCTGATAGACTGTTTGCTAATATGTCATAATATGTTCGCACTGTATTGTGTGCACTGTGTTTATTGTATTGTCTTGCACTTGTGTTCACAGCGAGGAGGGCCTGGGTTCGATTCCCCAGCCGGGTGACCAGGGTCCTCTCTGTGTGGAGTTTGCATGTTCTCCCCGTGTCTGCGTGGGTTTCCTCCGGGTTCTCCGGTTTCCTCCCACAGTCCAAAGACATGCAGTCAGGCCAATTGGACGTGCTAAATTGCCCCTAGGTGTGACTGTCTGTGTCTGTCTGTCTGCCCTGCGATGGACTGGCGACCTGTCCAGGGTGTATCCTGCCTTTCGCCCAAAGACTGCTGGGATAGGCTCCAGCACCCCCCCGCGACCCTGACGGAGAAGTGGCTTAGAAAATGGATGGATGGATGATTGAACACATTCTGATTACAGATTCAGACTGAGGAGTTTATTCTCACTCTATTCAACAATCCAATGGAAAATCTTTGTTTACATGCGCGCTACAACTAATCCAATCCAAAATGACATACGTGCATAGAGAACTGTTTAGAGTAAACGTTACCATGACAACCAGCATCATGGCAGTCCAGTCAGAGTGAGATGAGCAGCAGTGAGCAGTGCTTGTGTTTTTAACTGCTTTAAAATAACATCAGACTCAGGAAAACGTCCTTCACATGTCCTTACTGAAGAAGGCAGAGAGGAAGACTCGGTTACTTTTCACGTGAATGGATTCATTTCCTGCCATAAACTGAATGAACGGCAACCTCGTGAGACGTCTGTCACTGTTTATATTCAGTTTATTTTCTTTCGGAAGACGAGTGAAGCATTAAAGCTCAAATTCACCCCCATGAAAACAAGTGAAGCGTCAACAGCTTCAGTGCGCCAAGCTCAACACTTGGGCTCTTACTGTAGAAACTCACCAGCCCAACCGACCGTTTTCCTCATGGTAGCAGAAAAGAAAAGAAACACCTCTATAAAAATAAAAATAAACATACTTACATAACATTTGTCCTTAATTAGCTGAAGAATGCAAACTGACTTGTTTAGGACTCTATTGACATGGGACCTGAGACTTACCTTCACTGATTCGGGACTTGAATCGAGACTTGACTATCTTGACTTGGGACTTGACCTGAGACTCGCCTTCACCGACTCGGGACTTGAATTGAGACTTGATTATCTTGACTTGGGACTTGACCTAAGACTCGCCTTCACTGACCCAGGATTTGAATCGAGACTTGAGTGTCTTGACTTGGGACTTGAGTGTCAAGACTTGAGACTCACTTGTTACGTACATCTTAGTGACTTGGTCCCACCTGTGCAGAAGGCATGTGTATTAAAGAGAGACCCTATGTTTACTGTTGGGGAGGTTGCGTGGTGAAGTCACTGGTTGATTGGGCTTCACTGAAAGTCCGTACTGGAAGAACAAGTCAAAATTGGGGAAAAATTGGTACATTTCATTTTGGGCCAAACTGCCTCTTTAATGAGCTTCACCTCAACCCTTAATCCGCACCACCTGCCCGTCTAGCCTCTTTCACTTGTTACCACTTCAGTGGCTTCTTCATTGCTGTCCAGTTCAGGGTCATCCACACCTTTCTAATCAAACCTGCATTAGATGCATTAACTCTGGCTATAAAGGTGTCCATTGCAAAGTCTTGCTGTTTCCCATAGTGTCAGTAGAGCTTTATTGTGTGCTGATTTCCTGTTGGATTTGTTTCGGCCTCACCGTTCAAGACAAAGCCAAACTTTCAGCTTGCAGAGTTTAATTTATTAAGCCGAATGCTTGTAGTTAAATCAGTTTAACTAGACTTGCTCAGCAGCCAAGTGTACCAAAATCACAGAAATGCATTACTACACCACATATCTCTGTACAGCTTTTAATTTATATACACGATTATGTACAGAATTTCAGACAAGTAGCTCCGTATTTACGTTCATCAGCACTGTCTGGCTCTTCACACATTAAACACAGACATCTGCAGTAATTTCACTGGTCTTATGAAGCACAACTGAGAACAGCTTCAAGGACACAGACTTAAGTGCGTAAACACTTCTTGCCACACAACAATGGGGCTGTAAGCAGGAGCAGCTTTGCCATGCACAGGCCAAGGCTTCGACTTTATTAATGATAGAACGTGTACAGCCTTGTGTTCCTTATGCTGATGTTTTGCAGGCATATCAGGAGCCCTGAGCATCTATTTTACACACACGTACAAATTACTGACACAAACTCACGCACCCACACAGGAGAACGGCATTTCTTCAGAAGGACAAGTTCCTGGAACAACATTTCTGTTCAGACACAGACACAGACAGACTCTTGAGTCCACGCCCTTCTAACCTCAGACCCTTTCGATTGGATGGATCGGTCTCCTGAGGCCCCTCCACAACAAATAACCCAAATTAGTCCTAATAATGTGTCCTACTGTATCTACATGGTGATCGACATGTGATTTTCATTTAAGATTTGAAGACTTTTATGTGAGACATGACACATTGTTTCTTCTCTATTTCTTTCAAGCCTGCTCATTTGAACAGCAACAACAAGATTTCATGAGCTGATGATAATGTAAAACCTGAGAGGTCTGAGAACAGTTAATAGTTCTTCAATTATTTAGTCATTTGTTTATTAAACTGCCATTCACTCCTTCATTTTATTTATACAGGGTGATTCAAAAAAGGTTCATCTGATTTCGAAGTGCCATATTTTTACAACTATGAGGCGCAGAGGAACCAATCGCAATCCAATTGAAAGAGGGGCTCATAGAGTTTCTGACTGTCAGTCTGACAGTGAACCCCCAACAGCTCAGAGCGTTCGTTGTTGGTACAAACAGTTCCATGAAAAAAGACACCAGCATCACCGGATCTCAAGCCATGTGGCTTTTTTGTGGGGGTATGTTAAGGATTCCATTTATGTGCCAACAGCAGTGGATGATGTCCGAAATCATGAAAGAGCCGTGAGTGCAGCGACACCAGACCTGCTCATTTGAGTATGGGATGAGTTTGACTGTGACGTTGATGTCGTCCGTACAGCTGGAGGAGGTTCAGACTGAGACCTTTTACAATTACACAATAAACTTTAAGCTCATTAAACCATTTACAGTTCACTGCATTGATCAGTAATGATTTACAAGTGAAATAAATCATTTTTTTAATCACCCTGTATATCTGCTGTCCAATATATTTAATATTGTGGTCTTTGGCCCCCCAGGGCTCCTGGTATTCAGAGGCCCAGGGCAGAAATCCATCCCTTTTTATACTCACTGTCCACTTTATTAGGTCCATCTAGCTTGTTCTTGTTCTAGCTTGTGTCCATTTTATCTACTGTCCACATGGAAGCACTTTGCAGTCCTACCATTACTTTTGTAGTCCATCTCTTTCTGGTGGTCTAGTGGGGTCAGAACCCCTGCTGAGCAGAAATTATTGGGTGGTAACCAGTTTTTACTAATTTTTTTTGTTCGTTTCTTTCTTTTTTGCCTATTAAAGTGACAAAACAAAGTCTAATCCATAAAGTAGTTATTCTGAACAGCAACAAACCATGTCACCACTAGGGGGTGCTGACAACTACCTAAATCTTGTTAAGTTTCATGTAAACCAAAGCAGATCTCAAACAAAGCTTTTCTCAGCAAAGTGGACCTCTTAATGACAGAGATAACTCACATATGTGTCGCAGTTAGGCAGTGTAGTGGTTGCCATTCCGATTCCTGGAAGTATTCATTTCTACCATGCACCTCCTAATCCTCTCCGAACCAAAGAAAAAATTCACCTATCAAGGGTGAATTTAGTTAAAAACATGGAAACACCAGGTTTAGTAGAAATCAAGCATTTAAACACAAAGAAGCATTCAATTATTTGTATGTGTTTTGGAGTGCCTCCAAAACATACTGAAGATGGCTAAAGCTCTGTGGAGCTCTTTTCAGTTCCCAGAAATTGAAAAAAAAATTATCCTGGAGGAACATCATGGACCGGAATCTATATTAGCTAATCTATCCCAGAGGACCATCATTGTCCAGAATCTACATTAACATATCTGTTCAAGAGGAACATGATGGTTCATAATCTACAGTAGCAAATCTATCCTGGAGGAACATGATGGTCCAGAATCTACATTAGCTAATCTATCCAGGGGTAACATGATGGTCCAGAATCTACATTAGCTAATCTATTCTGGAGGAACATCACGGTCCAGAATCTACATTAGCAAATCTATCCAGGAGGAACCAAATGGTCCATGTCTGGGATCTACTCCTGGAGCACTGCCTAACTACAGGTGAGTTAGCACACCAATTACATCAGCTGGCATAAATTAAAGGGTCATTGATCCAGAAACGTCCTACGTGAAGAAATCAAGTTCTCCCACACATACACGCTGCGCTATTTGTTGCTAAGAGGTGACAACATGTTATATTTGAGGCACACAGTTAGCATGAAGCACAGCACCTTCGCTTCTCCTCATCAGGAGCGAGAGGATGCTGCTGTATCTACAGTGCTCGATTTGTCCTCCAGATTTTTCTGAAATTTAAGGCAACGGATGTTCTCTTATTCGCTCTACCTCATTTCGCTTACCAGACAGATTTATCTACAGCTGACGTTTGTGAAACTTCAAGGCATCACTTGATGTCTTCTGTACACAGCCGGTAATGAAATGCAGTGCTCCTCTTCCGTCCTCCCTGATCTTCTGAGTTTGGTGGTTTGATGTTTCTTGCTTCCTCTTTGACCAGAGGCCGCCGTCCAGTGTTCATTACACGATGCGTTTGAAAGTCGTCATTGATCTGGCGAGATTGGAGCAGAACAGTTTTCGTCTCCAACCACTGGTGCATCCACAGTGTAGAGGGTTCGAGTTGTGCTCGCTATGTTTCTAAGGATTTTACAGAAGGTGAAATGAGACCAGGGACACGGGAAGCGTGGTTGTTCTGGGTGTTGCACTTTCTGCAGTCAGGATTATTTCTTTGAAGCCACTAAAAATAAAACAGAGCAGATTTTTAGAAAGTATTTTAAAGCATTATTGATCTGTGTGCTTGTTTCAAAATCTGCCTTAGTCTATTAAATTTGACATTGTCATTCGGTTGATTTTGTGGCTCCCACCAGTTCGGTTCCCAACGACACTGACCATACCATTAGCCTCAGCTTCAACGAGAGAGAGAACCATGCTGAAAAAAAAGACCAATAGACCCAATAGGATCGAAACCTGATGGTTTTGCTTCATGATTTTCTTAATGGTTAGCATTAAGGACCATTATTTTCCTGTAGGACACCTTTAGATCTCATTCGGAAACTATTAATTGCATCTGGAATCAGTTGCAGAACACCTATCAAACCATTAGAGTCCTTTGCACTGTGATATCGACGTCTCAGGAAAACATAAAACACCATTACTGACTACTGAACACCATCAGGAATCAGCAGGAACTTTTACTGGTCTCTATAATTTTTTTCAGCAGAGAGGATAGGCAGCTTATTAGAAACTGCAGAATCACCAAGCCAAAGTTAGTGCTACAGCAGCTGTTCCTGAAAAGAGAAAGCAGTGTGATCATCTGGATCAGCTGGCTGTACACGAGCTATTCCTTATGAGAGACAGACCATTAGAAAACCATCAAATGAATTTGGAATCAACCACTGGGCACCAGTTAAACCATTAGGCTCCATTTCATTAAACAACACATTAAATCTATCAGGAACCAATAGAAACACTAAATAGCTCTTCAACAGCTTTTCCAAGCAAGAGAAACGTGGTGGTTCTCCAGATCTGCTGCCTAATATCAGACTTTAGCTCCTCAATAGTTATTCCTAACAGGGAGGAACAGGTGGTTCTCCAGATCTGGTGGCTAAATTACAGCAATTACAGCAATTCCTGACTGGTACTTCCCAACCAAAGGGTTTTGATTTTATTTGGTGTAGTTTTTATCATAATTTCATGTGCTGCTGTCTATAACTGCCTTCCCGCATCCCTGAATGAGAAGCATGAGAGTGTTTGTGCGTCCAGCGGTTACAGGCTGACGGTGGATTCGTTGAGTCCAGGGCAGCTTTCGGCTTTAGTGACGGATGCGCTCCTGCGCCGGCGGCTGTGAATTCCGAAGAGGCGACACACGGCAGCCCTGTACTTCTCCGACATGATGTTGTAGAGAATGGGATTGATGGCAGCGCTGAGATAAAAGAGCACGAAGGAGATGAGGCTGCAGTACTGGCTGATCAGAGACATGATGGGGGATCCGGCGGCTGACGAGGCGGAGATCAGGAAGCGGACCACGTGGAAGGGAAGCCAGCAGAGCACGAAGGCCAACACTACCACAGCTACGGAGGGGAGAGAAAAAAGAAACATGATGACTGACGAAGCTCCGAACCAGCATTAAAGTGAGGAAATACGTTATGTACTCACTTCTTGGATCTGAGAATCAAATATTTACATTTCTTTGCCTTTAAAAACCCCCAAAATATTTTATGAAAACCTTCAGCTTAAAAGCTCAGTCAAACTAGAATCTGCCAGCATATCTTTGCAAGAGAAACTACCTTTACTTCAGTGGAATTCACCTTGATGAATGACTTCACGTCTTAAATTTGGGCAGAAATTTCACATCAAGGTCAACTTTTATGGACTTTGATACATTAATTTGTGTCTTCAGCCAAAAGAGCTGCAACTGATATGTAGTAGTGAAGTACAGGTGACTAGAGTGGGTGAGGCAGTGGCCAGAAGTGCAGCTGTGGTTAGTCAACAAGCTAACATTGCAGTTAGCAAGCAGGGTAAGTAGTCTATAACAAAAAGCAAAATTAGCCTTTCCTACGTTTTGCAGGTTCGGTTCTGTTAAATGAAGCTCTGCCCCTTGAGAGGCCAACGCAGCCTAATGCTGCTATATGTTGGAAATATCATATTTACGAGATGGATGTACATGAACTCCACCACAATGCCATACTCACTAGTGGGAGCCTCAGGTTTTTCCCAAGTGACAGTTACTGACCACTGGATTGTAAATTAGTTGTTTAGTTATTCAGCAGCCACATACAAACTCTGCAGTCTAAAATTATTCATGCGCAAAAATATAAATACAAGCTCACGTGATGCGTCTAACTGGGTAAAAGCTTCGTTCGTTTAACAAGCATCCTCTGCTCCTCTGATTTCATTGCAGTAACACAAAACAAAGTCTTTTTCTTTTTGAAAGAAACAAAAATCATTTCTAAAGCATCTGTCCTGTTTCTGACCAAAACCACTTAAAAACAAGGCAAGTCATACTTATGACCTCAGGAGTCATGAAGTTGTTCACATTACAGGCCTCTTTGCTCAGATCCAATCTGTCTGACTCAATGGTTCACACTCGTTTAGGAAAGAGAGTCAAATCTGTCATGAATGTGATGAACCGGCGTCCTGAAATGACCCTCATGAGCTCCTCCTACTCAGTAACGTCACGTGACTGAATCACTGCATCATCAGCACAAACTAACGAGCAGAACGAGCTTCGCTGAGAAGATCATTAACTCTGATCAGCTCTCAGCTTCATTGTTAGAGCCAGACGGAGGAGAAAAAGGTGAGATGAGCTGCTTTTCCATCGTTTACAGGCTTTAAAATCTGTTCTGCGCTGTTGCCATGGTAACGCTGAATGATAGCGCAGTGGAAAAAAGTGCATGAATTCCAATCTGAACGCCACATTAAGGTCACATGGCCACGAATGGGATATGTATCCAATCTAGGACCACATATGAAAGTGCCTCAGGTCGGATTTGAAAAGATCAGATTTGTGTCCACACAGCCCTGAAAAAAACAGATCTGAGTCACATTAGGGCAGGAAGTCGGATTTGTGCCACTTCAGTCTGGAAATGTGAATGTAGCCACAAAGTTCCACAAAGTTGAACTCAATGTGAAATTTGCGGTCCCTTTTCTGTGAAATCTCATGATGTAGTAAATTCCACTGAAATGAAGGTAATTTCTCTTGTGAAAAGTGTGACTGAGCCTTTAAACTCAAGGTTTCTTACTTACAACTTACAATTCCAAGTGACGTGAGTTGATTCCAAGAGTCGATTTCCCAAAATAATTCTCTTAATTCTATATTTTAAGAGTGAAGACATTTCCTAGTTTTTTGCAGAAACTCTAAAAGTGATCAGTCAGGTAGGTGTGCACACAAGCCAGGGTGGAAATTCAAGTTAACTTTAACTGCAGGAAATCTCCAGGATGGCTGCTCTCAGTGGAACTGGGTGGTGTTCTGGGTAATCACCAGGAGCCGTATTACAGAAGCACACTAACTCTGAAATCTGATGTGTTTAATCTCCATGACGGCTTCAGTACGGACTGAGTTTAGTTCAGTATCTATTCCAGAATTTCAGATCCCAACTTCATAATCTCATCAAACTCCAGATCAGAAAACAGCATCACACGAACATCCTAACTAGACTAAACCTCCTAAATCCTGTCCTAACTTTAGGATGAACCCCAACAGGGTCCTAACTTCTGTTCAAAGCCTGTTTCTATGGTTTTTAGGTGGCTGAGTCAGGCAGCGTAGTTCATTACCAGCATAATGAGCTCCATTTATTTCTACTGTAAAACGCTGCTGTCACTGGGAGATGTTCTTCTTTTCAAACTCTGCGGTTTAAATATCTCAGATGCTGCCGACTCGACCTCCACTGCCCCTCTGATCACCTTCCTGTGTTAATGTTGATAATAAAATATTACAGTGATGGTGGTGAATAATGAGGAGATGGAGCTGAATGTGTGTCTGTTTATTACAACCCCAATTCCAATGAAGTTGGGACGTGGTGTAAAACATAAATAAAAACAGAATATGATGATTTGCAAATCCTTTTCAACCTATATTCAATTGAATAAACTACAAAGACAAGATATTTAATGTTCAAACGGATAAACTTTATTGTTTTTTGCAAATATTCACTCATTTTGAATTTGATGCCTGCAACACATTCCAAAGAAGTTGGGACAGGGGCGTGTTTACCACTGTGTTACATCACCTTTCCTTTTAACAACACTCAATAAGCGTTTGGGAACTGAGGACACTAATTGTTAAAGCTTTGTAGGTGGAAATCATCGTATTCTGTTTTTATTTATGTTTTACACAACGTCCCAACTTCATTCGAATTGGGGTTGTACGAGGAGTAACGTTAGCGCACTCGGCTAAAGCGTTTGGGAAATGGAGACTGAAACTGAGGAGCGGAGGCTGTAAGATAAGATTTGGTTTATAGATTAAGATCAGATCTGCTTCACTAATATGACCCCTGGTACACTAATGATCTTCAGCTTGACCCTGCTGTCTTTGGATCATCGCTGTTTTTCAAATTTCTCTCAGAATGACAGATTTTTTTCCAATGAAAAGAAAGCTGTCAGGCTGACTAACAAATTCCAGTTTATCAGCGTGGACCATTTCCTTCGAACCACTGGAAAACATTTTCGTATCTAAATCTTCACCCTGGATGTCACCAACAAAAGCAGTGGACGGAAACTGATCTATGTGCAAAACAGAAAAAATGAGCAATGCAGCGCTGTTTCAACCAATAGCTCAGGAAACGATCCAGAGCGCCGAACTGGAGCTCACCATTCAGCAGAACATCTCACAGACACATTTCACTGGGGAAAACCACATCCCTCACTTAGAGATCTGAGAAACCGTGATGCTCAGTGTGGAGTTATGAGGTAATGGCCAGTTGAACAGGGTAAAACTGAACCCCAGGTGACCACTCGTATCCCGCTCCACTGATAACAGAGTGTTTATTGCCTCTAATGGGATCTATTAGGCCAAGAATATTCCCCAATTCACATTTCAAACACAGCCTCTATTTCACACATCACTGCTTTCTAAAAAATGTGACAACACGATTCATAATGCAGCAGACATCAGCTTCCAATGACCTTGATAGTGAATAGAATAGAATAGAATAGAATAGAATAGAATATTTTTTCTAGGCCATGGCCAGTTGGGAATAGAATAGAATGGAATATTCTTACTAGGCCACTGCCAGTTCGAAATAAAATAGAATAAAATATTCTTTCTAGGCCATGGCCAGTTGGGAATAGAATAGAATAGAATATTCTTTCTAGGCCACTGCCAGTTGGGAATAGAATAGAATAGAATATTCTTTCTAGACCACAGCCAGTTGGGAATAGAATAGAAAAGAATATTATTTCTAGGCCATGGCCAATTGGAAATAGAACAGAATAGAATGGAATAGAGTATTCTTTCTAGGCCACATCCAGTTGGGAATAGAATAGAATATTATTTCTAGGCCATGGCCAATTGGGAATAGAATAGAATAGAATAGAATATTGTTTCTAGGCCACTGCCAGTTGGAAATAGAACAGAGAGATGATTTAGACATTTCTGATCTTTTGCTGTCATTTTTACTTTGTTCTACACATATTCAGAGCAGTTCACTGACAATGACATTCAATTCAAATCAGTTTCATATATGTAATATCTAATAATTATACAGTGTATAAAGTTTAGGTCAGTTTACAACGTTTTGAGTTATGTTAAATTCTATAAAACTCTGTTCAATGTTGTGTAATTCTATTCTATTATGTTTCCATAATATTTTGTTCTTTTCTGTTCTAGTTTGTGTAATTCTATACTATTCTATACTATTCTATTTTGTTCTTTTCTGTTCTGTGCTATTCTATACTATTCTATTTTGTTCTTTTCTGTTCTGTTCTACTTTTGTTCTAATCTATAATATTCTATTATGTTTCCATAATATTCTGCTCTTTTCTGTTCTATTTTGTGCAATTCTATACTATTCTATTTTGTTCTTTTCTTTTCTGCTCTGTTCTATTGTGTTTAACTTTATACTATTATATTCTATTATGTTTCCATAACATTCTGTTCTTTTCTGTTCTATTTCGTGTAATTCTATACTATTCTGTTCTATAATATTCTATTAAGTTCTATAATAGTCTGTTCTTTTCTGTTCTGTTGTGTTCTATTTTGTGTAATTCTATATTATTCTGCTCTATTCTATAATATTCTGTTCTTTTCTGTTCTATACTGTTCTATTTTGTATGGTTCTATACTATTCTATTATGTTCTATTCTACACTATTCAGTTCTTTTGTTTTTTTGTAATTCTGTACTGTTCTATCCTATTCTATTCTGTTTTATAATATTCTGTTCTTTTCTGATCTATTTTGTACAATTCTACACTATTCTAGTTTATAATATTCTGTTCTTTTCTGATCTTTGTACAATTCTACACTATTCTATTCTATTTTATAATATTCTGTTCTTTACTATTGTATTTTGCGTAATTCTATGCTATTCTATACTATTCTTTTTTGCTCTATACTATTATATTTAATTCTATTCAATTTTTTTGTTTTCTGTACTGCTTTGTTCTGTTCAATTATATACCTTTTTCTATTCTACTGTTTTATTGTAGTCTGTTCTCTATTCTCTGTTATGATTACTTCTTTACTATTCTTTTCTGCTGCATAATTCTTTCATCTGTTCAATTCTATATTATTCTATTCTTTACTCATCTATACTATTCAGTTCTTTTCAATTCTATACCATTCTATTTTTATTTTATACTACACACTTCTCTGCCCTGTTCCGTTCTATATTGTCCTATTCTACTGTTGTGCTGTTGCTTTTATATTCTATACAATTCATTTCTATTCTATTTTACTCTGTACTCCTCTATCTTACTGTGTTCTGTTTTTTCTATTCTGTTTAGTTCTACTCTCTTCTGTTCTATTCTATATGACTCTGTTCCATTGTTTTACTCTATATACCACTCTATTGTTTTTCTGTATTCTAATCACTTTTATTCTACATTAATATGTTCTGTTCTTCTCTATTGTATTCTGCTGTTTTAGTCTATATCAACCTGTTCTATCCTCCTCTACTCTATTCTGTTTTGTATTCTACTCTTTCTATTCCACTCTGTTTTATCCTGTTCTGTTATTCTATCGTATACGATTAAGTTCTATTCTATCCTAGTCTATTGAATTGTTTTGTTCTACTCTGTTCTGTTCTATAGTATCTAGTATAACCGGTATGGTTCTCTTCCTCGTGCGCACAGCTGGAACTTTACTGCGGATGTTTGATGGTAGACATACCGTGCGCTCTCGTGAGTGTCTCTCCTGGAGACCCTGTCCAGCACAATCCATCTCAAGGTTTTCAGCAACACCTACCCCCTCCCCCCGCCCCACCCCACCCCCCCGCTCTCTATTCACAACACCCCCCTCCCTCACCCGCTCTCTCTCTTACCCAGCAGCTTTATGCTCTGTCTGTGGTTCTTGTCCCTCGCGGAGCTGCGTGCGTCCGCGCGCCGTCCCCGGCTCAGTTTCCTCCCGATCAGCGTGTACAGCACGCACAGGCAGAGCGCGGGGAGGGCCACGAGCGCGCCGCTCACGCACACCACGGCGGACAGCAGCCCGGACTTCACCGCGTGCCGCGTGGCCGTGCACTCCGCCTCCGCGCGGCTCGCGCTCCAGTCCCACGTCCAGTTTCCGCTCCGGCTCTCGGTGTCGTTCTCGGCCTCGTACCGCTCGCGCTCGTGCTCCACTCCGACCAGCGCGAGCACGGGGCCGGCGCTGCAGGCGCTCACGGCCCACAGCGCGAGGATAACGGCGCGCACGCGGCGGCGCGTCACGGAGACCTTGGCGCGCAGCGGGAAGCGCACGGCCAGGTAGCGGTGCACGCTGAGCGCGGCGATGCTGAGGGCCGTGCAGTGTGTGCAGCACTCGCTCACGAAGTGGAACAGCTTGCAGACGGCGCCGCCCAGCGGCCACGGTCGGTAGCGCCACACGCGCTGCAGGTCCAGCGGCATGCACGCGAACACCAGCAGATCGGACAGCGCCATGCTGCGCAGGTACAGGTTGGTGGTGGTGCGCATGTCCCGGTAGCGGCTCACCACCACGATGGTCGTCAGGTTCCCCACCACTCCCACCACGAACAGCAGGGCGCACGCGACCGTCACGGCCACCAGCGCGGGCAGCGGGAAGAGCGTGAGCGGCGGCGGAGGCGGGTGCGGGTGGTGCGGAGGGGCGCTGGAGACCCCGCAGCGCGCGCAGTCCGAGCGGTTGGAGCCCGCGGGCATCGCTGCTGATGCTGATGCTCGAGCTACTGAGCGCGACTGTGGAGGACTGGTGTGAGGCTTGAGCTCCGGTACGCCACAGACCACGCCCCCTCCCCACCTCCCGTCCCGTCCTAGCACGTGGGGGCAGATTCAGAGGACATAACAATAATAATAATAATAATTTCATATTTAACAACATTTCAGTATGAACTGACAACATTTATTCAAAATATGGTAAAACTACAACAGCAAAACATAATAATATAATATTATAGTAGATCCTGCAATATTACATTAATTATACATACACTGCATTTCCAAAAGTATTCGGTCGTCTGGCTTCACACGCACATGAACTTGAGTGACATCCCATTCTTAATCCATAGGGTTTAATATGATGTTGGCCCACCCTTTGCAGCTATAACAGCTTCAGCTCTTCTGGGAAGGCTTTCCACAAGGGTTAGGAGTGAGTTTATGGGAATCTTTGACCGTTCTTCCAGAAGCACATTTGTGAGGTCAGACACTGATGTTGGATGAGAAACTGGCTCATCCGTGTCTTTATGGACCTGCTTTTTGCACTGGTGCGCAATCATGTTGGAACAGGAAGGGGCCGTCCCCAAACTGTTCCCACAAAGTTGGGAGCATGAAATCTCTTGGTGCTGAAGCTTTAAGAGTTCCTTTCACTGGAACTAAGGGGCCGAGCCCAACTCCTGAAAAACAGCCCCACACCATAATCCCCCCTCCACCAAACTTTACACTTGGCATAGTGCAGTCAGATAAGGACTGTTCTCCTGGCAACCGCCAAACCCAGACTCGTCCATCAGATTTCCAGACGGAGAAGCGTGATTGGTCACTCCAGAGAACACGTCTCCACTGCTCTAGAGTCCAGTGGCGGCGCTTTACACCACTGCATTCCACGCTTTGCATTGCGCTTGGTGATGTAAGGCTTGGATGCAGCTGCTTCGCCTTGGAAACCCATCCCATGAAGCTCTCTCTGCTGTTCTTGAGCTGATCTGAAGGCCACATGAAGTTTGGAGGTCTGTAGTGATTGACTCTGCAGAAAGTTGGTGACCTCTGCGCACTATGCGCCTCAGCATCCACTGAACCCGCTCTGTCATTTTACGTGGCCGACCACTTCATGGCTGAGTTGCTGTCGTTCCCAATCGTTTCCACTTTGTTATAATCCCACTGACAGTCGACTGTGGAATATTTAGTAGTGAGGAAATTTCCCAACTGGACTTGTTCCACAGGTGGCGTCCGATCACGGTACCACGCTGGAATTCACTGAGCTCCTGAGAGCGACCCATTCTTTCACTAATGTCTGTAGAAGCAGTCTGCAGGCCTAGGGGCTTGGCTTTATACACCTGTGGCCATGGAAGTGACTGGAACACCTGAATTCAATGATTTGGATGGGTGAGTGAAAACTTTTTAATTATATATATATATAATGCTACATGTAACACAGATAACCATTTAAGCTTGAAATGGTTGATGGTGTTCATGATTAAAACCATTGTTTTTACTAAAGAACCCTTGAAGAACCATCTTTAAGAATGTACACACCTGGCATCTTTCCTTTGTGTGGTGGTGGGGGGACACAGTGCACATTATGTTGCAGTACATGCTGGGAATTGTAGTGCAGTACATTGTGAGAGGGGCAAATATTAACAGAATATTAAAATGTTTTCACAGGCCGGATGGAATTGGGTTTGACACCTGGGCAAAAGATAAAGGCTCTTATTACTGTATCATTATATTCGTACATGTTGTGAAATGTAAAGGTGACAAATTTAAACGCTCCACTTTGATAATTATTTATTAATGAATCCATGCGCATGCAGTAATATTGTTATATACCTGTAATGAATCACTAGCGACAAGTATTAAAGCAATGTTTCTGCTGCTTATTGCAACGGCTGGTTGTTTTACTGCCAAACAGACAAACAAAACAATTAATCGTCATTAACAGGAAATGGGAATGTTCATAAAAACAGCTTAATGTGTTCAGATAAACAGCTTATAATCAGTTTAGCTGGTTTCTTAAATGACAATATATATGACGTAATTACACCAATCATTCAGAACATCATAAGCACCTCCTTGTTTCTACACTCACTGTCCATTTTATCAGCTCCTCTTACTGTATAGCTGCATTTTGTAGTTCTACAGTTACAGACTGTAGTCCATCTGTTTCTCTGATACTTTGTTACCCTGTTCTTCAGTGGTCAGGACCCCCATGGACCCTCACAGAGCAGGTACTATTCGGGTGGTGGATCATTCTCAGCACTGCAGTAACACTGACATGGTGGTGGTGTGTTAGTATGTGTTGCACTGGTTTGAGTGGATCAGACACAGCAGTGCTGCTGGAGATTTAAACACCTCAGTGTTGCTGCTGGACTGAGAATAGTCCACCAACCAAAGATATCCAGCCAACAGCGTCCTGTGGGCAGCGTCCTGTGACCACTGATGAAGGACTAGAGGATGACCAACACAAACTGTGCAGCAGCAGATGAGCTGTCGTCTCTGACTTTACATCTACAAGTTGGACCAACCAGGTAGGAGTGTCTAATAGAGTGGACAGTGAGTGGACAGTGTTTAAAAGCTCCAGCAGCACTTCTGTGTCTGATCCACTCACACCAGCCTCTCTTTAAGATTTCTGAATCAGATTTGTTGACCTAAATCTGATCTAAGAAATCTTTACATACCCACTCAGTGTTAGCATATTTGGAATCAGAATCATAGAGCATAAAAGTCACTGATGCTCTGCAAACTGCGCCAGGATCTTCATGACAGGGTTTCAATGTCTGAGCAGCTGCACACAAGCCTAAGATCAAAATGCACAATGCCAAGCGTTGGCTGGAGGGGTGTAAAGCGCTGCCACCGGACTCTGGAGCAGTGGAGACGTGTTCTGTGGAGTGAATCAGCTTCTCTATCTGTCAATCTGATGGGCGAGTCTGGGTTTGGTGAATACCAGGAGAACGTTACCTGCCTGACTGCACTGTGCCAGCTGTAAAGTTTGGTGGAGGAGGGATGATGATATGAGGCTGTTTTTCAGGGATTGATCTAGAACCCTTAGTTCCAGTGAAGGGGAATCTTAATGCTTCAGCACCAAGACATTCCAGACAATTCTCTTCGAGCTTTGTGGGAACAGTTTGGGGAAGAACCGTTCCTGTTCTAGCATGACTGAGCTCCAGTGCTCAAAGCAGCTCCATAAAGGCCTGTCTGGGTGAGTTTGGTGTGGCATAACTTGACTGGCCCTCACAGAGTCCTGACTTCAACCCCACCAACACCTTTGAGATGATCTAGAATGCAGATTGTGAGCCAGACCTTCTCATCCAACATCAGTGTCTGACCTCACGAATCACAGACAGATTATGGTCTATTCAGTGGTTTTGTGTGTTACTGTGCGTGTAATAAAGTGCACGTGCAGCTGTTTACAGCAGAGACATGTGAAGAACCTCCTTGTTCAGGACGATGATGTTCTGGGGAAAGAAGCTGTGGAGGTGGCAGTCGGTCCGAGTCTCTGCCAAGATGTTGTTTCAGCTCTAACAATGGGGAAAATGTATGTAGGAAGAATCAGTATCAGGTGGGAACATTATTTTTCACCACAGGGGGTAAGACTGGGAATGTTCCCAGTCCTGTCCATGTGTTTTTGTTTTGGTTTAGCCCATGTGCGGTTTGTTTTGGTCCAGCACCCTCGTTTCCTGACTCCACCCCTGATTGTTTCCACCTGTCCCTCGTCAGCCCTGTTGTATTTAAGCCCTGTGTTTGCCCCTTGTGTTTGGTGGTCTGTGTTCTTTGTATTGGTCTTTGTTTGCATGTTTGGTTCTGGTTTGTCATGTCTGCCTCCCGATCTATCCGTGTTGGCTCTATGACCCTGGACCGTTTGGACTATGACCCTGGATTTGCTCATAATAAATCTCACTTATCTCCGCATATGCGTCCGCCTCCTTGCTCCCCGTTACAAAAATAAATCAATGAGATCTTCTGTGTTGTACTGCACTTCCACTGAAAGCTGCTTAACACATATAAAAAATAACAAATAAAAATAAAATTACGGAGCTGAGTTTGGGCTTTTGTTCTGAAATGTTGACTGATTTTTTTTTTATAAATGCAGTTTAAATGCAGGATTGTATATGAATTATAAAGGGTAGTCAAAATAAACTGTGGCTTCAGACGACACCTTTCCAGTCAGCACTTGTTTTGT
Source organism: Pygocentrus nattereri (assembly GCF_015220715.1). Taxonomy (NCBI): domain Eukaryota; kingdom Metazoa; phylum Chordata; class Actinopteri; order Characiformes; family Serrasalmidae; genus Pygocentrus; species Pygocentrus nattereri. The sequence continues at coordinate 12,292,229 of NC_051227.1, forward strand.
ATGGATTATTATGTCCATTCATTTTATTCATATAATTTTTCCTTTTATTTTTTGTGTTATTTATTATTATTATTATTATTATTCACTGAGCCTTATCACTACAGACTGAACACAGACCTTCAGAGCTCTGTTAAAGCGTAGGTTCTCTTGTGGGCCCGGCTCACATCACCTGCATCATCATGCGCGCTCTGCTCTTGCTGCACTGGTCTGGTGCTGCCCTCTAGTGGCCACTCAGCACAACAGCACTTACTGGCTTAAGATTTTATATTTTGCTGCTTGACAATTAAATGCAGTCTGTCTTACTCTGATGGCTCTTCATGGGTTCCTTAGTAAAGAAAATGGTTCTGTATGGAACAACAAACACTCAAAGAACCCTTTGCCTTGTGAAACAGTTCTGTGCATCGTGAAAGCGTTCTTCAGACTGATGGAGAATGTGTTCTATATGGCACCAAAAGGGTTCTGCTACTGTTATGATGTCAAGCTTGTGAACAACCTCATAACCCAACCTCATCAACCTCTTCCCAAGTCCCTGATTGGCTGGGTCAGATGTATTAGAATTCAATAAGGGGGCAGGGCTGCTTACTGTATTCAGGTTGGAACTAAACTCTACAGGATGGTATCTCTGGAGGACCAGGCCTTTTTCTTATTTTTACCCCTACCCCTTGTTCTCAAGTATTGCCACTTGTTACTGAGTTACAGGGCAGTGGTTGAGATCTTCCCTCTGAAATGAGATCCTCAAATAAAGAGCATCACTTCATTAACAGCTACTAGCGCTGCTCTGTCCGTCTGCAGGGACAGCAGAGGAGGGTAAAGTTCAACTCCTCACTGCTGGGCTTTAGTTACATTTAGGGATCATACGCCTTCAAAGAGCGGGGCAATTATTTATTATCACCCACCCCTAATTCTTCAGTGATATGAAGCTGAAGTCAGATTGTCACCAGATTTTTGTTCAAATTTTCCTGTTCCACCTTAAATGCTGCACCAGTTTAAGGTGGAATGGGAAAGTTAGCTAGCTGGCTACTGAGACGTCACAACTACTAGAGATTTTTTATGCTCGTTATGAAGAAAAACGACAAAAATCCACTGAAACGACATTAAACTAAGATAAAACAGCAGTAATCACCATTTTTAACAGAAAATTCTCACATTTGTGGGTTTCTGTGGTCTCTTGTTCTCCGTCTCGACGGTTTTTCTTTTTTTCTCATATCTCTCTGTTTGGAGTCTCTGAAAAATCATGTAGCCCCAAAACTTCACCCCACCCCTCTGTCTCAACAAGAATTAGGACACCCCACCCCTTGACATCAGTGCACAAACCAGAGAGTGGGGCTGAGTGGTAGGGGCAAGGGGTGAAATGGGACTGGGCCTCAGTGATTTAGGGACTCTGGGTAAGAGAGAGTGATGGCGCCCCCTGCAGGCACTCTTTAAAGACACTAAACGTTACATGTTCAAACAGCTCCACTTTTGTGTTAGATTATGTTTCTGCAGCTCAAAATTCTCATTGTTTTACTTTTTGCGTCAAACCTAAAAGCTCAAGTTGTTTACAGTGTTGTGATACACTACTGGCCGGCGCTGCCTCTTGATGCTCGCAGGGCCACACGGTGACCATGTTGACAGGAGGTCCACTTCAGGCGGTCATGGCATCCCTGTGGAAAAGGGACTGTTTGTGCTGGTTACATTGTGGATCATCAGTGAAAGGTGCGTGATGTGTGGTGATTGTGGGATTTAGTGTCGGGATGTGGGTTTTCAGTGTGTTCTGTGTGTGTGGTCAGTGCTGTGTGGTCAGTGGGGATCGTCTCTGTAGGTTCAGTGTTCTGTATGCACCTTCTCTGCTGCTGTTTGATGCAGAGCACTCCCAGGAGATTCACGGTCTTCCTGCGTCTTACTCTGTGCTCTCGTCTCTCTGTATTTTGAGTGGGTTGTTATTCCACTTCTGTCCATTAGATGGAGGTGTTTGTGTATTTGCCTCGAGGATCCAGCGTGATGCTCTGAGCTGTTCTTCTCTCAGTGATAAATGCTGGTGATTTGGGGTCCTGGGGGTGGAGGGTTGTGTTTAAAAATGGGCCAATCCCAAAATATAATGCCTCAGGAATGCTGTTTTCCAGCTGTTTGAAGGCATCAGTGGTCAAAAGTATGTTGGGTGCCTGACCTTCATAGCAATATGGGCTTGCTGGACATCCCATTCCATAACCATGGGCATTAATATGGAGTTGCCCCCCTTTGCAGCTCTAACAGGGTCCATGAGAGAGCCTGGCCTTATATGCTTTATGCTTATATTGTCCATTTTATCAGCTCCACTTACTGTATAGCTGCACTTTGTAGTTCTACAGTTACAGACTGTAGTCCATCTGTTTCTCTGATACTTTGTTACCCCCTTTTACCCTGTTCTTCAGTGGTCAGGACCCTTCTTCATGGACCCTCACAGAGCAGGTACTATTTGGGTGGTGGATCATTCTCAGCACCGCAGTAACACTGACGTGGTGGTGGTGTGTTAATGTGTTGTGCTGGTGTGAGTGGATCAGACGCAACAGTGCTGCTGGAGTTTTTAAACACTGTGTCCACTCACTGTCCACTCTATTAGACGCTCCTACCTTGTCGGTCCACCTTGTAGATGTAAAGTCAGAGACGATGGCTCATCTGCTGCTGCACAGTTTGTGTTGGTCGTCCTCTAGTCCATCATCAGTGGTCACAGGACGCTGCCCACAGGACGTTGTTGGCGGGATTTCTTTAGTTGGTGGACTATTCTCAGTCTAGCAGCGACACTGAGGTGTTTAAAACTCCAGCAGCACTGCTGTGTCTGATCCACTCAGACCAGCATAACACACACTGACACACTACCACCACGTCAGTGTTACTGCAGTGCTGAGAATGATCCACCACCCAAATAGCAGAGGTGGACGAAGTACAGAAATCATGTACTGGAGTTAAAGTCAGAGGTGGACGAAGTACAGAAATCATGTACTGGAGTTAAAGTAGATACCCAAGGTAAAATATTCCTCCAGTAAAAGTAGAAGTTCCTCCCTTTAGACCTCCACTTGAGTAAAAGTACTAAAGTATTTACCTTCAAATGTACTTAAGTATAAAGTAAAAGTACTAAAAGAGTAATTCTGGCTCTGATGTCCTGTTATCATTTTTATAACCAGACTGGCTTCATGAACTCATTTCAGGTGAAAGTCCTCCAGCGTCTCTCTTGGTAAACCAGTCTTTTAATAGAACGTCATTAATTAGTGACGCTGACGTCTATTAAAATGATCATAAGCACAAAACACTGAAGGTAAACAGTTTCCATCAGGGAGAACCGAATGGCTCTGAAATCACTTTTACACACAAGCAAAGTTTCAGTTTCAGATTTATTTACAACTTTAGTTCCAAGTTTAAGTTGAATAAAAACTGGCTTTAAACTCAGGATCACAGATGAGCTCCTTTACTATGTTGATCTGTAGGCCTCTGTTCATAAACATAAACCAGCCCAGACTAATTTACTATAAAATGAAATGGTGTTTGTAGAAATTCAGAAAAAAGCCGCGTCAGTCTCGACTGCATATGTGGACATATTTCTATATTGTGCTCTATTTACACAAAGTCAGGTTAGTTCATCATTTATGTTGAACAGACTCTCCCAAAATTTTACGCTGCTGCGCTGACGTTGAACCGAGTGCTGCACTGGGTCGGTATGACCAACAGGTCAAAACAAGCTCTAAACAAAGTGACCGCTGGGCCCTGATTGGTGCTCTGGCTTTGCGCTTCTTTCGTTTTGACATGTTATGTTTTTATACACACAGAAACCAAAAGGAACGACAGATTTCTCAAAATGTAGGAGGAAAAAGTCGGATATTAGACTCTGAAATGTAGTGGAGTGAAAGTGAAAAGTCGCCCAGAATGGAAAAACTTCAGTACAGATACACCAAAAAATACTAAAGTACAGAAACTAATTACATTTACTCAGTTACTGTCCACCACTGCCAAATAGTACCTGCTCTGTGAGGGTCCATGTGGTGTCCTGACCACTGAAGAACAGGGTAACAAAGTATCAGAGAGACAGATGGACTACAGTCTGTAACTGTAGAACTACAGAGTTGAACTATACGGTCAGTGGAGCTGATAAAGTGAACAGTGAGTGCAGATCTTCGTGTGTAATTTGGCTGGTTATTAAAATAACACGTGTAAAGGATTGTTCTTTATCTTATTTTAGTTTTAATGGAAATAACTGAATTTCAACACATGCATACAGAAGTAAGAGTGTAGATCAGGGAATTTTTATGAATTTTCAAGCGTAACTTGGTTGGGTTTTTAAATGGCTTTTAATGAGGAATAAAAATATTCCACACTATTCCAAGCACATGGAGGAAAGACATACACACCTTCACAAACTTGGTCCAATAACATGTACATTTTTCCACGTGACTGGGGATAGTTTTCAAATGATCACACATATGCAGAGACATTTTCCCTCTTTTTGTTTCTTTGTGTTTTAATTAAAAATTAGTCACAAAGACAGTCACACAGAGTAGAGAGTGTGTGTGTGTGTGTGTGTGTGTGTGTGTGTGTGTGTGTATGTGTGTGTGTGTGTGTGTGTGTGTTTGTTCCACTATGTGCAGGTCTGTGATTGGCCTCTCCCACATATAAATAGCAGCAACACCTGAGGCTCTCTGCCCTCTGAGGTGACCTGGGAGAAACCAGCCCTCTTCACTCCACTCTGTCTGCTCTGTTAAACTCCTGAAAGAAACTGTGAATTCTGGGAAAAGCAGTAGACGGGTGCCGTTAGTTTTGCTTGCTTTTTATCTCGGTTTTGAGCAGCTTTTTAGCTTCTTGTATTTTGTTTCATTTTCCTACATAGTTATGTTTATATGTTAAACGGATATTTTATATAAAGTACAAGGTAGGTGTTTCTAATAAAGTGGCCAGTGTATTGCTTCCACTCACTGGCCACTTTATTAGAAACACCCACCTTGTGCTTCCACTCACTGGCCACTTTATTAGAAACACCCACCTTGTGCTTCCACTCACTGGCCACTTTATTGGAAACACCTGCCTTGTGCTTCCACTCACTGGCCACTTTATTAGAAACACCCACCTTGTGCTTCCACTCACTGGCCACTTTATTAGAAACACCTACCTTGTTCTCTCACTCACTGGCCACTTTATTAGAAACACCCACTTTGTGCTTCCACTAACTGGCCACTTTATTAGAAACACCTACCTTGTGCTTCCACTCACTGGCCACTTTATTGGAAACACCTGCCTTGTGCTTCCACTCACTGGCCACTTTATTAGAAACACCCACCTTGTGCTTCCACTAACTGTCCACTTTATTAGAAACACCTGCCTTGTGCTTCCACTAACTGGCCACTTTACTAGAAACACCCACCTTGTGCTTCCACTAACTGGCCACTTTATTAGAAACACCTACCTTGTGCTTCCACTCACTGGCCACTTTATTAGAAACACCCACCTTGTGCTTCCACTCACTGGCCACTTTATTAGAAACACTCACCTTGTGCTTCCACTAACTGGCCACTTTATTAGAAACACTCACCTTGTGCTTCCACTAACTGGCCACTTTATTAGAAACACCTACAGCCTCCCCTAAAATATCCAGACAGATGATTTGTGACCATAAATTGAGCATCAGCAGATGAGCTACAGTCTCTAACTGTACATCAGCGATGTGGAGCTAGGAGAGATGTTTCTTATAAAGTGGCCATAGAGTGAAGTGTAGCTGTGTTTGGATTGTTGTTGGTGTAAATCGTGCTGCTGAGTGAGACGGGTGAACACAGAGTGTGTTCTGTTTAGATTGAAGCTGCGGTGGAAAGAGGACGATGGTTTTGTGGCTTTTAAAGCAGAACTTCTGACACTATTAGACACACAAGTCTCACCACGGCCTTCAAGCAGTTCAACCTCACACTGCAACACACTGCTTAAAGGGGAATTACACAGATTTTTCAAAATTCTTTACATAATTAAGTGCTTAAGATGTAAACAGAGCAGTTCAGATTGGTGGTGATAGGAACCAGACGTCCCCCTCTAAAAGCTCCTCACAGAAAGTTCCTACATGAAATGGTTCTGAATTCACTGCCTGATGACTGAGATGCTGTTTTATGAGAGTTTAGAGATGATTTTGGGTTTAAAATCCATGGATAGTGGAGGGATACATAATATGCAGGGCGTTGTGAGAGATGCCCCCCCAACTATTTTCCATCGTCAACATTCCATATATCCCAGCTGGTGTTCCAATTGGCTGCTTTGGTGTTTATAAGGTATGGCAGGTGGTTGCTAGGGTGGTGTAATGGTGTTTATACCCCGACTACTGCCAGAGAGAAATAAGAGCAAGAAGAAAAAGAATAATAACTATAGTATTGCGCATTGCTTTTTAATTCATTAATTTTCTAATAAAGGCTGTTAGCAGCCAACAAACAGCAAGTCCATTTTTGGTAGCATATTGACAACTAATTGGATTTTTCACCATCTAAATAATATATCAGCATACCTGTAACGTGTCTTGGTGTACTCGTGTGAGTCATAGAGGGCTTTAAGTGTGCCTTCCCAACTTTAATAGTGATAAAATAATGTAAAAGAGCCATAAACACAGTTAAAACGGGCAGAATGACTGTATGTGAAGCAGGTCAGTGACAAAAGTCTGTGTTTGTTTTGTAAGGCTTCTCTGGACAGCTGGAGGCCTCAGAGAGGGACTGGGCGAGTCTGATTGGTGGAGCGCTGGTGATTGACAGGCGCTGCTGAGAGAAGCCCCGCCCCCGGAGTGACTCCTGCGGGTGATCTTGCACTGTGCAGTGCTGAGTTTGTGCTCGGAGGTGCTGCGGAGCGGAGACGGGGTGTTAAAGTGTGTGTTTCTCGGAATGAGGGGGGTCTGTGTGCTGCAGCAGGTCAGTCCGGCTTATTTCTCATGTGTCCGTTCGCAGATCGGGTCATTTATTACGAGGCTGAAGCTTTATTTCCTTTTCGCCAGCCGCTTTTTCGAATTCTCCGTTCCACCTTAAATGGTGCAGCTCGAGTTCTGGCGCATAAAGACGCTCGACTGTAACTGCTGCACCATTTAAGGTGGAACGGCAAGTTCGAATATGAAGCTGGTGAATTCTTCAGCTTACGTGGAGGAAGTGTGTGTGTGTGTGTGTGTGTGTGTGTGTGTGTGTGTGTGTGTGTGTGTGTCCTTCAGCCCGTCTCTCCCCGGTGTGAAACATTTGGTGTGGAATATGTAACCAACTGGAAAAGTTAAAGTGGAATTCCACCAAAATTCTTTGAATAATTAAACAGTTAAGATGTAAACAGAGTCATTCAGAGTGGATCTCTGTTCTAGATAAACTTACCAAGTCAGAGCTGTTCACAGTGGTGGTGGTAGGAACCAGACGTCCCCCTCTAAAAGCTCCGTCACAGAAAGTTCCTACAGTAAATGGTTCTGAATTCACTGCCTGATGACTGAGACGCTGTTATATGATAGTTTAGAGAACTTCAACTCCATTCATGGTGGAGGGAGACATGCAGGGCGCTGTGCGGCAAAATAGTCCCCAAAGAAATCTGATTATTCCAGATTTTCCACTATTTTCCATCATCAACATTCCATATAAGCTCAGAAGACTCGTGTAGGTTCTCTGGTGGTTCTGGATGGTAAATAAAATGTCTATATCTGTGTTGTAGTCATGACGACGACTGGTTCCTATCATCACCACTGTAAAGACGTCTGAACCGTTTCACACCAAACCCACTCTGAACCTCTGATTACACCTCACACACTGAGTCATGGAGTAGCAGTTGTTGAGTTTAGAGCAATAGTTTAGTGAAAAATCTAATTTGCCCTGTTTTTCCCATCTTAACTTCTATCCTGAGTGGGCCATTCAACAATATGCTGTTGTTAGGATGGTAAATGATGTCTCAGTATATCGTAGTCTCGAAGGGCCAGACGTGATGTGAAGAGAAACGGCGGCAGATAAAACGACCCATACGTTGTCAGAAAGGCCAGTAAAACATACGCAGCACTCTTTCTTTAGTCCTGTGCCTGTTTAAGAGGTTGTAATCTGAATGCAGAGTGTGAAACGCACCTGCTTTCAATGAGCTGAACAGCTTTTAGCTACTGGACCGGTTTTAATTATAAACACATTAAAGGGCCTGTATCCTACATTTTTACTGTATTTTATTTTCACCTCACTGAGGTCCGTTTATAATATTTATGTGGCTTTCTGTATGAAAAAACAGCCTTAAATCATTTCTACATGATCATTTTCCATCCTCTCTTTATCCCAGACTGCAGACATAATACTTGCATATGCCAATGAGCTCAGTTCTGATTGGCTGTGTCTGTCTAGGCTAAAACACTTACTGCAGTGTAAGTGAGCGGCGCTAAACTGCTGTGGACTGATATGGCCTTTGGATGCGGAGGGTTTTGGTGACATAAAAACAATGGATTCAAAACGGGGCTTTTGTTTGCAGCTTTGTTTCCATATGTTGACTCTAGGGGCTGTTTGCACATGACATCAAACTGTTTTCTTTCAGAAAAAGGGAGAGAAATGACATTTTCCATGATATGGGCCCTTTAAAAGAGTGAAAACTAGAGGAATCTGGAGGGTTTTAGATGGGGGTGTTCCTTTATTAGTGGTGGATTTTGCCGCAAACCAGCACCAAAAGTTTAATACGTTGTCCCTAGACGTGAATTCTCATTAAAGGATTGCAGTGCTGAGAATGATCCACCACCCTGGTAGCCCATAGTACCTGCTCTGTGAGGGTCCATGGGGGTCCTGACCACTGAAGAACAGGGTAAAAGGGGGTAACAAAGTATCAGAGAAACAGATGGACTACAGTCTGTAACTGTAGAACTACAAAGTCCAGCTGTACAGTAAGTGGAGCTGATAAAATGGACAGTGAGCGTAGAAACAAGGAGGTGGTCAGAATGTTATGGCTGGTCGGTGTACATGTCGCTGAGGTCAGATCAAAACCTCGTATCTCCAAAATGGTAACTTTACAGGAGAAGGAAAAAACATACTTTAATTTTAATGTAAGGCAATGGAACCAGACGATTTTCCAAGAACTTTTGGGCCGTTTCTTGTGGTCTGTTCATCATGAAACTTGCACACAATATAAAGGGGTCAGGTATTTTCAAATGATGTCAAAAACTGAAAAACGTCAGAAATGGAGATATGAGGTTTTGTCCCGGCAGCAGGTGTGTGTGTGTGTGTGTGTGTGTGTGTGTGTGTGTGTGTGTGTGTGTGTGTGTATATATGTATATATTATATATATATATATATATATATATGTGTGTGTATATGTTATTTGTATTTATGCATAAAAAGTAATAGAAGCTTATATACAGCGCTTAGCATGGTTCTTACTACATGCCTCAACGTCTCTAAGTGTGTGGAGTAGATCATTAATCTCTAATAAACTTGATTATGTGGTTTCTGACACTGTATGAACCACTGTTATCTATAAACATGGTACATTAGCATAGCTAAAAACATTAGCAACCACCTGGAAGATCGGCTTTGGCCTGTGCTTTAGTCCAGTTCTACAGATTGCAGTATGCTGATGATTTGAACACACATGCTGATTAACTCACTGTAGCTACATCATCAGCCTCGCAGCTAAAGATGTTGGCTTCATGTCTTCGCCGACCCCATTTGAGCTTATGAGGAGGAAATCTGACATTTTGGTTGAACTTTCGCTTTAAAATCACAGTCAGTGCAGAAGCAGGAGGGTTAACTCTCACAGTCAGTCGCTGTTTTATGGCCCGTCGGTCGCTCTGCTTTCCTCGAGTCGTCTACTGTCATCTCCTGATCTTCCAGCTCATCGAGTGTTTATGAGGGCAGAGGAGCTGTTAGAACATGTGGACTATCAGTGACGACAGAACTACAGTAACTAAAGTCCACATGACCAGCGCTGGTCAGAGTACTGGGCACTGCCTTGTGGGAGTTCCTCTCAAAAATACAGTGAACACACCAGATATTAGGTGCAGCTGTCATCGAGTTTCCTGGACAGGAAATAGCAAACAGGTTCTAGATAGTCCTCTATTTGACAAACAATAGACAAACCCTATTTTTAAAGGTTCTTCAAAGAGGCTCTCCATCATGGAGGAGAGTAATTTAACAAGACAAAGAACCAATTAAGGATTCAGATGGTTCTTTGAGTTATCCTGGTTCTATAAATGGGTCGTTCTACAGAAACGTCCACTTTTCTATCTATAGGAGTCACTGGTGTTACTGATCCACATAATAAAGGAAACACCAGAGACGTTTTTAATGAACAATGTATTCTACAGAACATCAAACCACACGCTGTCCATCACAGAACATCCACTAAAATATGGAATTTAGTCCATTTGTGTTCTATTTTTTCACAATGACCTCAGAATAAAGTCAGTCACACCAGTGACGTCAGCTAAGAGCTTCATATGAGATCATGAGCTGAATGAGAAAATCTCTGAGAACTGAGAGACACAGTGGACTCTCCATGAGCTTTTCTTCATAGATCCTCAGAAAACAGGTCAAAGGAAGTCGAGTGACGTCATCAGCGTGACTTTTATTTTTGAGTTTTTTGTCACACAGTAACACCAGTGACACGACTCCTGGGAACTTTTATTATATATTTATAGTATTTGTTTGGCTTTTGTTTCCTTTATCTCATTTAAATCATATATTTCACAGTCACGTAGAGATTATTGCAGTTAAAATTGCAGAAACGTGGGTTTTTTTCCTTCAAAATATGGCCTCAGCCTTCACACAAGACTGTGAGGATGAGCTCTTCTGACGTGACTGGAGTTCTATATGATTGATTTGTAAACCAATGTTGCTAAATTGAGGCTCAAGAAGGTGAAACTGTTAAAATGACTTAGTTTTATTTTAAAACATGAATAAACTGTAAACCAAACGTGTTTTTGAAGTGGAATTTATCTGTAAATGCTAGGGACACAAAAGTGGACGTTTCTGTGGACCGACCCAGATGTATTTTAGTAAAGAAGAGTGCACTTGTGGACTGTGTCCTATATTTTAAAAAATGCTGTTAAGTCCAGGACTAAAGCTTAAGCTGTCCATATTTTTCATTCTAAAGCTCTTTATTTTTCCTTTTGATGTTCCTTTTGATGTTGTTTATGCCTTTGTGTATGAAATATGCTGTATAAATAAACTTGCCTGTCTGGGTGACCAAACCTAGTTTATACCGTCATATAACATAAATTAACAGTCAGTTAATTTATGCTTGTATCATTTAGAGCTTGTTTTTCCTCTAAATAACACCGTATATGTCTGAATATCAAATTTGAATGAAATGCCTGTCGGTACCTCAAACCGTTTGGAGGTGTTCAGTGTCTCTAATAGATTGATAATGTGGTTTGTGGCACTATACAACTGTATTGTCTATAAACATGGACTAAAGTACATTAGCATAGCTGAGTACATTAGCAACCACCTGGAAGACTGAACTTTGTACTTTTAGCCACTGTCTTTATATCCATCTGTGTATTCTACCTATTCAGGCATTACATTTCTATCTATTTCAGGTATGAAGTTGGCATAGTGCTAATTGGAGGGGTATAAGCTTCCATTGCTTGTTAGCTACATTAGCCTTGTAGCTCCTGTGCTGAAACTAAGAGGCGGGAAAGCTGTGTTAGTTTGAGACTGTCGTTTTAAAGGCCGAAACGTGAAAATCTGAATTTTCCTCACCTTGTTTTAATAAGAGTTCGATGTGGCTCACATTAAATGTTAAAGTTTGAAAGTGCATACAGTCCATAAATGGAAACTAGACTGCCAAAACAGCTCGTTTTAATTTCTCTGGGTTTGTGATGTCACCAAAAGCCACCACATTTACATACTGTATCTCCGCCCACTCAGCCTACAGCAGTTTAGCCCCACCCATTTAGCCAACAGCCCTTTAGCCCCACCCACTCAGCCTACAGCCGTTTAGCCCTTGCCCATTCAGCATATAGTGGTTTAGGCCCCACCCATTCAGCCTACAGCCATTTAGCCCCACCTATTCAGCCTACAGCAGTTTAGCTCCTCCCATTCAGCCTACACCAGTTTAATTGCACCCATTCAGCTGTAGCAGTTTAGCTCCACCCATTCAGCTACAGCAGTGTGATCAAGAGTAACTGAACTCTTAGCAAAAGGGGTTCTATATAGAACCAAAAAAGGGTTCTTTTGCTTCTAACAACAGAACAACCCTTTTTGGTGCTAAATAAAACCCTTTTCAGAAATAATTATATATAGAACCACCTACAACAGCTTCTCCATCAGTACTCTTTTGTTATACAAAGAACCCTGTAGTTATGCAGATGTCTTTGTGTTTCTATATAGAACCACTTTTTTACTAAAGAGCTCCTGAAGAACCATGTTCTGTGTAGGATAAAAGTTCAGCTGTGATATCAGTGTAAGCAGTCGGGCTGGACAGTATGACCATGTTCATCATTATGATGTCACAGAATGTTACAGTAAACTTGTCTGATCTCGCCAGTGCTTAGATACGCCTCCCGTCTGCGTGTCTGATCTCGCCAGTGCTTAGATACGCCTCCCGTCTGCGTGTCTGATCTCGTCAGTGCTTAGATACGCCTCCCGTCTGCGTGTCTGATCTCGCCAGTGCTTAGATACGCCTCCCGTCTGCGTGTCTGATCTCGTCAGTGCTTAGAAACGCATCCCGTCTGCGTGTCTGATCTCGCCAGTGCTTAGATACGCCTCCCGTCTGCGTGTCTGATCTCGCCAGTGCTTAGATACGCATCCCGTCTGCGTGTCTGATCTCGCCAGTGCTTAGATACGCCTCCTGTCTGCGTGTCTGATCTCGTCAGTGCTTAGATACGCCTCCCGTCTGCGTGTCTGATCTCGTCAGTGCTTAGATACGTCTGCGAGTCTGATCTCGCCAGTGCTTAGAAACGCCTCCCGTCTGCGTGTCTGATCTCGCCAGTGCTTAGAAACGCCTCCCGTCTGCGTGTCTGATCTTGCCAGTGCTTAGAAACGCCTCCTGTCTGCGTGTCTGATCTCGCCAGTGCTTAGAAACGCCTCCCGTCTGCGTGTCTGATCTCGTCAGTGCTTAGATACGTCGCCCGTCTGCGTGGTGTGTGAAATGTTGAATGCGATTCATTGACTGCATCGGTTTTGATGGGATGTTCTAATGCAGCACCATTTGCTCTGTTGTAACTGATCGGATGTCAGAAACAGTAAATATTGTGACATGTTGTGTTTGGCAGAGACTTCCTGAAGAGTGAATTGACATTTTTGCCATGTCGTTGACCTCTAGTGATCAGTCTTGAGTTTTCACCCCTCGCCCCTGCTGCTCAGCCCCACCCCTCCATTTTGCATGTTCACGTCTAACTGTAGGGTCTCCCGATTCTTGCTGAGATAAAGGGGTGGGGCGAAGTGTTAGGGCTACATGACCCTCCAAACAGAGGTTTTTCAGAGACAGAGAGATACGAGAAAAAGAGAAAAACCAGCAAGACGGAGAACAAGAGACCAAAGAAACCCACATGTGAGAATTTTCTCTGTTAAAAATGACAATCACTGTTTGATCTTAGTTTAATGTGGTTTCAGTGTTTTATGGCCCTTCATAAAAAGCATTAAAAATCTGTAGTAGTGCTGAAGTCTGAGTAGCTAACTTACCCGTTCCACCTTAAATGGTGCAGCGGCTTTGATGGAATAGCTGGTGGAACAGGAACATTCAGACTAGAATCTGGAGAATATCTGAGTTCAGCTTCATATCACTGAAGAATTAGGGGTGGTGATAATAAATAATTGCCCCCCTCTTTGAAGGCGTATGATCCCTAAATGTACCTAAAGCCCAGCAGTGAGGAGCTGAACTTTCCCCTCCTCTGCTGTCACTGTAGACGGGCTGGGTCGCCTACAGAGCAGCGCTAGTAGCTGTTAATGAAGTGATGATCTTTTTATTTGAGGCTCTCATTTCAGAGGGAAGATCTCACCCACTGCCCTGTAACTCAGTAACAAGGCAGAACACTTGAAAACGAGGGGGAGGGGTAGAAATAAGGAATGGGATTGGGCCTTCGTCTGTCTCTGCTATTTGTCCTTAGACTGTCTAAGTCGTAACGATGTGATTAAGTGAGACACACGGGCGCGGCTCGCTTAAGACAGTCTGAATCACCTGTTTCCAGCGTAAATATGAGACAGCATGATGACACCGTTACCTCACCTTTAAGGTCACACTGGTCTCACGTGACACGCTGTCTGTCAGTTCACGCTGTCTTCAGTTCAAATGTAATTCAAGACCAATTTTTATGTAATTCTTTCTAAATTCCCCCATAATACAGTGTGTGAGGTGTAATCAGAGAGGTTCAGAGTGGGTTTGGTGTGAAATGGTTCAGACGTCTTTACAGTGGTGGTGATGGGAACCAGGCGTTGCCATGACTACAACACAGATATAGACATTTTATTTACCATCCAGAACCACCAGAGAACCTACACGAGTCTTCTGAGCTTATATGGAATGTTGATGATGGAAAATAGTGGAAAATCTGGAATAATCAGTTTTCTTTGGGGACTATTTTGCCGCACAGCGTCTTGCATGTCTCCCTCCACCATGAATGGAGTTGAAGTTCTCTAAACTCTCATAAAACAGCGTCTCAGTCATCAGGCAGTGAATTCAGAACCATTTCATGTAGGAACTTTCTGTGAGGAGCTTTAAGAGGGGGACGTCTGGTTCCTATCACGACCACTGTGAACAGCTCTGACTCAGTAAGTTTCTCTAGAGAAGAGAATTTCACACCAAACCAGTCTGGACGACTCTGTTTACATCTCAACCATCAAATTATACAGTTTTTCAAAAATCTAAAGTAAAATGACAATCGAGAAGCACCTGTTTTCAAACGAGCCACTCATTTAATGTGCATTTTCATAAAAATTTCATCATTTCAGATGAATCGGATCACGTTTTTGACCCTCTTTATGCTAAATTGAGTAATTGGACAGGAATGGGTTAATAATTACTTAAAGTATTAATTTCTGGAAATGAAAATATAAACATTACTCATTAGATTATGTGGCTCCTGGTTAAATTCTCTGTTCTGTTGATTAAATAAATGAGTACATCCTCTACATAGAGTAAAAATGGTGTTTTTCTGCCGATTTTAAGCCACAACTTTTATTTAATTGCTGAAAAAATGAACCATAAAGTATCGACTGGGCTACAACATTTGCACAGGCCATAGATTATGCATCCCCACAGTGTTAAATTCAGTAAATAAAGAGTAATAGTGTATTAAATGTGCAGTAGTGTGTCTGTAGAGGGTGTTACTTTATTTACACTCAGAGAATCAACATGAAATTTGACCAGGGGTGCAAGTGTGTAGTCCATGCTGGCACCCGAGGCTCTATTTCTGCACAAGAACATTTATCCTGCCACAAATTCCGCCAGATTCGGACTGTTTAGGGCCTGTGGATGCCCTGCCTGAGTGTCTCCCTGGTTTGGAGGTTCCCGGTTGGGCCGGCGTGTCCCGACGCAGTGGAGAGGTCCCGCTGGGCGATCCGAGGCCTATCTGCTGTTGTGTAACGCTTCTACACTCTAAAACAGCCGCGTCCTTCCTCCATAACCACCACATCTGCCAGGAAGCCACGGCTGATATCCCATCACAGGAACAGGAAGGAAGCCCTCTGCTCTCCTTTCTCCACCCTCTCTCAGCCTGAGCTCGGAGCCTCTGTTAGCCTCTTAGCAGCTCCTATTTTTACGGTATTTTACTTGTTTTTGTAAGATTTGTGTGTTTTCATGTACCGTTTCTACACGACCTTCAAACTCTCTTCATACCTCAGAATTTAACAGGCTGTTTCTTTGCCTTTAAGACTGATATATGTAAATGAGCTCTTCTGGTTGGCTCCAGGCTGAAACACTCCTTATAACTTCAACATGAATGGTGGGGCTAAACTGCTGTAGCTGAATGGGTGGGGCCGAACTGCTGTAGCCGAATGGGTGGAGGTGAACTGCTGTAGGCTGAATGGGTGGAGCTGAACTGCTGTAGGCTGAATGGGTGGGGCTAAACTGCTGTAGCTGAATGGGTGGGGCTAAACTGCTGTAGCTGAATGGGTGGGGCTGAACTGCTGTAGCTGAATGGGTGGAGCTAAACTGCTGTAGCTGAATGGGTGGGGCTGAACTGCTGTAGCTGAATGGGTGGAGGTGAACTGCTGTATGCTCTCATTATTTTTAATTACGCTTAATGAGTTCATGTGTTTATGGCTGTTTTCTGTTTTCGCTGTACTCTTCATTAATGGTAATTACCCCCTTAGCAATACTGTTTATTTGGCTGTATGCATTTCCACTGTATTCCTTCTCTGAGAACAGAGCTTTTCCTAAAATAACTTGCCACTCAGTTTCCCAGAGTTCCCCACGTAGAGCTGATGTGCAGCAGTGGTCCTTCTCTGGAACTGTATGGGTGGTATTGTAGTTGAGCTGTGGTGAGGAATCTGAGCAGTGAGACTTGTGTGTAGTAGTCCACTCTGGGCCAGCAGGCCTCAGCGACCCCTCTTCCATAGCTGACCCCAATGGGAACTTAAACCTGCACTGTTTGATGAGTTGATAAAACTGAAAGACGTTTCATGACTGAGTGAGGAGAATATAATCAGGCTAAAATGTGATGTGTGAGCTGCTGTGAGTCACCTGTAAAGCCCGAAATAATCATTTACAGTCAGAGGCGTCGAGTTGAGAGGCTTTTACACCACGTCATGTGTCTTTATATATCAACATCACACACAGACTCAAAAAGAAGGTCTGGCTTGATGTTTCGGCCTCAAATGATCTCAACGTCATACTGCTGAAGATAGGATTACAGCAGTAGATAAATCTACATGTTGTGTGCAGTTACACATTTCCACCAGAGAGGTCTCCAAATCCCCAAAGCTTACACAGTGCAGCTTCAAGAAAAAGCTTACCTCATAAAAACTCCTGTAAAGTTGAAATTCTGAGTATACAAAGTGGTGTTGTTGTTACTGTAACCTTTCAATGTTACATTAACATACCTCAAAGTTAAAGCTGCTTATTTCTGTGTAAGATGTGCTGTTTAAACTGAAAGCAGTGTTGTTACTGAGTGAGGAGAATATAAACAGGCTAAAATATGGAGTGTGAGCTGCTGCTGTGAGTTGCCCCGTAAAGCCTCAAATCATCATTGAAAGTCAGAGGCATCAGGTCGGTAGGTTTTTACACCACGTCATATGTCTTTATGTATCAACATGACACACACAGACTCAAACGGAAGATCAGGTCCTGTGTAACGCAGGGAGTCTCGTGGCTTATTGCTCTAACATCACAACATAAATAAAACCAGAGAGACGTTATCATAATTATCATACGTCAGAAAATCAGCCTCATCAGTCGTGACCTTTTACTCGTGTGAGTTTTGTTCACATATTTTGGTTCAGTGTTTAATGAGTGAGTGTGAACGCTTAACAAACCAGAACTGAAATCCAGCAGTGTATCATTTTCAGCCTTGGTCCAGATTAAGAGGTCAGACTACAAGTATAAACACACCATTAAAAGCTACTTAACCACTTTAGGAGGAACCACTTGACATACTGTTTTCAAGTAAATCCCACATTTAATTTTTGGGTAATACATAAAAATAACCAGTCCAGTTCATTTGGATTTAGTCAATTACCTTAGGGCAGAGGTGGGCAATGCCTGGCTCTGGCTGCTCTTCTACTGCCCCCTTGTGGCTCCACAGCTGAATTAGATCAGTAGGTAAGAATAAAATAATCCTCCTGCTGATCGTTCAACACAGTTTAACAGTAAATGGTCTTAAATGCTGGAGTTAATGTAGAACTGCTGATTCACCCTTTAACCCTGAAGACCAGTGCAGACTGCTGGTCACCATAGCAACAAAGACAACAGTCACGCTCAGCTAGTAGCTATGAAATGGCAAAGAGAGAGATTTAAGACGAACATTGATAATTTGGAGACGAATGGACTTATTTGCATTTATAGTCACTCCAGCTGGTTTCCTGATACGTTTAATCTGCAGCGAGAAGCTCAAACACCAAAAAGGCACTAAGATGAAGTCTGTTCTTCACCTCCTCGTTCAGATGTTCCCATTCCACCTTAAATGGTGCAGCAGTTACAGCAGTTCTGGCCCCCCAGGCACCATTTAAGATGGGATGGGAATATTCAAACAAGAAGCTGGCGAATGAAAAGCGATTTTAGCCTTGTAAAAAAGTCTTAAGGGACGTTTTACAAGAAACTGCTCTACTTTTGAGGAAATCTTTCCTGCTGGAGATGTGAGAAAAGCAGCTGTAGCTAAGTTAAAGTTAAAAGCAGAGCAAAGTGAAGCTGTGTTTTCATTTATCTTATATACATTTTAGGCTGTATAGGCTGTATTAGCACATCAGCACACACTGAGACACATTTACAGCCAAGATGGTAAAATGGCCAGTGTTGTGGCTCCCAAGGTGGAGTGAATTTTATCGGAACGACAAAATGGCTCTTCTTAACATTTGGGTTGCCGACCATTGTGTTAAGTACAAATTACTCAATCAATTGTGTGGAACCACTTGACACCACATGAACCCAACATCTCATTTTATTGATTGTATTTTAAGGTCACTCACGACTGACACAGGTGTCCAGTTGCATTTAGCATCAGTACCTGACCTCACTAATGCTCAATCAGATCCTCATAACAGTGTTTGAACATCTAGTGCAAAGCCTTCTCAGAAGAGTAGAGGCTGTCACAGCAGTACAAACTCACTACTAACACCTTCGTTTCAGAAACGCTGCTGTTTACAGATGTTTAGAGATGTAGTGTATCTGTACAGTAGTGGTTTGAAGGTGTGTTAATCAGGTGGATGTGTTGTGTTTGTGTTTGTCCTGCTGTTTAGAGATGTAGTGTATCTGTACAGTAGTGGTTTGAAGGTGTGTTAATCAGGTGGATGTGTTGTGTTTGTGTTTGTCCTGCTGTTTAGAGATGTAGTGTATCTGTACAGTAGTGGTTTGAAGGTGTGTTAATCAGGTGGATGTGTTGTGTTTGTGTTTGTCCTGCTGTTTAGAGATGTAGTGTATCTGTACAGTAGTGGTTTGAAGGTGTGTTAATCAGGTGGATGTGTTGTGTTTGTGTTTGTCCTGCTGTTTACAGATGTTTAGAGATGTAGTGTATCTGTACAGTAGTGGTTTGAAGGTGTGTTAATCAGGTGGATGTGTGTCACGGTTGGCTCCTCCCACTCCTCCATGTGCTTTTTGTTTACCTTTTGATAGTCCACGTGCTTCTTTGTTTTGGTATCCATAGTCCTGCCCCCTTGTTTTGTGACTCCGCCCCTGACTGTTTTCACCTGTCCCTCGTCTTCCCGGTGTGGTATTTAAGCCCTGTGTTTGCCCTTTGTTTTCGCTGGTCTTTTGTTTGATGTTTGGGAAGTTTGATGTTAGATGTACTGATTGTTTGAATTGTTTGTATGTCCTGTTGGAAGTGTTTGGGTTTGTGTTTTCCTGAGTGTATTTCGTCATGTCTGTCTATCAATCTCTCTGTGTTGGTTATATGAACCTGGAAAGCTCCCTGGTGTTACAATGTGTTGTGTTTGTCCTGCTGTTTACAGATGTTTAGAGATGTAGTGTATCTGTACAGTAGTGGTTTGAAGGTGTGTTAATCAGGTGGATGTGCTTGTGTTTGTGTTTGTCCTCCTGTTTACGTTAATTGATGTTTATAATTACAGCCCTTCAGTTACAGATCTTGTTATAAATGTGCTTTAGAAATGCAGCTCACCTTATTACCCATAAATCCTCTTCCAGCCGAAGCAGAAACAGGCTGTCTGACTTGCTCCAAGACCTTGTTAACCTTTTTTGGCTCTTAGAGCCACTGTTTTATTAGATCTAGACCTGTTTTCATAGAGCTTCTCCATCTGAGATGGTGACCTGCCAGTGTTAAGTAATCAGATTTCTGCTGTTTTCTGATTATTCAAATTAGAATTAGAATTTAGAATTTAGAACCATTCGTCTCTGTGTTTGCACACTGTGAAGTTAGACCTCTGCATTTAACCCATCCGTGCAGTGTGTGTGTGGGTGTTTCACACACACTAGTGAACACACATACTAGGGGGCAGTGAGCACACTTGCCCGGAGCAGTGAACAGCCCTATCCACGGTGCCTGGGGCAACTGGGGCTAAGGTCATGTAAACAGCACAGTCTGATTTCTTAGATCAGATTAAGGTCTAGAAATCTGATAAAGAGCCTGGATTTGAGCTCAGTAATCAGATTTCTCAGTGCTGTGAACTCTCACTCTGATTTCTTTCTGATTTCTCAGCCTGAGCATGCGTGAAAACAGACGGCGGTACCGGAAATAAGTGAGCAGCATCGCCGCGTGACGTAGCAACCAAATACATTCTTGATGAAATGAAGGATTTAAATATTCTTCGTCTTCTAGATGATGATGTTCATATTTTCAAGTAAAGTGATTTGATGTTTTAAAAAAAGCTGCGACAGTTCTGTGAGTTTATCAGCTGGATGTAAAGCAGAAATCCGATTACTGTCTGACTCGTGTAGACCTGGAGTTTCCCCATTATCTGATTATTCCAGAATATGGAAATGTGTAGATCGGATTACTGATAAAATCTGATTTTCTGCACTGATTGTATCATTAAGTACCTGTAAACACACTCAGTGTTCCTTTAGGAACTTCAGTGTGACGCTTTAGGAACATACGGCAGATTGAAGCACACTGAGTGTCTGCCATTACGTTCTTGTTTAGTCCAGTTTTAAGCTGTGGAAAAACTGGAAAAGCCTCCTCTGAGCTCAGCCAACTGGAAAAGCTTCCAGAGTTCGGTGAAGATGACATAATGGAGAATCTCGTCTCCACAGAGCCTCCTTTCTTCTCTCTTTTGGCTCTTCCTCTTTTGGCAGGAAGGAACACTCAACTCCTGTTTAATTGTCCTCTAAGGCATTATATCCCACATTTTTTGTGTGTTTTACTTTAATGATGACGTTTTTGTGTTTATGCATCAGACAGCTTATGTGACCATCTAAGATTCCTGTATGTAAACTAGCTCTGTTCTGATCGCGCCTCGTACAAAAAAAGCTGATGCTGACTTCAATGGGTGTGGTGAAATTTCTGCAGGTAGAATATGTAAATGAGTTGCCCTTTGTGACATCACAAACTAGGGAAGGGGTGATAAAACCGTAACAGTACTTCCTCAATATAACTTTCCTTGCCAAAAAACATTAGATAAATGTTCAACGGTCCTGGTGGCAGTTTCTACCGCAAGGAAGGCAGCACTACTGTGCTGTCGCCACAAGAGGGCGCACCTATGAGTTTTTTTTTTACATGATTCAATGAGGGAGGCTATGGGGACTAAAATGGTTCACTAAACATACTTAAGGCTGATTTACGGTCCTCTTACGTACAGAAAGAATACACCCATTTTGAACGATGTAGCCATCACTGCCCACTTCCATGTGTCCTTTACGTTGACATGGATGTTAAGCAGTACATCCACTAGAGAGCAGTCCAGAGTAAAGTTTCTGAAGACAACAGACATGGTGGTGGTGGATGGGGTCGTAATTCTCTTCCAGTTAGGAAAGAAAGGAAAGAGGCAGCATTTTAGATGGTGTTGGTCTGTAAGGACGTTAAAGACAATGTAGTTAATGCCTACATGTAACTAGACCCCGCTGTTTCCAGTAACTCCACCTCTGGCTCAACTTTGAAAACTGCCCAATGCTGGGAGGGGCTTGTTGGGAGGGGCTCGCTAGGAGGGGCTCGCTGTGAGGGGCACTGCAGTGATGTACGAGTTTGGAGGTGGGGCTGCGAGGGAAACTGGGTGGGCTGGGCTGTGTTTTTAGAGCTACTGTACTTAACTACCAGAAACTAAGGAGAGAGACAGAATCAAACAGCAGTTTTGCAGCTGAGTCTTAAAAGGCTGATGATTTTTCGCTACTACCATCCCCGTCTTCAGCAAGGGAAGGTGTTTCTGATCAGGCTGCGCGTCTACAGTATGAGTCACCGACTCAAGCCGCTGAAGAGTTAACATAGCAGTGAGCCACTGAGGCGCTGAGCGGTAGAACATTCCCTAAAACCGTGACAGCCACCTTCTAATTATTTGTTCACCGGGTCCGTATTCAATATGACCCGAGTCCTGGTTTCTTACAGTGTTTTCACATGTAGTTTGTTTTAAACGAACTGAACCGAGTTCTGTCGAAGGGAACCAACTGCAAATGGCCTCAGTTCTTTTAGTGTTCACAGTGTAAGTGAACTATAAACAGGACAGTTTTCTTTCTGGTGCTTTGGGAGCTCAGACCACTGCTTGTTCAGTAAAAGCAAAAGAAACCACGACTCAGAGGCCTGAGTCCACTTCAGACGCTGAAACGGCCCAAGTGTGAAAACACCCTGAGATGCCCAGAATTCTGAATGATTAGAGTAGATTTCTTTAAACCCTGTCTAAGTTTCATTTAGTTTGAGATCAAGGTCACAGACTGAATCGCTGGACACTCAGGGTTCGCTGCAGTGGCCCTACATCCTTACGTCCTGCAAGCTGTTCATGGCTCATAGCGATGTTGCATCCAAATTGAATTGTGAACGGAAACATGAATCGGATGCAACACCGACAGCTTTTACGGAAACTCTGATTTCTTACATGTACTGAATTCTGATGTCCAGGGTTAACTGCAGTGGCCCTAAATCCTTACGTTCTTCATCTGTGTTGAATGCCACTTTAACCAGCTGGTACAAACAGCTGGACAAGAAACTTTCTCCCATTGTTCTGTGACAGATTTGCCAAATATTCCTCTATTTGGCAAATGTTTAACCATAAAGGACAGTTTAAAACCACAGCTAACTATATGGTTTCTTCAACGTTCACGCGGGAGCAAAGATCAGCATTTGAGCTTGAAAGAAATGATTTGATATTTACATGACTGATATGAAGATTTTCATCATCATAACATTTTGGCCATTTCGCCCAGCCCCATCAAAGAAACTATGAGTTTCTACAGCTTATTTTGCATTTTAGTTTATATTCGGCTGAATGGACTGAAGAGGGAATATTTTAAAACTTTTAACAGTGTTTACATCAAAAACTTGGAAAGAAGCATGGAAAATTCCACAATATGGACCCTTTAACACGGCCTTTCTCTTCTAAACTAAACAGCCTTTATCTTAGGGGTCCGAAAGGGTCCAGTGGAGAGCGAAGGAGGCGAACGCTCCATTATGCCTGTTAGTTGGTCTCTGAGTTTGAGGAGTAATTACAGGGGCAGTGAAACTGTGTTGGCAGTGAAAGCACAACCGTGTGAAGACTCCAGACTGTCATTAAGGGAGAGAGAGAGACCATGTCAACCACTCACTGCCCACTGTCCTGTCCCTCAGTGACCAATGTCTGCTCTAAAAGCACAATCCAGCCTTTCTTCAGCGTACCATGCACACTGAGATGATCCTGGCTGGCACAATCTCCGTTCTAGTTCATCCCAAAGGTGTCCAGTGGGGTTGAGGTCAGGGCTCTGTGCAGGCTACTGGAGTTCCTCCACACCTGACCCGGTTCATCACTTTAGAACATGTTTCCACTGATCCAGATTCCAGTGGCGGCGCTTTACACCCCTCAATGATCTTAGACTTGTGTGCAGCTGCTCAGCCATGGAAACCCATTTCATGAAGCTCCTGATCTACAGTTTTGGTGCTGATGTTGTTTCGAAAGGCGGTTTGGGAGGCAGGTGGCTTTGTGAGTTTGGGTGGTCTGCGGTTTCACGTCTGAGCTGTTGTTGCTTCATTTCACAATAATATCACTTGCAGTTCACTGGAGCAGATCAGACTTGTGGCAGAGGTGGCGTCCTATGACAGTGCCACTTTTAAAGTCTCTGAGCTCTTCAGATCGACCCATTCTACTCCCAGTGTTTGTCAATGGAGACTGCATTGTCTATCGAAAATAATAGTTATACTTTCTTAACTCTTTCAAAGCAACCGGTTTCCAAGATTCCTGTAAATAAAGTCAACTTTTCAAATAACACAGATTACCTTTTACCAGCCAGAAACACCTAAGCTCAGTATTCAGGAGTTGTGTCCATATACACTATATTTCCAAAAGTATTCAGACACACATCCAAATCATTGTTCCAGTCACTTCCATGGTCACAGGTGTATAAAGCCGAGCCCCTAGGCCTGCAGACTGCTTCTACAGACATTAGTGAAAGAATGGGTCGCTCTCAGGAGCTCAGTGAATTCCAGCGTGGTACTGTGATCAGACATGGAACAAGTCCAGTCGTGAAATTTCCTCACTACTAAATATTCCACAGTCAACTGTCAGTGGGATTATAACAAAGTGGAAGTGATTGGGAACGACAGCATCTCAGCCATGAAGTGGTCGGCCAGGTAAAATGACAGAGCGGGGTCAGCGGATGCTGAGTAACCAATCGCGCTTCTCCGTCTGGAAATCCAATGGACAAATCTTGGTTTGGTGGTTGCCAGGAGAACAGTACTTGTCTGACTGCATTGTGCTGAGTGTAAAGTTTGGTGGAGGGGGATCATGGTGTGGGGTTGTTTTTCAGGAGTTGGGCTCGGCCCCTTAGTTCCAGCTCAGCTCTTAAAGCTTCAGCACCAAGAGATTTTGGACAATTTCCTGCTTCCAACTTTGTGGGAACAGTTTGGGGACGGCCCCTTCCTGTTCCAACATGACTGCGCACCAGAGCACAAAGCAGGTCCATAAAGACATGGATGAGCGAGTTTGGTGTGAAAGAACTTGACTGGCCTGCACAGAGTCCTGACCTCAACCTGATAGAACACCTTTAGGATGAATTAGAGTGGAGACTGCAAGCCAGGCCTTCTCGTCCAACATCAGCATCTGACCCCCCAAAGGTGCTTCTGGCAGAACGGTCAAAAATTCCCATAAACACACTCCTAACCCTTGTGGAAAGCCTTCCCAGAAGAGTTGAAGCCTTTGTTGCAAAGGGTGGGCCGACATATTAAGAATGGGAAGTTCATATGCGTGTGAAGCCAGACAACTTGACGTGAATTCACACCGATGCACATGAAAATAGGATCCTGTGTGTAATGAAGTTCAGTATTCAGCAGACAAATAGAGGAAGGTAACAAAGTGAACTGAGCCACATGTGGCACTGACTGGTGTTAGATGTGTGAGATCAGATTAACACTGATTTAACAGATTTAACACTGCAGAGAAGTGAAAATAAACCTCAGAAACGCGTCGGCCTGATCGTATCACAGTCATTCCGCACGTTCTGTATTTCTGGCTCTGCAACTTTTGTGGATCAGACTGGCTCTAAGTTCACTGGCAGTGAGTGTAACCCCATCACAACACTACTCAGAGACAGTGTCCCTCACACTGCCTCTCACAGGGTCCACATGTTTAGTATTAACCGTGGAACTGGCTCTAAAGAACGGCTGACATGATGGTAAAGTTCAAGACAGTCCTGTAGATATTGAACCAACTAAGGGTATAAATATCTCAGAATTGCTGAAGGATCTGTTGAATGATGTATGTTCACTGTCATGTGTTGTAATCTGTGTGTTTAATGTCAGCTGTACCTGAGAGGATAATTGGGTGATTATTTGGAGGGATGAGGTGTTAAACATAAACATACACTAGATTTCACTGTAATTTAAGCAAGAAGGTAAATCAGGAAGTAAGTAAGGCTGGGCAGTATGATCATTACCATGATAAACTGTATTATGGATGTTACAGTACTCAACACAAAGATGGCACAATTAGTCCTGTTTAATCAGAGTTTGAATACAAATCAGTGGATTCATAGTTTTTGATATTTTCAATATTACTTTCTTGGTTCCAACTCATCAGATCTTGGAGAAAATCTGTGTCATGACATTGTGCACCATAAAAACCTCTGGAAGTTCTACCAGTAAAAGGAACAACCATTGCTTTCTTTTACTGAACAGGTAGTTTTGGTTCTAGATAACAGGCGGGTATATGCTGTATCGTGTTTCGAAGTGTGTTTGTTTACTTTCCCACTTAAGTGTGTGGCATTGCAGCGAAGTGTGATGCCAGCTTGTTTGTGTTTGCCACCATGTTACCTTGAATCAGGAGTCGCTACCTAAATGGTAAGAAGAGCCATTTTGTCCTTTTAGTAAAAACCACACCACGAAACGTTTCATCTCCATTTACCATCTGGGCTGTAAACGTGTCTCAGTATGTGCTGATGAGCTAATATAGGCTAAAATGTATATAATACACATGAAAACACAAACTTCCTTCGCTGTGCTTTAAGCTTCAGCTCAGCTTTAGCTGCTTTTCTCGCATCTCCAACAGGAAACCTTTCCTAAAACATGGAACAGTTTCTTGTAAAACGTTTCTCAACGTTTGATTTTTATGAGGCTGAAGTCGCTTCTCATTCCCCAGCTTCTTGTTCTAATTTCCCTGTTCCATCTTAAATGATGCCTGGGGTGCCAGAAGGTAGCTGCTGCATCATTTAAGGTGGAACGGGACAATTTGAATGAGAAGCGAATTCAGCTTTGTGACTTTTTAGTGTTTGAGTTTCTCATTGCAGATTAAACGTATCAGGAAACCAGCTGGAGGGATTATAAACAATAAATTATCGACGTTCATCTTAAATCTCTCTCTTTACCGTTTCGTAGCTACTAGCTGGGTGAGACTCTGGTCTGTGTTGCTATGGTGACCAGCAGTCTGCGCTGATCTTCAGGGTTAAAGGGTGAATCAGCAGTTCTACATTAACTCCAGCGTTTAAGACCATTTACTGTTAAACTGTGTTGAACGATCAGCAGGAGGATTATTTTATTCTTACCTACTGATCTGACTCAGCTGTGGAGCCTCAACAGGACAGTAACAGAGCCGCAGGCAGCTCCAGAGCCCCATGTTGCCGACCGCTGCTCTAAATAATTAGTCAATTATATTTTACTGTCTTTTATTAGCAGAAAGTGAAAATGACACCACTTTTCTCCATTCTAGAGAAACTTACCGAGTCAGAACTGCTCACAGTGGTGGTGATAGGAACCAGACGTCCCCCTCTAAAAGCTGCTCACAGAAAGTTCCTACGTTGAAATGGTTCTGAATTCACTGCCTGAGGACTGAGACGCTGTCCGTGGTAGGTTTGGCCTATTTTTTGTTTATGGTGGCAGAATACATGAAGGGTGTTATGAGGCAAAAAATAAAAAATTCAGATATTCCACTGTTTTAGCTTCAGGTTATCAAGGAAAACACTATAAACTAGAAATACATATGCAAATGAGGTGAAACTGCACGAGCAGCTCTGCCCCTTTTTAATGGAGCGGAATTTAAACATAACAGGGTTTGCGAAGCTGCCAATGTTGGTCAATCTGCGCATTTGTTTTGCTGATGTGTTTGTTTTCCGAGCTCAGTGATGAAATGTGGGTTGGGTGGGATGTTCTGGTCTGGGTCAGTCTGGCCTGTGGAGCGTAGAGGAAGCAGTGATGAACCCCATGCTGATGGTTTTAATGTGAGAATGACTCTGTGTCCTGATCCCAGGGCTATTTCAAGACTTCACTTTACTCTACAAATGTTCATACCATGACCTCTTGACCTTAAACACAAGCTAAACATAGAAGGGGTCAAAGGGAGCAGCGGGATGTTTACTGTCACTTCCCTTTTACGGTTTAAATGCCTCATTCCGGTCTGTTATGACCTAAAACCAGCTGCCGATGTTTGGCCCGTTTCTTTGCAAAGTGGGCGGGTGTCACAGGGAAACTCCACCCATTTTTGGATATTCCTATAAGAGAGGTCGCCATGACAACAACACAAATATAAAGATGTTATTTACTCTCCAAGAAGACGAAGAAATTTAGATCCCACGTTATATTAAGTGTCTGTAATAACTGTGTAGTTACATGTGAACAACATGTGCAATAACAGCGTAACTACTAATGATTTAGTCACTGGTACAGATGGATTATAGAAGTTATTACACATGTGTAACGGCCTCATATTTTCATATTTATGCCTCGTATTTTAAAAGCTGTAACAGCCTCTTCTCCCACATGTAATTACACAATAGTAATAACAATTGTAACAGCAGGTCTTTTCCAGCAGTGAAAGGAAGTCTAGTGTAGTGCTAAACTGTAACTTTAACACTGTTCCTCTGTAGGAGATCCACATGTATAATAACATAGGCTGTACTTCTGTAACACTGACAATCAGTAGTTACAGTGTTGTTACATATGCTATTCATGTGTAATTACACAGTTATTAGAGACACTGAATATAAAGTGGGAGCGGAGTTGAATTGGTCTAAAAAGCACACAGTTTTATAGATTTCATGTAATCAGGATGACGTGACCAGGAAATGTTGGATGTGAGCAGAATGGTGAACAGAACTGTGGGAGGTTCTAAAGGGACTGAGAAAGCTGGAGAACATCAACATCGTTGTTCTAATACACTTAATATCCAGAAAGCCTTGTAGGGCTGGGCAATATGACCATATATATCATCATCGGGATAAATTATGTCACAGTCCAAAGCAACAAGCTTTTCTGAACATATTGTGGATGTGGCCAGTGCTTGTAGCCACTGAACAACTACATTTTCCATTGTAAAGGGAGCAAAATTGGTCTGTTTGACTGGATTTAGTGCCAAGTATTGAATATAAATGTGCAGTTTTTGATGGTATTGTTAAACTGTAGGGCTCCTGGCTCTCTTTTCTCCGGTCCCACTGATCAGATCCCTTAAAAATAAGCAAATATTGTGCCATTGTTTGTATCCCAATGTTATATTTTTGTCATATTGCCCACCTCTAATGCCTGATATGTTAAAAG
Organism: Pygocentrus nattereri; assembly: GCF_015220715.1. NCBI lineage: Eukaryota > Metazoa > Chordata > Actinopteri > Characiformes > Serrasalmidae > Pygocentrus > Pygocentrus nattereri. Next base: position 12,320,865 of record NC_051227.1, read on the forward strand.
TGGAGATCAGTTGTTGGGGAAGATAAAAGAAATGAGTGTAAATGCTGCTCCGTGGAGAGTGTGCTGACTTATTGTATCTCTGTGTGGTTCTCCAGTTGCACCACGGCACACAAAAGGGGCTTACAAAGGGTCATGAACACCGCCCAAAAAGTCTTTGGACATCCCCTACCATCCCTTAAGGAACTCTACACTCTATCTTACTTTATTTTTCTCTTTCTACTTTTTTTTTGCACTGAGGGGGGTTTGTACTTTAATTTCGTTGTGCAAGTGTGCAAGTACAATGTGCAATGACAAAGTTCGTAAAGTTCATAAAGTAATAAAATATCTACAAATACCTCGTCGTCTACTTTATTTTAATTACATTTTATTTATATTGTTCTAGTTATTGTTGTTTTTAAAGAAACAGCAGTTGTTAATATACGAAGTGGCTTTAAACACTTAATGGAAGTGTGTAAACAACATTTGTCTCATTTATTAATAATAATAATAATAATAATAATAATAATAGCTCTGGCATTGAGAGATATAATACTCCTCTCCCGGTTTATGCCTGTTGTGGTGAAAAGAGTTTTATTGTTTTGGGTAATTATTAATAATGATGGTCTGTGTGACTGAGCATGTTGATGAACTCAAAGGTCACTGGACCGTCTGAGCGCTCACACCTCCTGACACCTGATACAGGAGAGTGATGGCCTCTCTGATCTGCCGAATGTCTCTGTGTTTGTAGACCGGGCTGTCTGCTGAGTGATGTGGGCGGTCTGAGGGTCTCCCTGACCCCGCGCTCAAGCTGCTTCTCAGAAATGGATGACACCGTGGAGAGTTTGGACACTCGGGAGCTGGACATCGGAGAGGAAGTGGACTGTGAATCCGGAGAAATTAACCATGCAGGTGAAGATTAACTTCCCCTCATTCTCTGTGCAGCAGCTGTGTCTGCGGTCAGGAGCTGGTCAGGGTTTGGAGAAGGCCTGTTCGGTTGAAGCTGCCGAAGGAAGTGAAAATGGAGAGTGGATGCTGGCCAGGCAGTCAGGGTGAGGCGGGGAGAGGGTGCTAAGAGAGGGACAGATCATGGTGTAGTTTAGGGTTCAGAAGTTTGGGAGACACTATAAAGCTGAATTTTGTTTGTAATTCTCTTTTTTCTTAACTGTCGGCTCATTCAGACAGTAACAATGTCTTCTCAAAACTTCTGTACTGGTGTGGCACAACCGTGGGAACAGGTGCAGACTTAGCCTGAATATGGAAATAAGTGTACCGTAACCATGGAGATACATGTAGACTGCAAACAGCTGTAGCATATCCCTGAGAATGAACATGGTGTAACCATAGAAACATGGTAATTAGGTGTGGACCTACCATACTTATTTAAATGGTTATGTTACAAAGCCATGGAAATAGATGTAGACCCAATGTAACCATGGAAACGAGCATGAGACATGAGGCATAGCATGACTATGGAAATGGGTGCAGACCTTGTGTAACTATGGAAATGGGTGTAGACCGGGTGTAGACCTATGGAAGTAGGTGTAGACCTAGTGTAACTACGGAAATGGGTGTAGATCTATGGAAGTAGGTGTAGACCTAGTGTAACTACGGAAATGGGTGTAGATCTATGGAAGTAGGTGTAGACCTAGTGTAACTGGAAATGGGTGTAGATTTAGTGTAACTATGGAAATGGGTGGAGATTTAGTGTAACTATGGAAATGGGTGTAGACCTAGTGTAACTATGGAAATGGGTGTAGACCTAGTGTAACTATGGAAATAGGTGTAGACCTAGTGTAACTGGAAATGGGTGTAGATTTAGTGTCACTATGGAAATGGGTGTAGATTTAGTGTCACTATGGAAATGGGTGTAGACCTAGTGTAACTTTGGAAATGGGTGTAGACCTAGTGTAACTTTGGAAATGGGTGTAGACCTAGTGTAACTATGGAAGTAGGTGTAGACCTAGTGTAACTGGAAATGGGTGTAGATCTAGTGTAGCTATGGAAGTAGGTGTAGACCTAGTGTAACTGGAAACGGGTGTAGATCTAGTGTAACTATGGAAGTAGGTGTAGACCTAGTTTAACTGGAAATGGGTGTAGACCTAGTGTAACTATGGAAATAGGTATGCACCTAGTGTAACTGTGGAAGTAGGTGTAGACCTAGTGTACCTATGGAAATGGTTGAAGACCCAGTGTAGCTATGGTAATGGGTGTAGACCTAGAGTAACTATGGGAATGGGTGTAGCCCAGGGATCCATATATCAGTGGTGTATATTATTTACATTTATCAGTCAGCTCACAATTTGAGTCTTTTGAGTTTGGCACTGTTGCCCATTTGGTCTTTATTTGAGCACCTTCCACTCTTCAGTTTCTGACTGGAGTGACTGTCGCAGGTGTTGGGCGAGTGCAGATACCACAGACGCGCCTCAACATGTCCAGCATAGTCTTTAATTCTCAGGAACACAGTAACTGATTTATTTTCCCAAAGCACCGTCTCTTCCTTCCTCCCACACTGCAGCGTCAGACGCTCAGACTTCTGCAACAGGGTGGGTACACATGAGCGCAAGTGATGACGCAACTGCGCTGTGTGTGATTCAGCCAGTTTAGTCTGCTTTGGAGACGCAGCCAAACAGAAAGGCTGGTTCAACACAAGTGAGTTTTCAGGGGGTCCTTTTTTCTAATTGTACTGTACCTGTTTGAGGACAGTCTCTCAACTTTACGATTTCTCATTAGTGATGCTGCACAATCCCGAGCGATGTGGTCCTATTCCAACACTTGTACTTGTGGCTGAGGTTTCAAGTTAAGTGACCCTTATTAGTCCCAACAGGGGAATTTTACCTCCACATTTAACCCATCCATGCAGTGAAACACCACATAAACACTAGTGAACACACACACTAGGGGGCAGAGAGCACACTTGCCCAGAGCGGTGGGCAGCCCTATCCACAGCACCTGGGAAGCAGTTGGGAATTAGGTGTCTTGCTCATGGGCACTTCAGTCATGTACTGTCGGCTCTGGGGATCAAACCGGCGGTCATCAGGTACCGTCAGCTCTCCCACCCACACTTGAAAGCAACGTTGGAAACGCTGTGATTTTTGTTTATTTGTGTGTATTAATGGTGCTGTGTTGGAGTTCCCAATTATCTACATTAATTAATTAACAGTAGCGAAAATGAAGTGATATAATAATGAATATAGCTCTTCAGGCTAGGCGAGACCAAGTTTCCATCATGTGAATTGTATTTTATGTCTATTAATCACTTTGTTGTTATAGTTGTTATGTTTTCCACAGGAGACAGATAAGACACTCTCTGATTACACAGCTGCACTGCTGTAACACATGCAGGATGCTTCTTGGAGAGTCATGTTGAAATAAACATGAAAGTGCCTGAAAAAGATGGCGTCTGAAAAGCAGCATATGTTTCTCCAAAAAAAAGAGCCCAGAGAAGTCGGCAGTGTTTCTGGATATTGTGGAATTCTTGGAATTTGGGGTGGGAAGGGTGAGAAGAGTGGGAGGGACGGGGTGAGAAGGGTGGGAAGGGTGGAGAATATTGTATGATAGTATTTCAAGACATTTTCAGGCTACACAATATCATATTTAGTTTTTCTTAGATTCATTAGTTTGATCAGACACACGGGGCCTGCAGTGCTGCGTATAAAAATACTATAACAAACGATCACCAATAATAAAAAAATCTGCTGCAGTGGATGTTATTAGTTTTATTAACTGACTGCAGTAAATCCAGTCAGACAAGCCTCTTTAGGCTCACATTGTAGTGAAACATGCAGTTTCGTACTGTTGAGATCCACAGTTTGCCCAGAGCAGCACAGTCATAACAGGGGAATGTGTGTTTTTCCTGAACTGTCTCTTTGATCTGTCTGTTCTCTGCCATAGGCGAGTCCCACATCCCATTCTCTGCGGTGTACAGCACGGTGGGCTTTAAAGAGACAGATGCTCAAGTTTTCCTCAGATCCACTCCCATCACCGCCAAAATACTGGAGGTGGAGCGCTTCATCAGAGCGAAGGACCGCTTCAACACCTCCAACCAGAGGAGCGTGTCCAGGGTCTGTAGAACACATACATGCTCTGGATATTTAAGGTCATAAAATGGCCTGTTTTTTTCTGTAAGAAGTATTAAAGTAATATTTTTAATATTGTTAGTAATTAATATTTGAATAGAGCAAAAATGCCCTTTTTCAGATTTTCTGCAGAATTCTTTGTCTCTATAAATAAAGACAGATCTCCATGGACGAATGAGTTCAGTGAGGTCTTAAAATGGTTCAGCACAGTCCCCACCCTCCACCCTCCCTCCACCCACCCCAAACAATGTCAATCAGCCAAGTTTTGAAAGAGGAATTCCACCAAATTTTCAAAACTCCCCCCATTAATCCAGTGTGTGAGGTGTAAACAGAGGTTCAGAGCGGTTTGGTGTGAAACGGTTCAGACGTCTTTAAAGTGGTGCTAATAAGAACCAGGCGTCGCCATGACTACAACACAGATATAGACATTTTATTTACCATCCAGAACCACCAGAGAACCTACACGAGTCTTCTGAGTTTATATTGAATGTTGATGATGGAAAATAGTGGAAAATCTGGAATAATAAGTTGTCTTTGGGGACTATTTTGCCGCACAGCGCCCTGCATGTCTCCCTCCACCATGAATGGAGTTGAAGTTCTCTAAACTACCATAAAACACCGTCTCAGTCATCAGGCAGTGAATTCAGAACCATTTCTTTAAGGGAGTTTTTAGAGGGGGACGTCTGGTTCCTATCACCACCACTGTGAACAGTTCTGACTCGGTAAGTTTATATAGAATGGAACGCTTAACACCAAACCACTTGGTGAAAACAGGAGAAAATGCCAGGTCTGGGAGACGGAGATCTACACAGCCTATTTTATTGACCTCTGTTTTGCTTTGTCCTGTTGATGTGGGGGTCCAGGCCATGCCGGTGGTGTTCAGGATCGAGATGAGGCACGGGAATTTCACCTGGGTGGTGAAGAGGAAGGAGAAGCACTTTGTGGAGTTGCACAGAGAACTGCTGCGCTACAAAACCTTCATGAGGATCCCGCTACCCTCACGCAGGTCTGACACCAGCACTCATTCAGATGAGCATGCAGGCTAATTGACAGGGTGGCTTATAGGCATTGGTGGACAAAGTACACAAATCATGTACTGGAGTTAAAGTAGAGACACCCAAGGTAAAAGTTTTTTTAGTTTTACGCTGCTGCGCTGACGTTGAACCGTGTGCTGCACTGGATCGGTATGACCAACAGGTCAAAACCAGCTTTAAACAAAGTGACCGCTGGGCCCTGATTGGTGCTCTGGCTTTGCGCTTCTTTTGTTTTGACATGTTACGTTTTTATACACACAGAAACCAAAAGGAACGACAGATTTCACAAAATGTAGGAGGAAAAAGGAAGATATTAGACTCTGAAATGTAGTGGAGTGAAAGTAAAAAGTCACCCAGAACGAAAAAACTTCAGTACAGATACACAAACAAACTACTTAAGTACAGAAACCACAGTTACAAGTACAGTTACTGTCCACCTCTGTATTTCACACCCTGCACTGACCGCCTGGATCTGGTAGAGAGAGGTTAAATCTCTCATTTTAGAGCTTCATCTCTGTGGAGTGTCTGGTTTTGTAGTCTGTTTGCTGATGTAAGCTAATACTTAGTAGTGAAACCTTGAGGCATTTTGGAGGGTTAGAGCTTCTTCATGTGAGACAAGTGCTGAATTTCTGTGAAATACCACATTTTGATTATTAAAAGTTTTCTAGCTTTCCAAAAAAAACCCCATAATTTTGGGTAAAAGATGCTAACAGTTAAGGCTAACACAGCTAAACGCTAACAGCTAGCAGTGAGCGGTCCATTTCTTCGCACATATTGAGGCCTCGACGCAGCTGCTTTCAATTTCAGGCACAGCCAAAGAATCTTTTTCAAAAATATAACCTCAGTGGGAAACTGAGGCAGTCGTGGCCTGGAGGTTAGGGATCTGGCCCTGTGACCAGAAGGTTGTCTGTTCGATCCCCAGGGCCGACAGTCCATGACTGAGGTGTCCTTGAGCAAGACACCTAACCCTCAACTGCTCCCCGCCACCGTGGATAGGGCTGCCCACCGCTCCGGGCAAGTGTGTGCTCACTGCCCCCTAGTGTGTGTGTTCACTAGTGTGTATGTGGTGTTTCACTTCACGCATGGGTTAAATGCGGAGGTGGAATTTCCCCGGTTGTGGGATCAAAAAAGTATCACTCAAAAAAAGTATCACTCAAACATTAAGTGTCAGTGCTTTCATGGATTTTGATCATTTTAAGCTCAGTCAGCGTTATAGAGCTGCTTTTAATCCACATGTGCTCCATCAGCCAAGACATAGCACCTCACCAACTAGCATTACAGTGTGTGGAGTATAGTCAAGCTTTAGTAAGTGGGTTTTAAGCCCAAAACAAAGCCTGAATTCGGTGGTCAGTGAACCATTTTTGTGTTGATTTTGAGGCATGCTTTGGATCCAAACTATACCCCAACGTGAACTCCCTGGCGAAGACAGTCAGGTTTTGGTTTCGTTTCTGTTGATACTCCATCGAGTTTGTCATTCCATGTGTTTAAAAAAGTGTCCAGGGCTTTTGTAAGAAAAGCAGCCCCACAATATCACAAGTCCTCCCACTGTTCTTCACTGTGGGGTTGAGGTGCTTATCTGAATGGCTGTTTTTGTGTCCACACCTAAACGCACGGGTGAACTTTAAAACAAAAAATATGAATGGGAATGTACGTGAATTTCTAGGGTTGCCAACATTAGATTAAAAAAAAAAGATTTAGTTTTGCTTTCAATCAGGGTAACATTTTCTATGAATGTCACATTGGTAAGCATCTGTAAACACATTTATAACATGTTATAATGCATTCATATGGCATTATGAACTTGGTATTTATAAAAATGAGTTACACCAAATTACATTTAATAGCCATGTTTATTATGCTATATATTGTTAATAAAATGCATTATAAATAGTGTTAATAACATGTTATACTGTCAGAGCCAAAGAAGTCAGTCGCAGCTTGGAGAGTTCAAAGTAAAGACAAATATAAAGTTTATTTATGTACAGTGATTCAGAGCAAGTCAAAGTATAATATTATATGGGTAGCATTAATATTTGAAGGTTCCCCTTCACTGGAACTAAGGGTTCTAGACCAACCCCTGAAAAACAACCCTATCATCCCTCCTCCACCAAACTTTACAGCTGGCACAGTGGAGTCAGGCAGATAACGTTCTCCTGGCATTCGCCAAACCCAGACTGACAGGTAGAGAAGCTGGTCACTCCACAGAACATGGGTGTACTGCTCCAGAGTCCAGCTTTACTCCCCTCCAGCCGACACTTGGCTTTGCGCATTTTGATCTTAGGCTTGTGTTCAGCTGCTCGGCCATTAAACCCATTTTCTGAAGCTCCTAATGTGCAGTTATTGTGAGTAACAGAGGATCGACATCGCTTCAGCACTTGGCAGCCCCGCTCTTTGAGTTTCTGTGGTCTACAGCTACACTTGATGCTCCTGGACGCTTCCATTATACAATCATAGCATTTACAGTTGTCAGGGGCAGCTCTAGCAGATCAGCAACCTAACACTCTGACTTGTGGCAGAGGCGGCATCCTATGACAGTGCCCTGTTTAAAGGCAGTGTACTGCCAGTGTTTGTCTATGGTGACTGCAAGGCTATGAGCTTGATTTGAGCCCCCTGTTAGCAATGGATGTGGCTGAAACACCTGAACTCAATAATTAACGGGGGTGTCTTCACATTTTTGTCCACATAGTGTATGAAACATACAGGTTGTTAACATTTTCAGATACTAGTTGGACATGCAGTGTCACAAAGTGGCCTCACACCAAATTTGAGCTGTTTTTGTCAAACAGAAAAAAAATCTATGGCCAAATTTTCCTATTTAGCATTTTTTAATCTTAGCATTAATCGGTTAATCTGGTTGGACACAGCCTACCTAATTACCTGTAACTGTTAAATATTATTTAATGTTATTATGAGAACAATTAATTTGTATTTTATTAACTGGAACTGGTCAGAGATGCTTCTTATAGAAAGAACCATTGAAATGGTGAAAAGTGCTGTCAAGTGGTTCTTCTATGGCGTCCCTCCAAATAATCTCCTCTTCTCACCTTGTTTTAAGAGCGTGAAACCAAAAGATTTGTGTCACTGCAACATTGTAATTAATTTCTCCTGCTGGGACTTCTCATTTTTCCTGTAGATCAGTTTCTTTATTCTCTCACACCTTTCCTTTCATCTCTTCTCTTTTTATCTTTTCTGGTTCTTTTCACTCTGCTTCTCAGATGTGTGACATGAACAGTAAGTGCAACACAATCTGTACGATAACACGGCAGGCCCTGTATGAATGTTAGACTGGGTTGAAACCAGAGCTGCAGTCTGTCAGAGAGACTGTGTGGATCGTATGAACATTATAAAGCTTTTTAAATGAAACAGTAGAAGCCGTATCGCCCCCTACCCTTCCTGTAGTGTATTACAGTCTGTCAGAGTGACTGTGTGGATCGTATGAACATTATAAAGCTTTTTAAATGAAACAGTAGAAGCCATATCGCCCCCTACGCTTCCTGTAGTGTATTACAGTCTGTCAGAGTGACTGTGTGGATCATATGAACATTATAGAGCTTTTTAAATGAAACAGTAGAAGCCATATCGCCCCCTACGCTTCCTGTAGTGTATTACAGACTGTCAGAGTGACTGTGTGGATCATATGAACATTATAGAGCTTTTTTAATGAAACAGTAGAAGCCATATCGCCCCCTACGCTTCCTGTAGTGTATTACAGTCTGTCAGAGTGACTGTGTGGATCATATGAACATTATAGAGCTTTTTAAATGAAACAGTAGAAGCCATATCGCCCCCTACGCTTCCTGTAGTGTATTACAGTCTGTCAGAGTGACTGTGTGGATCATATGAACATTATAGAGCTTTTAGATGTAAGAAAATTAAAATTTGAGAGTTTATGTAATTAATATCTGCTGTACAGTATATTTAACTCTTTCTCTCTCTCTCTCTCTCAGTCACACAGTTCGGAGGAAGAGTGTAAATCAGAGTGAGGTGAGGCAGATGCCAAGTTTGCCACGGGGGGCGAGAGACGAGTTAGCCCGAGAGGAGCAAGTGTCCAGCAGGAGGGTCAGTAACTCCAGCTCTGTATAAAACGATGCAGCATATCATCAAATATCAAACCATCATAAGACAAATATGACGAGTCTTCTACAATTCTTCCAACATCAACTCATAAAATATTGTAATTCCACTCCGCATACAGGTGGCATGTCTAGTTTTTATCTAAATATAAACTATAAAACCCTGTAAAATATCTGCTTCTCCTTTGTTTCCTTTTTTAAACTAATACGCTGTTCATTTTCAAGAGTTACAACAAGAATGCAGTCATCGCCATCCGAAATAAGATAAACGTCCCTGTTTTATGTCGTTGCTGTCCAAAATAAAACATGTATCTCCAGTTTATTTACATTTTTACTCATCACCATTTACTCATCACATAACGACTGTCCTTATAAATGTGCTGAAGAATCATTTGGGATAAAGCCTCTTTACATTTACCTGCATTAAAAGGTACACATGTGTTTGCCCTCTCTTTTAAAGTTGCTATTTCAGAGACTCTTGTCTTCCTTTGGACAGTGACGATGTGTTTAAAAGACGTTACAGTGTTTTATCTAAATCGTGTAGCAGTCATTATCATACACCGGTCAGTCATAACATTCTGACCACCTTCTTGTTTCTACACTTGTCCATTTTATCAGCTCCACTTACTGTATAGCTGCACTTTGTAGTTCTACAGTTACAGACTGTAGTCCATCTGTTTCACTGATACTTTGTTACCCTGTTCTTCAGTGTAAAAGTAATTGCAGTACTTTGAGTTTAAATACAAGCATGATGATAAATTACAGAAATTACAGACCTTTATTTGAATTTTCAAGCTTCTCTGGAGATCCAGAAGGTCCTCAGGGTTCCTCTTTGTTGTATAAAAGACCCATGTAGTGACACTTTGCTTGTTTTCCTGTGCAGAAACAGCTGGAGGACTATCTGAACAAGCTGCTGAGGATGGGGACGTACCGAAAGTACCATGCGACCGTAAGCCCTCCAGCTGTTTTCTCCAAAGCAATGCTTAAAATGTTAAAAACCAGATTAACTGAATAAACAAGGCAGGAGTTACAGCACGTTTGGTTGGATCACAGTCGTTTAAGGATTTTTCACTGGCATAAAACGATCACAGTGCTGTGCAAACGTCTTAGACACCAAAGAAAATAGTAGAAGTGGTTTATCTGGGCAGTGGGAGTGGCTTTAGCAGGTAGTTAGTGATGTTAGTAACGTCTGTGATGAAAATTTAAGCTGCGTTCAAAATAATGGCATCGAATTGTTGAAATCGTAGATTCAGATGAAGCTTATTCTGTGCGCTTGTGTTATTTAGCTGCTACACAATGAACTGCTTCATGCATAGAACTCTTTCATTAGGGTTCATTCAGTTATTCAGCAAATGAGACAAAGGTAATTAGTCACAATTAATGATGGGAATCGTTTGACAGCTGTTATTTGAGAATCCATGTAAATAAACATAAATACAGTGTTCAGTAATCTCAATGTGCGGTTTTCAGTAGAGTTACACTGAAAAAAATAAGATCTTAACAAGTGGAAATGTCTTAAATGTAGTGAATAAATCTAATATCTCTCATTATGAGGCTGCTGTAAGAATATTCTAAGATTATTCCACCTGTTTCTGTACATTTTTACTAGTTTTAATGGATTTTATCTGCTGAAAGTGTCTGATTCCACTGGCAGGTTAGTTTGCTTGTTTTAAGAAACAATGAAATTGGCAGTGTTATTGTGTAGATTTGGCGTTAGTGGTGCTAATCTATACCTCAATCTCTAATCTAGGGTGTCTTTATTCGCCCTCAGGATACACGAGCCTTGTACTGGTTCTGATAATATTCAGTGTTAAAGGGAAACTCCACCAGTCACTTTCAAAAGTTCTGCTTAGTTCAGTGTTTCAGATGTAAACACAGTGGTTTGCTGCAAATAAAGCCATATCGCTTTTATGTTTAGTTCAAAGCTTCCTGTGAGGGAGCTTTTAGAGGTGGACATCTGGTTCCTATCACCACCACTGTGTCTTATACCACTGGCAGATTAGTTTCCTTGTTTTAAGAAATAATGATTAAAACAAGTTACATGATCTACCAATGAATTAAGACACTTTTTAAAGATAGAACTGCTTAAGAACAAGTAAAAATGTCTTGAAAGAACTTCAACAATCTCACAGTATTCTTACAGCGGTCTCATAATGAGAAATATTCGATTTACTGACTACATCAAAGACGTTTACACTCACTAAGATATCCTATCTTGCAATTTATGAATATGTAGGTTTGAAGAAAACAGAAGAGCACAGTGTCTGATTTCAATTAATAAAGGATTAGATTACGATTTGATTACATTAGATTAGATAACTGTAAAGACTGGGCTCTCTCAGACGGCCTAAGACTTTGTATAGGTCTATAAAGCTCAGCTGCACTGGTTCAAACTTTCACACAGACCATGGGACTCAGTGTGGACAGCTGTCTGAGGCAGTTCATCCGTCCAGATGTGAGTAAGTGAAGTAAACACTGCAGACAGCTGTTTGAATCAGTGCGTATTGGAGTTGAATGTGGATCCTCAGGCCGTGTTCTGATTGGGCTGTGTGATTAGATCACTGTTTGGCGCTGTAACTGGAGCATGTGTGTTTGTTTTGGCAGTGTTATTGTGTAGATTTGGCGTTAGTGGTGCTAATCTATACCTCAATCTCTAATCTAGGGTGTCTTTATTCGCCCTCAGGATACACAAGCCTTGTACTGGTTCTGATAATATTCAGTGTTAAAGGGAAACTCCACCAGTCACTTTCAAAAGTTCTGCTTAGTTCAGTGTTTCAGATGTAAACACAGTGGTTTGCTGCAAATAAAGCCATATCGCTTTTATGTTTAAGCCAAAGCTCTTCTCAAAACAGCGTCTCAGTCATCAGGCAGTGAATTCATAACCATTTCCTGTAGGAACTTTCTGTGAGGAGATTTTAGAGGGGGACATCTGGTTCCTATCACCACCACTGTGAACAGGTGGCTGTATAGGTTGATCTTCAGTGCTGTAGCTCAAGGCTACATGTGGTGCTTTCTGTCAGTATATTTGGCAGCATGTTGGGGAAAGTGTTGTCAGCAAATCCCTCTTGTATCTTCAGCCATGCTACAGTTTGCTAATAGTGTAGGCGAGGGCTTTTTGTGATATATGCAGTTTCTCATTAGACTGAATGAATAACCGACTCTAAATGTAGGTATTGTGATATAAACCGAGTCTGTTCTACAGTTTCTCATTAGACTGAATGAATAACCGACTCTAAATGTAGGTATTGTGATATAAACGGAGTCTGTTCTACAGTTTCTCATTAGGCTGAATGAATAACCGACTCTAAATGTAGGTATTGTGATATAAACTGAGTCTGTTCTACAGTTTCTCATTAGACTGAATGAATAACTGACTCTAAATGTAGGTATTGTGATATAAACCGAGTCTGTTCTACAGTTTCTCATTAGACTGAATGAATAACCGACTCTAAATGTAGGTATTGTGATATAAACCGAGTCTGTTCTACAGTTTCTCATTAGACTGAATGAATAACCGACTCTAAATGTAGGTATTGTGATATAAACCGAGTCTGTTCTACAGTTTCTCATTAGGCTGAATGAATAACCGACTCTAAATGTAGGTATTGTGATATAAACTGAGTCTGTTCTACAGTTTCTCATTAGGCTGAATGAATAACCGACTCTAAATGTAGGTATTGTGATATAAACTGAGTCTGTTCTACAGTTTCTCATTAGGCTGAATGAATAACCGACTCTAAATGTAGGTATTGAGATATAAACTGAGTCTGTTCTACAGTTTCTTATTAGACTGAATGAATAACCGACTCTAAATGTAGGTATTGTGATATAAACCGAGTCTGTTCTACAGTTTCTCATTAGACTGAATGAATAACCGACTCTAAATGTAGGTATTGTGATATAAACCGAGTCTGTTCTACAGTTTCTCATTAGGCTGAATGAATAACCGACTCTAAATGTAGGTATTGTGATATAAACCGAGTCTGTTCTACAGTTTCTCATTAGACTGAATGAATAACCGACTCTAAATGTAGGTATTGTGATATAAACCGAGTCTGTTCTACAGTTTCTCATTAGACTGAATGAATAACCGACTCTAAATGTAGGTATTGTGATATAAACTGAGTCTGTTCTACAGTTTCTCATTAGACTGAATGAATAACCGACTCTAAATGTAGGTATTGTGATATAAACTGAGTCTGTTCTACAGTTTCTCTTTAGGCTGAATGTTATTTTTTCTTGCATCCAGTAAAGCTTGTCTTGGTTAATTGTTGAGACAGTGTCTATGAAATGATTATATTGAGCAGGTGTCTCTCTCTAACAGATGGAGTTTATTGACGTGAGCCAGATGTCTTTCATCCATGATTTGGGTCCAAAAGGCTTGTAAGAATGTTTTATTTCCCCTGTTTCTCCATCAGAATCACCTAATCGCAGTTGTAAAGTTTAAACTAATGTAATAATGCCTGTTATGAGCAGATATTAAGAGATTTAAGACCGAGTCAGCAGGTTCTCACATTTCACACAGTGTTGTTATCTGTGTGTCTTCCAGGGAGGGTATGATATATAAAAGGTCAGGAGGTCACCGGATCCCGGGCATGAACTGCTGTGGACACAGTCAGATCTGCTACCGCTGGTCTAAGAGGTCAGTAAAAACATTCCAGAGCGCTCAGCTTACCCTCCAGTCAGCCTGTACCTGCAGCAATGTATGTTTATTCTATAAATATTTCTATTTTGCGTATTTTGTCTGTTTGTAAATAAATTAAAACTTCCTCTTCACACAACACACTTAATCTGGCCTTTGCAGCTCATTTTAGTGCACAATTTCTTTTTATTTACTCATATTAACAAAGAAAACACTTAAAATGTGCCCTAACTTTTGTACAGGTCACATTTTATGTTTTATTGTTTCCCCCAGTATGTTAAATAAACAAATAAATAAATCAGTCTACATTAAAATGTGCAGACATTTGTTCTCTGTAGAATAGCAAAGCAGTGTGTGCTGTTCTTTTATTGATTTGTATTCTGTGCACTCCATTTACATGAGCACCAGTTTCATATGCCATGCTGTGGCTTGATAGCAGTCTACTCATTCAGTGTTGTTGAGGTCTGGACTATGGGGTGGTCAGTCCATCGTTTAGCTTCTTTGTTTGATGTGTCTGTCTCCTTTTCTCAGTGGAAGGATGGACAGAAACACCTGTGGGTGTTTTTAGATCTGAAGCAGCTTGATTTTCTCCTCTGTCAAAGATCAAAGCTTTATGGGGGCAGTTTTGGGGTTGAGCAGCTCTTCCAGGTGGTTGTTAGGAGATACATTTTCTCTGGAGCTTTAATCAGTTTTTAACTCCAGTTCTGGAAACTCCTGTTTTTTCGTCATTTTGGTTTTTGTCCTTCTGTTTTCACATGAATTATCTTGCATTAATGAATAATTTAACTTGATGGCTGTTTTAAATAGAAAAAAGTTACTTTTTTATTTTTTATCTTCTTCATTAAGGTGGTTGGTGCTGAAAGATTCTTTCCTGATGTACCTGAAACCGGACACAGGAGCCATTTCGTTCGTGCTTCTGGTGGACAAAGAGTTCAACATCAAAATGGACTCCAAGCACACAGAGACAAAGCACGGAGTGAGGATAGACAGTCTGTCCAGGTGAGTCTTGGACAGGAAGCTCTCGGAGTGAAGAGGAAGTGGTCACGTAGCAGACAGGTGCTGAGTGTGGTTTTTGCTTCTGTACAGGACGTTGGTGCTGAAGTGTAACAGTTACAGACATGCCCGCTGGTGGGGGCAGGCCATCGAGGAGTTCGTCCGGAAACATGGGAAGGCTTTCCTCAGAACACATCGCTTTGACTCCTTCGCCAAAGAACAGGAAAATATACCTGCCAAATGGTACAGTCCACTATATACATGTCAAATGGTACAGTCCACTATATACATGTCAAATGGTACAGTCCACTGTATACCTGTCAAACGGTACAGTCCACTGTATACCTGTCAAATGGTACAGTCCACTATATACATGTAAAATGGTACAGTCCACTATATACATGTCAAACGGTACAGTCCACTGTATACCTGTCAAACGGTACAGTCCACTGTATACCTGTCAAATGGTACAGTCCACTATATACATGTCAAATGGTACAGTCCACTGTATACCTGTCAAACGGTACAGTCCACTGTATACCTGTCAAATGGTACAGTCCACTATATACATGTAAAATGGTACAGTCCACTGTATACCTGTCAAACGGTACAGTCCACTGTATACCTGTCAAATGGTACAGTCCACTATATACATGTAAAATGGTACAGTCCACTGTATACCTGTCAAACGGTACTGTCCGCTATATACATGTCAAACGGTACAGTCCGCTATATACGTGTAAAATGGTAGTCCACTGTATACCTGTCGAATGGTACAGTCCACTATATACCTGTCGAATGGTACAGTCCACTATATACCTGTCGAATGGTACAGTCCACTATATACCTGTCAAATGGTACAGTCCACTGTATACCTGTCAAACGGTACAGTCCACTATATACGTGTAAAATGGTAGTCCACTGTATACCTGTCGAATGGTACAGTCCACTGTATACCTGTCAAACGGTACAGTCCACTGTATACCTGTCGAATGGTACAGTCCACTGTATACCTGTCAAACGGTACAGTCCACTATATACCTGTCAAATGGTACAGTCCACTATATACCTGTCAAATGGTACAGTCCACTATATACGTGTAAAATAGTAAAGGCCACTGTATACCCTCCAAATGATACAGTGTGTGTGTGTGTGTGTGTGTGTGTGTGTGTGTGTGTGTGTGTGTGTGTTTACATGCATGATGTACTTCTAACATGTCGTTTTGTTGCACTCCTGTCTTGCCTTATGTCATCTGACGTCTGCAGGTATGTGAATGGTAAAACCTACATGGAGGATGTAGCAAACGCTCTGGAGGCAGCTAAAGAGGAAATCTTCATCACAGACTGGTGGTAAGTCCCTAACCTGACCCCAAACACAGCAGTTGTTTACACACATCGCGCCGTATCATCTCTATTAAACATGCCATGTAATCTGATAACAGCTGGCAGAAAGTGTCAACAGGGGTTAAAGGTTGCACTGTCAGCCGAGTCAGCACTGCTCAAATCCTGCTTCGCCTCAGTTATTGAGAAAGGCAAAAAACATCATTTGTAGAAAATGCAGTTTTCAAACTGAAAGCAAGGTGGGAGAGTTCAGCTAACAGCTGATTATGAATATCAGAGTCTTCAATGATATCTGTTTTATTTCTGTTATTACTGTTGACACTTCAAGCTGCTACAGGTATGAAAAGATCTCCATAAATATTATTATTATTATTATTATAATTAACAAGAACTAAAACAACAACAACAACAAAACAACAATAATAATAATAATAATAATATAACAACAACAAAACAACCACAGTAATAATAATAAAAATAATAATAATAAAGGTTTGCTGGTGAGATGAGTCATATGCAAAGGTTTGTGCACCTTCTGGTCAAATTCCATATTTTGTTGATTTTGTGTAAGTTAACTCATCCGTTACAGAGAACACACTTATTATGGCCTTTTCAGCTCATTTCTGTGCACAGTTTCTATTTATTGACTGAATTTGACATAAACACTGTGCCCTAATTTTTGCATTTTCCATATTGTTTTTTTTTTTTTGTATTATTATACTTCATTTTTTCCCCTATATGTTAAAGCTTAGCAGAAACTGCATTAAAATGTACAGAAGTGTGGTCTCTGTAGAGCAGCAAAACATGGAATTTGACCTGGGCACCTAAACATTTGCACACGTCTGGATGAACTGTGTGCTATTCTTTTGATTATGTATGAAATTTATTTGGTTACTGATTTGTATTCTGTACACTCCATTTACATATGCGCAGTTTCATGAGAACACCTTCCTGGTACACTGAGCTGCATCATCAATAACTAATACAGATACTTTAGCTTAGAATATTTTAATCTTATTACTACATAAACTGTCCTGTGATGGACTGGTAGCCTGTCCAGGGTGTATCCTGCCTTCTGCTTGATGACCACTGGGATAAGCTCCACGACCCTGGGGGAGAAACGGCTTAGAGAGTGTGTCAGGTAGGGGAAGATAGAGTTAGGAGTCTTGCCCAAGGACTCTTATTGGTTTAGTGTAGGATGTTTGCCCAGGTGGGGGATTGAACCGATGATTAAATCTACCTGCAGTGTCATGACAGAGAAATAAAATGTTCCTTTGTGCAGAGTTATGAGTACAAATACACTACATTTCCGAAAGTATTCACTCACCCATCCAAATCACTGTATTCAAGTGTTCCAAACACTTCCATGGTCACACGTGTATAGAACCAAGCCCCTAGGCCTGCAGACTGCTTCTACAGACATTAGTGAAAGAATGGGTCGCTCTCAGGAGCTCAGTGAATTCCAGCATCCAGTCGTGAAATTCCCTCACTACTAAATATTCCACAGTCAACTGTCAGTGGGATTATAACAAAGTGGAAGCGATTGGGAACGACAGCAACTCAGCCATGAGGTGGTCGGCCACGTAAAATGACAGAGCGGGGTCAGCGGATGCTGAGGTGCATAGTGTTCGGAGGTCACCAACTTACTGCAGAGTCAATCACTACAGACCTCCAAACTTCATGTGGCCTTCAGATCAGCTCAAGAACAGCGTAGAGAGCTTCATGGAATGGGTTTCCATGGCCGAGCAGCTGCATCCAAGCCATACATCACCAGGCACAATGCAAAGCGTGGAATGCAGTGGTGTAAAGTGCCGCCACTGGACTCTAGAGCAGGGGAGACGTGTTCTCTGGAGTGACCAATCACGCTTCTCCATCTGGAAATCCGATGGACGAGTCTGGTTTTGGCAGTTGCCAGGAGAACGGTACTAGTCTGACTGCATTGTGCCGAGTGTAAAGTTTGGTGGAGGGGGGATCATGGTGTGGGGTCATTTTTCAGGAGTTGAGCTCGGTCCCTTAGTTCCAGTGAAAGGAACTCTTAATACCAAGAGATTTTGAGTCCTGACCTCAACCCAATAGAACACCTTTGGGATGAATTAGAGCGGAGACTGTGAGCCACACCTTCTTGTCCAACATCAGTGTCTGACCTCACAAATGTGCTTCTGGAAGAACGGTCAAAAATTCCAATAAACACTCCTAACCCTTGTGGAAAGCCTTCCTAGAAGAGCTGAAGCTGTTATAGCTGCAAAGGGTGGGCCGACATCATATTAAACCCTATGGATTGCCAGACCACCAAATACTTTTGGCAGTATAGTGTATTTCAGTGCAGTAACTCAGCAACACCTGAATGCTCTGCTCTACTGGAGATATAATTAAACACACTGTCACATATCAGTGTAGACGATATGAAATAAGTGCACACAAAAGTCCTGCTGAGAGTTAGAGATTAATTAGAGTCCAGCGTGTGGTGTGGCGCCGAGCGCTGGCTGTGTGCGGTGTCTGTTACGGAGCCGGTGTTGTGTTCTCTGTCCTTCCGCTGCTATTAATATCCCTGAATCCTGCAGCGTGTGGAGGGTGTGGAGCGCGGTCAGGAGGCTTTAGTGCTGGTGAATCTCACTGTAATCTGATCGTAATATTGTTCAGCTCACTCACAGCCTCACAGCAGAACAATGAGAAGTTATATATGCAAGGAGTGGCTGATCAGTGTTGGAGTGCAACACTGACAGGTTCATTTTTATATGTTTCAGTTTTGTTTTTGTTGTTTTGCACAATGAAACATTTCAGATTTACCTTTAGTTGCTAAAATGTCTCGTATTCACAAGTTAAGTAACGTCAGAATAATACGCCACTGTTACCTACAAAAATAGGTTTACTTCAGCGTCTGAAACGGTTTTATTTTCAAATACAGTACTGTGTGAAAGTCTTAGGCACCCAAGACACATTTACAAAATCTATTTATTTGTGTAGTTTGTGTTTATTTGCTGAGAAAAGTGTTAATATTTGAAGAAACAAAAATTTTATATATATATATATATATATATATATATATATATATATATATATATATATATATATATATATATATATATATATATAAAATACACTCACTGGCCACTTTATTAGGTTAAGTGGACGAAAATGCCTTGTTGATGTGAGAGGTCAGAGGAGAATGGACAGACTCGTTCCAGATGATAGAAAGGCAGCAGGAACTCAAATAACCAACCAAAATCTCTGAGGAACGTTTCCAACACCTTGTTGAAAGTATGAAACGAAGAATTAAGGCAGTTCTGAAGGCAAAAGGGGGTCCAATCTTTTACTAGCAAGGTGTATGTAATAAACTGGCCTGTGTGTGTGTGTGTGTGTGTGTGTGTGTGTGTGTGTGTATATATATATATATATATATATATATATATATATATATATATATATATATATATATATATATATAAATATATAAATATAAATCCAGCAGCTGGATTTCTCGGTGGTGGGTCATTCTCAGAACTGCGGTAACACAGCAGTGCTGCTGGAGTTTTTAAACACTGTGTCCACTCACTGTCCACTCTATTAGACACTCCTACCTTGTCGTTCCACCTTGTAGATGTAGAGTCAGAGACAACAGCTCATCTGCTGCTGCACAGTTTGTGTTGGTCAGCATTGTGTTGGATGTTTTTGGTTGGTGGACTGTTCTCAGTCCAGCAGCGACACTGAGGTGTTTAAAAACTCCAGCAGCACTGCTGTGTCTGATCCACTCAGACCAGCACAACACACACTGACACACCACCACCACGTCAGTGTTACTGCAGTGCTGAGAATGACCCACCACCCAAATAATACCTGCCCTGTGGCGGTCCATTGGGGTCCTGACCACTGAAGAGCAGGGTATCAAAGTATCAGATCAACATTATTATATGTGTAATGAAATGTTTTTATCTCGTTCTGATTGATTTGTGTTGCTTGCTGATGTCAGTAAGTTGTGTATCGTTGTGTGCAGGTTGAGTCCAGAGATCTTCCTGAAGAGGCCGGTGGTCGAGGGAAACCGCTGGAGACTCGACTGCATCCTCAAACGCAAAGCAGTGAGTGGGACTGTTATTATCAGCGTAATTCATCAGTAATCGCTGTTATTGAGGAAGTGATTCAGTGCATCGTGACATTTATTCGTGGTTCAGTTCAAACACAGGCCCATTATTTTAGCGCTGACTACATGTTCAATCATAAACTGAGTAGAACTCGACCTGTTTCATTGGATTTGGTGCCGCACAGTTTGCGAAACACTGATAAAAAAATCACTGTAAAAATCATAAATGTGTTTTGATATTATATTCACAATAATTATTCATTGTGACCATCTCAGACTGGTGTGTCACAGCGACCCCGCTTTAGACCCCCCAGTGTTTATGCTTAAACTGTAGGCCACTAGATCAGCTCTAAAGTTTCCTCTAAGTGTCACTAAACTACTCAAACATTATGGCCATTCCAGTTCACTCCAGGCACTACATTTCCCACAGTGCACCAGTATCTTTCCCTTGAGCACTTTCACTTTGTCAGGCTGCATGGCTGCTGTTCTCAGTGTGGCGCTCAGTAGGTGGACATGAACATGCGCACATGTTCAGTAACATAAACGTTTGAGCACCAGCAGGTCGACCTCAGAGCAGACAGGGTTATGCTAACGCTGATGGTAAAGCTGACCACTAACAAAAGAATGGTCTCATATTAGACCATCAGGCTTTAGTCTAACTGGAGTTCATAAGCCCAATAATACTGTCATTTATTTTCATACATATATATATATATATATATCTCGCTGTTGTCAGAAGAAAATGTCGGATCTTCATTTTTGATTATTTTTCCGTTTTTGGCATAATTTGAAAACACTTGTGGTCCTTTACGATGCCTGTAAATTTCATGATGCGTGGACTAAAAGAAACGACCCAAAATGACTTGGACAAATCTCTGGTTCCTTTAACTAAAAGTAAAGTAGGTTTTTTCCTTCTCCTGTATAGTTGGCATTTAGGAGATAACAGCGATGTGTGTGTGTGTGTGTGTGTGTGTGTGTGTGTGTGTGTGTGTGTGTGTGTGTGTGTGTGTGTGTGTGTATGACACCAGTCAGGCATAACATTCTGACCACCTCCTTATTTTTAGGCTCATTGTCCATTTTATCAGCTCCATTTACTGTATAGGTGCACTTTGTAGATCTACCGTTACAGTGGAAACAGCTGCAGCTCTGTTTCTAATGCAGTCCGCTCTGCCTCTGTGACTGATGAGCTCAGTGGGAGGCGTCTCCTGCAGTGTCTGCATGTGAGATGTTTGTGTTTGTGTTTACAGCAACAAGGTGTGCGCATCTTTGTAATGCTGTATAAAGAGGTGGAGCTGGCTCTGGGCATCAACAGTGAATACAGCAAGAGGACGCTGCTGCACCTTCACCCCAACATCAAGGTAACTGTGAGGATACCTTTCTCTCAGAGCTCCACCCTACTGGTGTACAGTTACAGTAATGAAGTGGCCAGTTAGTGGAAGTACGAAGTGGGCGTTTATAATAAAGTGGCCAGTTAGTGGAAGCACAAAGTGGGCCTTTATAATAAAGTGGTCAGTTAGTGGAAGTACGAAGTGGGTGTTTATAATAAAGTGGCCAGTTAGTGGAAGCACAAAGTGGGTGTTTCTAATAAAGTGGCCAGTTAGTGGAAGCACAAAGTGGGTGTTTCTAATAAAGTGGCCAGTTAGTGGAAGCACGAAGTGGGTGTTTCTAATAAAGTGGCCAGTTAGTGGAAGCACAAAGTGGGTGTTTCTAATAAAGTGGCCAGTTAGTGGAAGCACGAAGTGGGTGTTTCTAATAAAGTGGCCAGTTAGTGGAAGCACAAAGTGGGTGTTTCTAATAAAGTGGCCAGTTAGTGGAAGCACAAAGTGGGTGTTTCTAATAAAGTGGCCAGTTAGTGGAAGCACAAAGTGGGCGTTTCTAATAAAGTGGTCAGTTAGTGGAAGCACAAAGTGGGCGTTTATTATAAAGTGGCCAGTGAGTGGAAGCACAAAGTGGGCGTTTCTAATAAAGTGGTCAGTTAGTGGAAGTACGAAGTGGGCGTTTATAATAAAGTGGCCAGTTAGTGGAAGCACAAAGTGGGCGTTTATAATAAAGTGGCCAGTTAGTGGAAGTACAAAGTGGGCGTTTATTATAAAGTGGTCAGTTAGTGGAAGCACAAAGTGGGTGTTTCTAATAAAGTGGCCAGTTAGTGGAAGCACAAAGTGGGTGTTTCTAATAAAGTGGCCAGTTAGTGGAAGCACAAAGTGGGTGTTTCTAATAAAGTGGCCAGTTAGTGGAAGCACAAAGTGGGCGTTTATAATAAAGTGGCCAGTTAGTGGAAGCGCAAAGTGGGCGTTTATAATAAAGTGGTCAGTTAGTGGAAGCGCAAAGTGGGTGTTTATAATAAAGTGGCCAGTTAGTGGAAGCACAAAGTGGGTGTTTCTAATAAAGTGGTCAGTTAGTGGAAGCACAAAGTGGGTGTTTCTAATAAAGTGGTCAGTTAGTGGAAGCACAAAGTGGGTGTTTATAATAAAGTGGTCAGTTAGTGGAAGCACAAAGTGGGTGTTTATAATAAAGTGGTCAGTTAGTGGAAGCACAAAGTGGGTGTTTCTAATAAAGTCAGTTACTGAATCAAGGCTGTTAGAGATGCTGAACAACTCCACACAGTTTGAGGCGAGTGTGTGGTGATTTGTCATGCAGGTAGCATCATGCTAATGAGTTGGGTAGATCATGCTGTGTTATTCTGTATGTCTTTATATCCTCTGCAGGTGATGAGGCACCCTGACCATGTCTCCTCTTCAGTCTACCTTTGGGCTCACCATGAGAAGATTGTGGTGATCGACCAGTCTGTGGCATTTGTTGGTGGGATTGACCTGGCGTACGGTCGCTGGGACGACCGTGAGCACCGGCTGACGGACGTGGGGAGTGTGACGCGCTCCGCTCAGAACATGGACCAGGTCTGCAATCAGTCACATGTTCAAACAGCCGCCTCAGAGGGTCTGCACTGGAGACGTCTGACTGGATGTTGTGAAAATTTTAATGAAATTGTCTTTTTTTTATGTTGCGAGTTGCATGAAACAATTTCAGAGCAGGTTGATGGTTAATTGATGGTTGATGGTTAAACAATCACTTGCACATGACAGCAGGTTGTCATACTAGTCATCACATTATCAGCAGTAGAGCCCGTCCGATAAATCAGTGTGCCGATATTATCGGTCGATATGAGCTAGTTTCAGATAAATTGGTATTGACGTTTATCATGGCCAACAATTGAAAAAGAAGCTGAGAGAAAACCCACAACCTCACTGAGTTTGTAGTCGCTCTGCAACTTTCCTATTGGTAACGCACATCGGCACAAATCATAACAATCAGCTGGCCAAACAGAGTCCAGAGTGAGGTTATCCTTAAAAGAGGTTAGCAGCGTTCATGGTGAGTTAATATTTGTCACATTTGGGACAGTATACAGAATGTAAATAAAAACAAAATGCAATGATGCGCAAATCAAGCAAACCATATTTTTGAAGGAAAACAGCAGAAAGACAACAAATCAAATGTTGAATCTGAGAAATTTTATTGTTTTTTGAAAAATATTTGCCAATTTTGAATTTGATGCCAATAACATGTTCCAGAAAAGTTGGGACGGGGTTGGTAAAGTTGTGTAATGCTAAAAAAACACCTGGTGGTTGATCGGCAGCAGGTCAGTAACATGACTGCTGCTGTGTTGTGTAATAAAGTTTGTCCTGTTCTGCAGACGGACGGTTCTGTGGTTTCCGTGGTTAAAGGAATTTCCTCCCTTAACGGCTCCTGCTCCGCGGAGCTGGTCGATCTGCCCAAACTGAAGGGAGTCGGACGGACGCGGAAGTCTCGGTTCAGCCTTTACCGCCACCTGCACCGGCACGGCCTGCACCACGCCGACAGCGTCAGCAGCCTCGAGAGCAGTGAGTACAGGACTCACCCTCACCCTGGTGCAGGTTAACACGGCACCACTTAAATTCCTTAAAAACGAGCAGCGGATAGACGTTTAGATTCGCCTGATATTTCAGACTCATGCGCCGTGATGTGTTTACTGAGCTCCAGAGGAGGTTACAGATGAGTCACTGCTCTGAAATATCTGCATTTTATTCACTTCACTGCCTTTGTTCCAGAATTAAGTTAAATTCCTCAGTGATGCTGATTCTGTCATTCCCAATTTCTACATTGATAAATGTTGCCCTGTGCACCTGCATGTAGGAGCCATGCTGTTCTCCTGTTAGTCAGTCTTTAACCATGCTCTTTTCCTATTGGTGGATTTTTAGCCAATGTCTTTCCCCATTGGTCAGTTTTTAGCTGTCCTTTTGGTGAATTTTTAGTCATACACATTTAGTATTTGTGGGTTTTTAGACATAATAATAATAATAATAATAATAATAATAATAATAATTTTATTCATATAGCACTTTTTATGGTGGTGGCAGCTCAAAGTGCTTTACAGACAGGTGATAAAACAGTTGTAGAAGAGATCATTAATATTTAATTAAGATTAAATTACAGGATAAAGATAAAAACCACGAGACGTTCAGTTTTAGTTAAATAGTTTAGTTAAAGACGCTCTGTGATGTAAGCAGGAGCTTTAAGGTCATTTTGAGCTTTAAAAACTAGTAGCAGAGCTGGGTTTTTAGATGAGCTGTTTTCCTAATGTTGGATATTTGGACATGTGCTTTTCCTATTAGTCAGTTTTTAGGCAGACTCTTTTCCTTCTGGTGTATTTTTAGTCATGTCCTTCTGCTATTGGTGGATTTATAGCCATGCTGTTTTCCTATTGGTCAATTTTTGGCTGTGCTGTTTTCCTGTCGGTCGACTTTTAAGCATAATAACCCCCTGTAGGATTTTTAGCCATCTTATATGTGGATTTCTAGCCATGCTGTTCTCCTGTTGGTAGATCTTTAGCCATGCCGTTGATTATTGGGTGTGGAGGGAGTCTCACTTTGATGTGATTGATCCCAATCCTGTCATTCTGTCCCAAAGGCATTAAATCGGTCGCACCTGAGCAACCCCACATTACGTGCCCTAACTTCACCGATTTTAACCACAACCAGAGAGCTCAGCGTTACCATAGCTGAGCTAAGTGTTATTGTGCGCTGGTGTAATCAGGTCTGTCTGCTGACGTTAGATTCTAACCACTAATCAGTGAAGTCTGTGAAAGGCAGCGTTTCTGAGTGATTACAGCCCTCAGACTGTTCATCTCCACTCAGCAGAGTGAGACCGTACCCAGTCCACACTGTGGTCATTAAAGGAGTACAAAACGCTCAGAGGCAGACAATAAGGGACCATCTTTTCTGGGGTGATGATGGTTTTTGAAACTCACTGTAACTCCAGACTGAGCTCTGCTGTGATGACCTGATTCTGACCTTCGGTTCTAACAGGATCTGTTTTATTTCCTGTAGAAGGTCTCTAATCTCTTTCGTACCGTTTGGTGCGAGTGGTACTATTTGTGATGCTGGTCAGCCTTGCCAGTTTTATTTGCACTGTTACTTCTCAGCTGAATAAGAAGTCCTGAAGGGTTTGAGTGCTGATTTGTGCTGTTATCATAACAAGGGGATGAAGGTGTGATCCAGGGACTTTTAGCAGGTTCAGTTTTGCAGTTTTTGAAAACCACAACTAGGGGTTTCACGATATGCATGTTAATATTAACGACTACAGGCCAGTTGCGTTGACGTAACGACTACAGTCCAGTTGCGTTGACGTCCCTCATTATGAAGACCATGGAGCGATTACTTCTCCCCCTTCTCAGACCCCAGGTACAGCATGCACTGGACCCTCTCCAGTTTGCCTATCGGGAGAGGATTGGTGTCGAGGACGCCATCACCTACCTCCTCCACCGAACCTACTCTCATCTGGACAAGGGGAATAGTGCTGTGAGAATCATGTTTTTTGATTTCTCCAGTGCTTTTAATACCATCCAGCCCCCACTTCTCAGAGACAAGCTGGTGAAGATGAAGGTGGATCCTCACCTGGTGCATTGGATCACGGACTATCTCACCTGCAGACCACAGTACGTGAGGCTGACTGACGGTACATCTGAGACTGTTGTCAGCAGCACTGGAGCACCACAGGGGACTGTCCTCTCCCCCTTCCTCTTCACTCTCTACACATCAGACTTCCAGTACAACTCTGAGATGTGCCATCTGCAGAAATTCTCGGATGACACTGCCATCGTTGGATGTGTCAAGGGTGGTCAGGAGGAGGAGTACAGGAGACAGGTGGAGGAATTTGTTGCTTGGTGTCGACTGAACCAACTGCAGTTGAACATATCCAAGACCAAGGAGTTGGTGGTGGACTTCCGTAGGTCTGGACTACCCCTGCAGCCAGTCTCCATTTGAGGGGGTTGATGTGGAGATGGTCAAGACCTACAAGTACCTTGGTCTGCACCTGGACAACAACTGGACTGGTCAACAAACACGGACACCCTGTACAGGAAAGGACAGAGTCGGCTCTATTTCCTGAGGAGACTGTGGTCCTTTAACATCTGTAAGAAGCTTCTGCAGATGTTCTACCACTCAATCATGGCCAGCATTCTCTTCTACACTGTGGTTTGCTGGGGAGGCAACATGAAGAGAAGAGATGCATCAAGGCTGGACAAGCTGGTCAGGAGGGCCGGGGCAGTGGTGGGAGTGGAGCTGGACTCTCTGGTTACAATAGCAGATAGGAGGACTTTGGATAAACTGCTTTCTATCATGAACAATGATAGTCACCCACTTTACACCATCATCATGAAGCAGAGGAGTGTGTTCAGTGGCAGACTGCTGTCACAGAGCTGCACAACAGACAGACTCAGAAGATCATTCATTCCGAGAGCCATCAGACTCTTCAATTCCTCCCATCGGGGACGGGATGCTGCTGCTGACTGAGTTTAACCCAGTCACACTACATGGACATTATTCAACTACTCAACCGCTTAATTATTTATTCACAATTACACGTCCCCAACCTCTCTTACACTCAAGTACATTTACTCATGGTGGGGCATTCATATATTCATATATTCACATATTCACTTTACAGAACTATATTTTTACATGTACATATTAATAATTCTATGGTACATCAGTCACTTTTATAACCAATGTCGTTTGCACCTTGCACTTTGCTCTGTGAATTTATTTATTGGCTGTTAGAAAAATCTACTGCACTGCTCCATCTACAGATAGTTCTTTACCTTTACCTATATTCTTTTTCCGATGGGGGGGTCACGAGACAGTACGTGCTGTGAATTGACTACAGTTTGGACTGATGATACTGGGAATGGTGTCTATAATTTAATTGAACATGATCTATAACATTCCTGAAACTATGCATTTCCAGAGTAAGGAGAAAATACAAAGTTAAAATCAACCAGCTTAAATGGAGCAGCAGTTAGATGTTGTACTAAATTTAAGGTGGAGCTGAAGATTTTAATAAGGGATGTTACTAGCTACCTCTATGTGGTGGTGGGGACCAATGATGAATGGAGTAGAGTAAACATCCAGCTGGGGATCTTCTGGGCCAAAGTGCTGCGGGGATCAGCATTTACCCACTTGCTTCAGTTCATGACGGCCTTGCTGATTAGCTGATAAGCTGAATCAGGTGTGCTTAAAGAGGATGTGAGCTAAAGTCTACGCTGTTTTGGCCTGCAAGGACTGGAGTCTGACACATGTGAAGTAGAGAGAGCTGATAAGTTTAAGTTTAAGTGATACTGTTTTGATCCCACAACCGGGGAAATTCCATCTCCGCATTTAACCCATCCATGCAAGTGAAACACCACACACACACTAGGGGGCAGTGAGCACACTTGCCCGGAGCGGTGGGCAGCCCTATCCACGGCGCCCGGGGAGCAATTGGGGGTTAGGTGTCTTGCTCAAGGAGCTGGGGATTGAACCGGCAACCTTCCGGTCACAGGGCCAGTTCCCTAACCTCCAGCCCACGACTGCCCCCAAAAACTGCGAAGGAACAGATGGATTACAGTCTGTACACCTACACAGTGGAACTATGGAGCTATAAGGCAGGTAAAGAGGTAAATATTTGTAATATACAGTGTCTGTTGTGTGTTCAGGGGGCGGATCAGTGCGCAGTCTGCAGACGGGTGTCGGGGAGCTGATGGGGAACACGCGCTTCTGGCATGGGAAGGATTACTGCAACTTCGTCTACAAGGACTGGGTCCAGCTGGAGAAACCGTTCGATGGTGAGACTCTACCAGAATACGACTCTGTCATGTTTGTGCACTGGAGTCTTTGCGCTGTGTGTATGTGTAAATATGTGT
Organism: Pygocentrus nattereri; assembly: GCF_015220715.1. Classification (NCBI taxonomy): domain Eukaryota; kingdom Metazoa; phylum Chordata; class Actinopteri; order Characiformes; family Serrasalmidae; genus Pygocentrus; species Pygocentrus nattereri. The sequence continues at coordinate 12,349,289 of NC_051227.1, forward strand.
AGTATGTGTAAATATGTGTGTGTATATACACTATTTCCACCACTTCTCTGTGAATTCATCCGCATTAAGGTGCCCGTGTTGCTGACACAGGTGTTCAAATACACACACAGCTTCTTTAAACTCTATAGAAAAGCATAGAATGAGACACTCTGAAGTAGCCTATGGTCTCCATGTCCAATGCCCAGCGTAGGCTAGAGAGGTATAAAGCCCCCCAGCATTGGGCTGTGGAGCAGTGGAAATGTGTTCTCTGGAGTGATGGAGCTCCATCCTGTACCTTTGGGATGTAAAGCCTTCCCATAAGAGTAGAGGACAAACTCGTTTATTAATACCAGGTGTCCACAAACTTTTGGCCATTTAGTGTATGTATTATCTGTCTGGAACCATTCTCAGTTCCAGTTTCTTTAAAGGCAAATTAGCTGATGGCCATCCTATGTACACACACCGATCAGCCATAACATTCTGACCACCTCCTTGTTTCTACGCTCATTGTCCATCTTATCAGTTCCACTTACTGTATAGCTGCACTTTGTAGTTCTACAGTTACAGACTGTAGTCCATCTGTTTCTCTGATACTTTGTTACCCTGTTCTTCAGTGGTCAGGACCCCCACAGACCCTCACAGAGCAGGTACTACTTGGGTGGTGGATCATTCTCAGCACTGCAGTAACACTGACGTGGTGGTGGTGTCTTAGTGTTTACAAACTCCAGCAGCACGTTGTCTCAGACCAGCACAACACACGCTGTGTCCACTCACTGTCCACTCTGTTAGACACTCCTACCTTGTCGGTCCACCTTGTAGATGTAAAGTCAGAGACGACAGCTCATCTGCTGCTGCACAGTTTGCGTTGGTCATCCTCTAGTCCTTCATCAGTGCCCACAGGACGCTGCCCACAGGATGCTGCCCACAGGACGCTGTTGGCTGGATATCTTTGGTTGGTGGACTATTCTCAGTCCAGCAGTGACACTGAGGTGTTTAAAGGCTCCAGCTGCACTGCTGTGTCTGATCCACTCAGACCAGCGCAACACACACAAACACACCACCACCACGTCGGTGTTACTGCAGTGCTGAGAATGATACACCACCCAAATAGTACCTGCTTTGTGGGGGTCCGTGGGGGTCCTGACCACTGAAGAACAGGGTAAAAGGGGGTAACAAACTATCAGAGAAACAGATGGACTACAGTCTGTAACTGTAGAATTACAAAGTGCAGCTATACAGTAAGTGGAGCTGATAAAATGGACAATGAGTGTAGAAACAAGGAGGTGGTCAGAATGTCATGGCTGATTGGTGTAAGTTAACGTAACAAGATTTTATTCTGCATGAGTTTGGACCTTGGTGCTGGAGCATTTCAGGTGGTTGCTAGGGTGTGGACAGACAGTTATCCCACATGGTGGGTAAGGTGTGAGGTAACGACGTCTTGGGCGGTGCTAAGCAGTTCATATGTTATTCCAGGTGGTTGCTAGGGCATTTTTATGGTATCTCTGGTGTCTCTGGTGACTCTTTAGGAGGTGTTTCACTTTAAATTTCAATATAATGTAATGAAACAAGATTATTTCTGTCATTTCGGACCGTTTCCATTGGCCCACACATCATAACACTTTGACATGGTGTAAGTGGTTGTTGAGATTTTCAAATTCTGTAAAAAAAAACAAACAGAAACAAAGGAGATGCAAGGTTTTGTTGAGACTGTGGTGTTTCTGAAAACTCCACTATAGTTGGGTTTTCCTAGTGTTACCCAGAGTGTTGAGAGATTTCTAGACAAGCTGGTTTGACCTCCTGCTTTCTGTCTTTGCAGATTTCATTGACAGATACACAACTCCCAGAATGCCCTGGCACGACATCGCCTCAGTAGTTCATGGGAAGGCTGCGAGAGACGTGGCCAGACACTTCATCCAGCGCTGGAACTTCACCAAGGTCTGTTATTTACAAACCCACACAAACACATAAACAATCCATCAGTGGGACTTTACCTGGGGCAGGTATTTATTCACCACTCGGATTGGGCCAGGTTGGGGGGGTAGAGGGCTTGGCAAACACTCTAAACAGTATATCACAAACTCATGCATATGCACTTATACAGAAAGTATGCATATGCAGTAAATACATACTGAACACACACACATATGTGCGCCTATACAACCCCAATTCCAATGAAGTTGGGACGTTGTGTAAAACATAAATAAAAACAGAATACGATGAATTGCAAATCCTTTTCAACCTATATTCAGCTGAATAAACTACAAAGACAAGATATTTAATGTTCAAATGGATAAACTTTGTTGTTTTTTGCAAATATTCACTGATTTTGAATTTGATGCCTGCAACACGTTCCAAAGAAGTTGGGACAGGGGCATGTTTACCACTGTGTTACATCACCTTTCCTTTTAACAACACTCAATAAGCGTTTGGGAACTGAGGACACTAATTGTTGAAGCTTTGTAGGTGGAATTCTTTCCCATTCTTGCTTGATGTACAACTTCAGTTGCTCAACAGTCCGGGGTCTCCATTGTCATATTTTGTGCTTCATAATGTGCCACACATTTTCAATGGGAGACAGGTCTGGACTGCAGGCAGGCCAGTCTAGTACCCACACTCTTTTACTACGAAGCCACGCTGTTGTAACACGTGCAGAATGTGGCTTGGCATCGTCTTGCTGAAATAAAAAGACGTTGAAAAAGACGTTGCTTGGATGGCAGCATATGTTGCTCCAAAACCTCTATGTACCTTTCAGCATTAATGGTGCCTTCACAGATGTGCAGGTTACCCATGCCATGGGCACTAACACACCCCCACACCATCAGAGATGCTGGCTTTTGAACTTTGCACTGATAACAATCCGGACAGTCCTTTTCCTCTTTGGCCCAGAGGACACAACGTCAATGATTTCCAAAAACAATCTGAAATGTGGACTCGTCAGACCACAGGACGCTTTTCCACTTTGCGTCAGTCCATCTCAGATGAGCTCGGGCCCAGAGAAGCCGGCGGCGTTTCTGGGTGTTGTTGATATGTGGCTTTCGCTTTGCATGGCAGAGTTTTAACTTGCACTTGTAGATGGAGCGACGAACTGTGTTCACTGACAGTGGTTTTCTGAAGTGTTCCTGAGCCCATGTGGGAATATCCGTTACAGAATGATGGAGGTTTTTAATGCAGGGCTGCCTGAGGGATCGAAGGTCACGGGCATTCAATGATGGTTTTCTGCCTTGCTGCATACTTGCAGAGATTTCTCCAGATTCTCTGAATCCTTTGATGATATTATGGACAGTAGATGATGAAATCCCTAAATTCCTTGAAGTTGTATGTTGAGAAATGTTGTTCTTAAACTGTTGGACTATTTGCTCACGCAGTTGTTCACAAAGTGGTGAACCTCACTCCATCCTTGCTTGTGAACGACTGAGTTTTTAAGGGATGCTCCCTTGACACCCGATCATGACACCTGTTTCCAATTAACCTGTTCACCTGTGGAATGTTCCAAACAGGTGTTTTTTGAGCATTCCTTAACGTTCCCAGTCTTTTGCTGCCCCTGTCCCAACTTCTTTGGAACATGTTGCAGCAATCAAATTCAAAATGAGGCATATGTGCGCATATACAGTGAATACATACTGACCACACATGCATGCTGAAGATACAGTGAAAGTGTATGAACTTAACCTTGATCTTCAGGTGTTTGTTGTCAGGAATAGTTCAGCATTACTCCTGTAATGTGTCTCAGTCAGGCTGGGTTGAGTTCTGTAGGAATTCTCATCAGTATCCTGCTTTTATGAAAGACACGCCAGGCTTATCTCCGGAATGTGCCGTATTTGTTTATACCTCTCTCTCCAACCTGCATCTGGTTGTCTCTGAAGCCTTTTTCTTACTTTCTCTCTCTGTCTTTATCTCTGTCTCTCAGATCATGAAGCCGAAGTACAGATCTCTGTCATATCCTTACTTACTGCCCAAATCTCACAGCACAGCCAACGAACTCACTTACCAAGTGCCAGACTGCGTGCAGACCAGAGTCCAGGTTACACAAACACAGACACATACGTGACCTTTACTTCTTATTCTGCTCTACCTTATGGCATGTTTTTACTCATTTTCATAAAACAATAATAATAACTAGAAATGTTTGTTTCCCCAAGCTAATGTACTGTGATTGCACTGCATAAGCAGTGCTAGGGTATTGCTAGGTGGTTGCTAGGGTGTTACTAGATGGTTGCTATGGTATTTTTGGTGGCTGCTAGATGGTTGCTGTGGTACTTTAGGTGGTTGCTAGAATGTTGCTAGATGGTTGCTATGGTATTTTAAGTGGTTGCTAGAGTGTTGCTATGGTACTTTAGGTGGCTGCTAGGGTGTTGGTATATGGTTGCCATGGTATTTAGGTGGTTGGTAGGGGTTTGCTAGGGTATTTTAAGTGGTTGCTAGGGTGTTGCTAGATAGCTGCTATGGTATCTTAGATGGTTGTTAGGGTGTTGCTAAGTGATTGCTAAGGTATCTACCATGTTTTTTTTGGCTACTACTAAGTAGTTGCTAATGCATTTCAGCTGGTTGCTAGAGTATGCATATATGTTATCCCAGGTGGGTACTAAGGTGTTGCTAGGTGGCTACTATGGTATCTCTTATAGAGGGTAGGTGATTGCTTTGGTGTTGCTATGTGATTGCTATGGCTTTGGAGGTGATTGCTAGGGTATTGCTAACTGGTTCCTATAGCACCTCTAGGGTTGCAAAGGGGTTGCTTGGTGGTTGCTGCCATGTTCCAGGTGGTTGCTAACGTATTACTAGGTGGTGGCTATGATATCCCAGGTGGTTGCTAGGATATTACCAGGTAGTTGCTATGATATCCCAGGTGGTTGCTAGGCTATTACTAGGTGGTGGCTATGATATCCCAGGTGGTTGCTAAGGTGTTGCTTTTTATAACATCTTACAAGCATAAGGTACAAATACTTTTGCAGTGCATGCAGTGTTTATAATGCTTCATACCTACTTTGTACCTGTGAAGGTGTTACGGTCTGCAGCAGATTGGTCAGCAGGTATAAAATACCATGAAGAGTCTATTCACAACGCCTACATCCAGGTCATCGCCAAGAGCAAGCATTTCATCTACATTGAGGTAGAATAAACACTTCAAAGCTATGAAATTACACATTCTATTTTTTTTCCTTAAAAGTGGCATCTTTGCATGTAAATCAAAGCGTAAATATTTTCTAATTTGCAGTCCTTTATATCTGATATAGCATAATCTGAAGACATGCTGGAACATTAGCCTGAAAGTACACCTGTGTGCCCTGAGGATATGTTAGAATCAGAGAGTTACCTGTTCAGCTTGGCCTTTTTTCTTTTCTTTTCTCCTGTAGAACCAGTTTTTCATCAGCTGCGCCGACAACAAGCATGTCTTCAACAAAGTCGGAGACGCCATTATTGAGAGAATCATCAGAGCTCACAAGTAAAAACTGCTGAAACCCTGTTACACACTGCAATATACAACACATACAGAAAGTCCGCTCTACACTCTGCAGTTAAACAGTAGAACAAAGCGAACGATAACCTAATAAAAATAATAATTTTCAAAGTTTACAAAGTGATTTTTACCATGTTAGCATAAGCATAACTTTGTATGTCTCAGTTTTAAGTAACGCTTTATTTAAAGGCCTAAACTTGAAGTCTAGTTGCTGTCGCCTGTTAGCCAGTTAGCTTTCTGCTGAGCTGCTCCGTCTGCTCTAAGGAGAATCCAGTAGAATCCAGAAGAGAGTGTGTTGTTGCACTGGCTGCATTTTATGGGCTCAGATTTCAATTTATAGCAACCGGGCTTTTTCACTAGCCACATTTCCTTGCAGCCTGATAACCTGTTAATAATCCCACTAACAGCTCATTTGGAATACAGTCTCTATCTGGCTGAACGAGGTGGGTAATCCTGTAAATAATCCATTAAATTGAAGAATAATATCCATGTAAATGCCTGTATCTGATTACATTCCCTATCGGAAAGTTTAAGTCCGTTCTGCATGTGCGTCGCATCATAGTGAGAGTTTATACCGTTCAACACGGTGGAGCAGAAACTGGTCTGCTCTGATCTCTAAAAGATGTCCAGCTTATGTGTCCCCGAACATAACGTTTTCCTCTCGGCCTTCTTTAATAAGGACATGTGAAGGACGTTTTCCTAAGTCTGATGTCATTTTAAAGCAGTTAAAAACACAAGCACTGCTCACTGCTGCTCATCTCACTCTGACTGGATTCATGTGATGCTGGTTGTCATGGTAATGTCTACACTAAGCAGGTCCCTGTGCATACGTGTGATTCTGAACCGGATTACTTGTAGTGTGAATGTAAACAGAGATTTTCATCAGATTGTTGAGTAGAGTGAGAATAAACACCTCAGTCTTAGTCTGTAAGCAGAATGTGTTCAATTGGATTGGAGAAAATCTTTGCATGTAAACACCAACAGTGAGTCGTAATGAAGACACAGCTTTGTGTGTTTGTAAGAACTGTACCCACAGCCTTGATCTTGAAAAACACAGTGGTGATGTAAAAAAGAAGGTGGATTTATTTATGTTAACTAAATGACATGGATTGTCTTTAAACTGATTTGTATTGTGTTTTATCACTGAGTGATGATCACTGAGTGATGATGCTCTACATCACTCAGTGGTGCTGATGCTGTGTGTTTGTGATGTCACAGAGAGAATAAGAAGTTCCGTGTGTATGTTGTGACCCCCCTGCTGCCCGGGTTTGAGGGGGATATCTCCACCGGGGGGGGCAATGCTCTGCAGGCCGTCATGCACTTCAACTACAGGTACAAGCGCAGCAGCACTGAATTCAGATCAGCCCATAAGAAATCATTTATATTTATGGAATTTGGCTGACGCTCTTCTCCAGATCATTTCACACAGGTAGGTGAAGGTGGTGTTAGGAGTCTTGCCCAAGGGCTGTTATTGGTATAGTGGTTACCCAGGTGAGGACTGAACCCCAGTCTACAGCGTAGAAGGCAGAGGCGTTACCCACTACACCAACCAACCTCACCAGTCACCAAACACCTTGTGGCTGTTCGTCTCAGATTGCAGAAAGTGTATCCTACAGTTTCACTGGACTTTAGGCCCATTTCTGACGTGTTTGATGTAGTAATGATTCAGTTTTTTGGCTGACGAGTAAAAATTAAACATTTTGCAAATCATTAAAATGGTAATTAGTACACAGACACATTCAGTTTGGTCAGTGATAGTTTTAATGCTTTCACATTTACTGGTTAATGAAATTTTTAAATAGAAATGACACAGTCCTGTTCTGAGTAACTCTGTATCTCTTGGTAATAAACGTTTCACCTCTGGTGTTGAAAGTTGGTTCTTTTCTAAATGACGAAACAGTAAAGATTGTGTGCTTATAGCACACCCTGCTGGAGAAACGTCACTCTGTTAGGGAGTTTTAAGGCCACATTCATGTGATTTACAGTTGCTGTAAAAACTCATGGTTCAGATCATCCAACCAGCAGTCATTTCTTCAGGATAAAGACAACACAAGTAAACACAAAATACAGCTTTTAACTAATCACTCCATTCATCGCACCAGGCTTTGTTTAATTCAGATCGAACCTGCCGAGTGTGAACACGACTAAAGAGCCGTGTTAGAAAAGCAGTTCAGTCCCAGTAGATGTGAACGGAGGGAGTCTGTGACTGAACTGGAGCAGATCTGATACAGCCTCAGAGTTTCTGTAGACCTGCTGACCATGTTTATCTGTGCTGTTTCAGGACCATGAACAGAGGAGACAAGTCCATCATCTCCCAGTTAAAGAAAGAGAGTAAGACCATACCTGTCTGTCTGTCTGTCTGTCTGTCTATCTCTCTCAGAGTCAGATCATTTCATTCCTTTCTCTAAACGTATCATAATGACAACTTTGATCTCTCTTTTATTCTCTCTCTCACTCTGTTCTGTCTCATTCTATGTCTCTCTCTTTCTCTGTCTCTCTCTCTCTCACTCTGTTCTGTCTCTCTCTCTCTGTCTCTCTCTGTTCTCTGTCTTTGTCTCTCTCTCTCTCTGTTCTCTGTCTCTTTCTCTCTCTTTCTCTCTCACTCTCTGTCTCTCTGTTCTCTGTCTTTGTCTCTCTCTCTCACAATCTGTCTCTGTCTCTCTCCTCTATCCCACTCTGTTCTCTCTCTCTCTCTATCTCCCTCCTTTTTCTCTCTCTCTCACTCTGTTTTCTGTCTCTCTCTCACACTGTCTCTGTCCATCTCCTCTATCTCTCTGTCTCTCTCTCCCTCTGTCTCTCACTCTGTTCTGTCTCTGTCTCCCTCTCTCTCTCTCTGTCTCTCTCTCTGTTCGTTCTCTCTCTCTCTCTCACACACACACTCTCTCTCTCTCTCTCTCTCTCTCACTCACACTCTCTCTCTCTCTCTCTCTCTCTCTCTCTCTCTGTGTGTGCAGTGGGCGATCAGTGGATGAACTACATCTCCTTCTGTGGGTTACGGACTCACGCTGAGTTAGAGGGCCGTTTGGTTACAGAGCTGATTTACGTCCACAGCAAGCTGCTCATCGCTGATGACAACACGGTCATCATCGGTCAGTTGCTGAGCCCTCGTTCCTTTTTCAGTGTTTAAGGCCCATTTGTTAAAAAACAAATCAGGCCCCTAATTTTTTCAGCCTGCAAAGTTATTTTATTATTCTGTTTTTATCAGCCTGTTTCACCCTGAGATGCACTACGGTTCCCAGCATGCACTGCAGCATAATGTGTGTTCTGACCACAGTCTGTGGGTCAGCGGTTACACAAAAAAGAAGAGATGCCTGGTGTCTCATTCAAGCAAACAGGCAGTTTCAAAAGTTCAGAGTTCATTTTTAATTAGTTATTTTTGAACAGTAGTCAGCGCCTGTTTTGCTGTTGTAGTTGGGTGCATTTTGAATAAACAGTGTCTGCTCAACTCAGTCGCCCCCCCTGCTGGCCGACAGGAGCAGAGCAGCAGTCAGATTACACTCAGCTGAGCTTCTCTATCAGAGACACAGTTACTGCCGCCGTTATCCAGCTGTACTGAGACGTCCTGCTCTGTGGAGGACCTCACAGCCTCAAAGCCTCAGTCTTACAGTCTCTCAGTCTTACAGCCTCACAGTCTCACCGCCCAACAGTCTCACAGCCCCACAGCCTCACACTCTTACAGCCTCACAATCTCTCAGCCACACAGCCCCACAGTCTCACACTCTTACAGCCCCACAGACTCTCAGCCACACAGCCCCACAGTCTCACACTCTTACAGCCCCACAGACTCTCAGCCGCACAGCCCCACAGCCTCACACTCTTACAGCCTCACAGCCTTACACTCTTACAGCCTCATAGTCTCTCAGCCGCACAGCCCCGCAGTCTCACAGCCCCACAGCCTCACACTCTTACAGCCTCACAGCCTTACACTCTTACAGCCTCATAGTCTCTCAGCCGCACAGGCCCACAGTCTCATAGCCCCACAGTCCCGCAGTCTCACAGCCCCACAGCCTCACACTCTTACAGCCTCATAGTCTCTCAGCCGCACAGGCCCACACTCTCACAGCCCCACAGTCTCACAATCTCACAGTCTCACAGCCCCACAGCCTCACAGTCTTACAGTCTCACATCCCCACAGCCTCAGGGTCTCACCGTCTCACGGCCACACGGCCTCACAGTCTCAGTCTCACAGCCTCAAAGTCTCACAATCTCACAGCCTCACTCACAATCTCACGGCCCCACCGCCTCACCGCCTCACAGTCTGTCTCACCGTCTCACAGCCTCAGTCTCACAGCCTCATAGTCACAGTCTTAAAATCTCACAGCCTCACTCACAGTCTGACTGTGTCTATCCACTCTGTCCACTCTGCCTGCTCTGCCATTCAAAACACCACTGCCTTTGATCACATCACACAGAATGGTCAGTGAAACCAGAAGCCCTTGAACTCCGTCTGTCCTTTAGAGCTGGGCTGTTACTGAATCGGCTGCTTCCTCTTCAAAGGCCTCTCTGCTGTTTTTAGTGAAATGCCATCCTCAGTACAGACGCTGTTTACGTGCACAGCTGATAGCAGAGCTTATATCACTTTATTTCAGGACTCTCTGAGTCAGAGACGCGTTCTCAAATCTACCCTAATCTTACTGAGAATCGTTCTTAACCCTGTAAAGGCTGAGCTTACAGGTGGCCGCCTAGACAAGTCGTATTTTAATTGAGAAGAACTGATCGAGTTATAAACCGTCTGATTCAGCACAAACTCAGCTGTACAGTCTCAGCCATTTAAACACATGTGTTCAGTGTTACAGCATGCAAAAGCAAAATAATACAACCCCAATTCCAATGAAGTTGGGACATTGTGTAAAAACAGAATACGATGATTTGCAAATCCTTTTCAACCTATATTCAATTGATTACACTACAAAGACAAGATATTTAATGTTAAAACAGATAAACTTTATTGTTTTTTGCAAATATTCACTCATTTTGAATTTGATGGCTGCAACACGTTCCAAAGAAGTTGGGACAGGGGCGTGTTTACCACTGTGTTACATCACCTTTCCTTTTAACAGCACTCAATAAGCGTTTGGGAACTGAGGACACTAATTGTTGAAGCTTTGTAGGTGGAATTCTTTCCCATTCTTGCTTGATGTACAACTTCAGTTGCTCAACAGTCCGGGGTCTCCATTGTCGTATTTTGTGCTTCATAATGTGCCACACTTTCAATAGGAGACGGGTCTGGACTGCAGGCAGGCCAGTCTAGTACCCGCACTCTTTTACCACGAAGCCACGCTGTTGTAACCCGTGCAGAATGTGGCTTGGCATTGTCCTGCTGAAATAAGCAGGACGTCCCTGAAAAAGACGTTGCTTGGATGGCAGCATATGTTGCTCCAAAACCTGTATGTACCTTTCAGCATTAATGGTGCCTTCACAGATGTGCAGGTTACCCATGCCATGGGCACTAACACACCCCCATACCATCAGAGCTGATGCTGGCTTTTGAACTTTGCGCTGAGAACAATCCGGACAGTCCTTTTCCTCTTTGGCCCGGAGGACACGACATCCATGATTTCCAAAAACAATCTGAAATGTGGACTCGTCAGACCACAGGACACTTTTCCACTTTGCGTCAGTCCATCTCAGATGAGCTCGGGCCCAGAGAAGCCGGCGGCGTTTCTGGGTGTTGTTGATATGTGGCTTTCGCTTTGCATGGCAGAGTTTTAACTTGCACTTGTAGATGGAGCGACGAACTGTGTTCACTGACAGTGGTTTTCTGAAGTGTTCCTGAGCCCATGTGGGAATATCTGTTACAGAATGATGTCGGTTTTTAATGCAGTGCTGTCTGAGGGGTTGAAGGTCACGGGCATTCAATGTTGGTTTTCTGCCTTGCCACTTACTTGCAGAGATTTCTCCAGATTCTGTGAATCTTTTGATGATATTATGGACAGTAGATGATGAAATCCCTAAATTCCTTGCAACTGCACGTTGAAAAACGTTGTTCTTAAACTGTTGGACGCAGTCGTTCACAAAGTGGTGAACCTCACTCCATCCTTGCTTGTGAACGACTGAGCCTTTCAGGGATGCTCCCTTTATACCCAATCATGACACTCACCTGTTTCCAATTAACCTGTTCACCTGTGGAATGTTCCAACCAGGTGTTTTTTGAGCATTCCTCAGCTTTCCCAGTCTTTTGTTGCCCCTGTCCCAACTTCTTTGGAATGTGTTGCAGGCATCAAATTGCAAAAAACAATAAAGTTTATCCGTTTGAACATTAAATATCTTGTCTTTGTAGTTTATTCAATTGAATATAGGTTGAAAAGGATTTGCAAATCATCATATTCTGTTTTTATTCATGTTTTACACAACATCCCAACTTCATTGGAATTGGGGTTGTACAAAACTGTTTTTTCCCCTCATTTATACTGCAAACATATAGAATTGAAGATTTGTATGAATAATCTGAACAGCAGACCACTTTATTAGCTTATAAAAGTCATGAGAAGTGTTGAAGAAAATCTCTGGAGGCTTTCATTGGTTATGCTGGAACAGGCTATATAGGTCTGCAGTGCAGTGTGGGAGGAGCTCTAAAGCTGAATCTCTGCTTTGATTGGATCTACTGGATAATATCATCATCATCATCACTTGGTATCCAGTTAATTTTTTGATTAGCAACAAAATGATGATGATTTCAAACAGAAATGCAGCTGTACACACTGATCTAATGGCCAGACTCCACAGGTGGACACACAACACTGCTTATGGCACACTGTTGGAAGCCTGGCTTCTCTAGTTTAGGGGGAATTGCATGATTTCTCAAATTCCTGCATAATAAAGTGGTTAAGATGTAAACAGAGCAGTTCAGAGTGGATCTCTGTTCTAGTTAATCTTACCGAGTCAGAGCTGTTCACAGTGGTGGTGATAGGAACCAGACATCCCCCTCTAAAAACTCCCTTAAAGAAATGGTTCTGAATTCACTGCCTGATGACTGAGACGCTGTTTTATGATAGTTTAGAGAACTTCAACTCCATTCATGGTGGAGGGAGACATGCAGGGCGCTGTGCGGCAAAATAGTCCCCAAAGAAAACTGATTATTCCAGATTTTCCACTATTTTCCATCATCAACATTCCATATAAGCTCAGAAGACTCGTGTAGGTTCTCTGATGGTTCTAGATGGTAAATAACATGTCTATATCTGTGTTGTAGTCATGGCGACGCCTGGTTCCCATCACCACCACTGTAAAGACGTCTGAACCATTTCACACCAAACCCACTCTGAATCTCTCTGATTACACCTCACACACTGAACTATGGGGGAATTTTGGAAAATCTGAGGGTGCAGTGTGAAGTCTTCTAATATCCCAAATGCTTGTGAAGTTATTTCCGTGTCATGAACGCATCTCTGGTGTTTATGATGTGATGTTTATATACAGTAAATACTTTTTATCTGACGAGTCCCACAGTTTTGGGCTCACTAGTCATGGAAGTGCAATTTTGGAACAAAAAGTTAGAGAAACCGTTATTTTGGAAGCCGCCTTCGTCCTGTACCGGTCAGCTGGTCAGATCTCTTATATAAACAGAACCAGCACCATTAAAGCTAATCCAGCTCCAGTAGTGCTTTAACCCTCGCGAGTCGCTGGCATGATCAAAGTTTCAAGACATAACAGCATTAAAACAGTTACGGTGAGCATTTCTGTCAGTGTCTGCTGGTTTAAGGGTTTGAGGGTAATATAAATCGGATATAAAAATCATAAATGCATTCATCATTTATCTTAATATCTTCATAATCTTTTGTCATATGAAGGAACAGAAATTTGATCAGATCAGATTTTTTGTGGTTTGTGTGTTTTTTGGGTCCAATATGCTGATAATAGTATGTCACCGTAAATAATCAATGATGTGCTGGAAGGCTTTTTAATGTGGGATATAAAGTCAAAATGAAAAGTAATCAAAAACAGCCAAACTGGCCCAAAAGTCAGAAGAATTCAGCCCATCTCTGCTCTCCTCTCAGGTTCAGCCAACATTAATGACCGCAGCATGCTGGGAAAGAGGGACAGCGAAGTGGCCGTGATCGTGGCGGACACGCAGATGGTTCCCTCAGTGATGGACGGCCAGAAGTACCAGGCAGGAAAATTTGCCCTGCAGCTCCGTCTGGAGTGCTTTAAGTACGTAGAGCAAAATCCGGGCCAGAGATGTTTCTGTGGCTGAATGTTTCCATCTGACTCTCACATCTGCTCCATCAGCCAGACATCGAGTTCCCCGTCATAAGCTCTGTAAAACCAGCCTAGACTGAGGATTGATGCTGGACGCTGTCTGGTCAGACGGATACAGTTAACTGTTAATTTAGAGCAGTAGCTAGTTAAACCTGCCTTTGTGGGTTCATTCAGGCCTCAGCAGGACACACGGCGCCTCACAGTTAAGAAAGGAGAGATCAAACCAGCCCTGAGGAAGAGTTGACCGCTCAGCGCTTCACTCTCTGTAACTTCACTCACATTCAGCAGGAACAACAATGCCTTCACAATAAGAGTCCTCTGTATGACGGCGTTTTAGGGCTACGGTTAATAAAAATAAAACTTCGAAAAAAGTCATAATATTTGGAGAATAAAGTCATAATATTTGGAGAATAAAGTCATAATATTTGGAGAATAAAGTCGTCATATTTGGAGATTAAAGTCGTCATATTTGGAGATTAAAGTCGTAATATTTAGAGAATAAAGTCATAATATTTGGAGAATAAAGTCATAATATTTGGAGAATAAAGTCGTCATATTTGGAGATTAAAGTCGTAATATTTAGAGAATAAAGTCGTAATATTTAGAGAATAAAGTCGTAATATTTGGAGAATAAAGTCATAATATTTGGAGAATAAAGTCGTAATATTTGGAGATTAAAGTCGTAATATTTAGAGAATAAAGTCGTAATATTTGGAGAATAAAGTCATAATATTTAGAGAATAAAGTCGTAATATTTAGAGAATAAAGTCGTAATATTTGGAGAATAAAGTCATAATATTTGGAGAATAAAGTCGTAATATTTGGAGATTAAAGTCGTAATATTTAGAGAATAAAGTCGTAATATTTGGAGAATAAAGTCATAATATTTAGAGAATAAAGTCGTAATATTTAGAGAATAAAGTCGTAATATTTGGAGAATAAAGTCATAATATTTGGAGAATAAAGTCGTAATATTTAGAGAATAAAGTCGTAATATTTAGAGAAAAAAAATCGTATCAAACCCAGGCCCTCCTCACTGTGAGGCGACAGCGCTACCCACCGTGCCATATCACGTTGGGGTCTTGATTGCTGTCCTGGCTCCGGAGCTCCACTCACTCCCGTCTTTCTGTGGATCATTTTGATCTTTATCCTCACTGTCTATGAAACTTCATGCCCTCTTTGAATGGGGGGAGATGAGACCCCCGATAGCCGTGTAGACGACCCTGCCTGAGATTGCCCTTCAACAACCCAGACAGATGTTTCCTCTGAGTCCGTCCGGCTCTTTATTCTAGACAAACACGGTTTCCTGCTCAGCATTTCAGCCGGTTCTTACACTAATACCAGGCTGGTGCTGATGAGCAGGAGAGACAGGGAGACTGACTGTTTCTTTATGGGGGAATCGATATGAGAGTGTAGCTCAACCAACTCAGAGGCACTGCTTCACTTTGCAAAGCCTTTGGCCAAAAAGGCTTTTCCTTTTTCCTTTGGAAAAGCATGTAATTATATATTGTCATAGTTTTTAAGACATTCAAACCAGACAGTTTTTCTCAGACGGTTTTTTAAGACTTAAAAAATCATTAATCAATTGTTTTGTTTAAGCATTATGTTTGGGTTACTGGTCAATAATCAACAATACACGATTACATTGCCCAATCGCCCAGGCCTGCTATATATATATATATATATATATATATATATATATATATATATATATATATATACACACACACACATACACACACACACACACACACACACACACACCCACCCATTTTCTAAGCCGCTGCTCCCTCAGGGTCGCATCCGGCGGAAGGCCAATGTGCATCCTGGACAGGTTGCCAGTCCATCACAGGGCAGACAGACAGACGCAGATAGTTACACCCTAGTCATCATTAGTAGTAGTAGTAGTAGTAGTAGTAGTAGTAGTAGTAGTAGTAGTAGTAGTAGTAGTAGTAATATATGAATGATTTCTGATTGAAATAAGTGGAAAATTGTGTGGAAAGATCAGATTCTTATCTTTCAGTCCAATCCATGTTAGTGTTTATAAGCAGAAGAGGAGAGATTTTATTCTTGTATTATTTTATTATTGAAAGTTGTGGTTGTGTGTTCAGTCGTTCAGTCGATTTGGCTGCTTCTGTTATTTGTTTTGAAGAGAAGCAGTGCAGACTCCACCTCTCCGTACAGACTGGAAGCACAGTTTAGCTGTGTAGTTGTGCATGTATAGTCAGATGTCTAGCAGGTCAGCAGTAACTCAGTCTGGGACGTCGGCTCACACTGTTTAGACAGTAAGACGCTGATGGAGGTATATATAATGTATGTATACCGAATGCTGTTTTGCTCAGGACTGAGAGTTTTCTCTCTTTTCTAGAACCATCCTCGGTGCCTTTACGGACCCCAGCATAGATGTGAGCGACCCCATCAGTGACTGTTTCTATAAGGAGGTTTGGATGACCACTGCAGGACGCAACGCCACCATCTACGAGAAGGTGCGTATGTTTATTTAAGCTCATGTAGGGGAGACAGTGCTGTTCAGAGTCCAAGTCCAACCAGAGATTTTTTTTTAAATATATTTTTATATAACTTTTTATCTGGGTTGTAATAAGTCAGTATATAAGTAAGGCAGTAGGTCAGTAAGTAAGTAAGACAGTAAGCAAGGCAGTAAGTCAGTAAGCAAGGCAGTAGGTCAGTAAGTAAGACAGTAAGTAAGGCAGTAGGTCAGTAAGTAAATAACGCAGTAAGCGAGGCAGTAGGTCAGTAAGTAAATAACGCAGTAAGCGAGGCAGTAGGTCAGTAAGTAAATAATGCAGTAAGCGAGGCAGTAGGTCAGTAAGTAAATAACGCAGTAAGCAAGGCAGTAGGTCAGTAAGTAAATAACGCAGTAAGCAAGGCAGTAGGTCAGTAAGACAGTAAGTCAGTAAGCAAGACAGTAAGCAAGGCAGTAGGTCAGTAAGTAAGGCAGTAAGCAAGGCAGTAGGTCAGTTAGTAAGTAAGACAGTAAGCAAGGCAGTAGGACAGTAAGACAGTAAGTCAGTAAGCAAGACAGTAAGCAAGGCAGTAGGTCAGTAAGTAAGGCAGTAAGCAAGGCAGTAGGTCAGTTAGTAAGTAAGACAGTAAGCAAGGCAGTAGGACAGTAAGCAAGGCAGTAGGTCAGTAAGTATGTAAGGCAGTAAGTAACGTAGTAAGTAAATAAGGCAGTAGGTCAGTAAGTAAGACAGTAAGCAAGGCAGTAGGTCAGTAAGACAGTAAGTCAGTAAGCAAGACAGTAAGCAAGGCAGTAGGTCAGTAAGTAAGGCAGTAAGCAAGGCAGTAGGTCAGTTAGTAAGTAAGACAGTAAGCAAGGCAGTAGGACAGTAAGCAAGGCAGTAGGTCAGTAAGTATGTAAGGCAGTAAGTAACGTAGTAAGTAAATAAGGCAGTAGGTCAGTAAGTAAGACAGTAAGCAAGGCAGTAGGTCAGTAAGTAAGGCAGTTAGCAAGGCAGTAGGCCAGTTAGTAAGTAAGACAGTAAGCAAGGCAGTAGGTCAGTAAGTATGTAAGGCTGTAAGTAACGTAGTAAGTAAGGCAGTAGGTCAGTAAGTAAGTCAGTAAATCATGTCAGTAAGTAAGTCAGCCAGTAAGTAAGTAGGGCAGTGGGTCAGTGAGTAAGTAATGCAGTAAAAAAGTCAGTAAGCAAGTCAGTCAGTAAGTCAGTAAATACATGTCAGCCAGTAAGTCAGTGAGTAAGGCAGTGGGTCAGTAAGTAAGGCAGTAAGTCAGACCGAAAATCAGTCAGTAAGTCAGTAAATCAATCAGAAAGTACATGTCAGTAAGTAAATCAGTCAGTAAGTCGGTTAGTAAATAAGGCAGTGGGTCAGTAAGTAAGTATGGCAGTAAGTCAGTATGAAAATCAGTCAGTAGGTCAGTAAGTACATGTCAGTAAGTAAATCAGTCAGTAAGTAAGGCTGTAGGTCAGTAAATAAGTATGTAAGGCAGTAAGTCAGTCAGCAAGTCAGTAGGTACATGTCAGTAAGTAAATCAGTAAGTCAGTAGATCAGTAAATAAGTATGTAAGGCAGTAGGTCAGTAAGTAGGTCAGTAAATAAGTAAGCAGGAGCTCCAGAAACATAAATAAAGCTTCCAGAAGGAGTGAAACTAAACCACAGCAGGTTCTGTTGGAGCACCACCATGGTCTCTTCTGCTCACCACCACTGTGTTCCGCTGCAGGTGTTCCGCTGCCTGCCCTCCAGCCTGGTGAGGAACCTTCAGGAGCTGCTGAGCTTCCAGACTAAAGCCGGTCTGGATAAGGAGGATCCTGTGAAAGCTCAGGAAAGCCTGAAGAAGATCAGAGGCTTCCTGGTTCAGTTCCCGCTGGACTTCCTGAGCGAGCAGAACCTGCTGCCCTCCGTCGGCACCAAGGAGGCCATGGTCCCCACCGAGATCTGGACCTGATTGAAACTGTGACTGTAAACACAGAGTCCGTATGAGGCGAAACGGCGCCCCCTGCTGGACGAGCTGTGGAGAAACTGCATGATGAACTGAAATGAAGCGAATCGTATGAAGGCGGGCAGCTCACTGTGAAGTGCCTTAGGAGGGTGTAAACACCTCCGTATCAGTTCCTACCTGTGACTACATCATATTTGTCTTGTCAGTAGCAACAAATGCAGAATATAGAATATAAAAATGACGTTTTTACAATAAACCGTAACAGTAAAACAGCAAAAAAAATGATTTTAGCAAATGGAAACTCAGAAAGAGGCCAGCATGTCTAATATTTAGTGTACACTAAGCTTTTACAGGACTGTTCAGCTTATTTCTACACATTTTTCATTATTTTATGTTGTGATCCAAGAAAATGATCTTACAGCTTGGGCCACTTTTAACATGCGTTGTTAAAAAAGACACACGCAGTCAGATTTTACCGGATATTACTGCTTAAAATAAGCCAAAATGTCTAGAAATGGTTTGAATTATCTCTAAATATTAGCCATGTCCCTACAGTCGAGGTTTTCTCCTGATAATGTGCCTTTCCTTTCACTACTACTTCCACTATTCACTCAAACAAAGCAGCTCTGTGAGTGAAGACCGACTCATAGCGACCCTATGAAGACAGGGAGGGGAAGCAGGTGGTCAGTCGGTCTTGGTTGCCCCAAGAGAGCCGGTGTTTTGGTCCATCTGACCTGATTTCATTCAGATCTGCGAGGACAGAGGAGCTCAGGATCTGTGTGGGACAGTAGTTCAGCTAAACCCCCCCCCCATGTCCCCCACTCAGCTGTGATTCTGTCGATCAGCTGAGACGTGCTCAGTGTCTGAGGTTTGACTCTTGGAGCTGTGAGGCTGATTTCTCACCATTTAGCTGGTGCTGACGGCTGCTGTGAGCTGCTCACTGCCTCTAATAGACTGGACTATGTGGTTTCTGACTCTGTGACTCACTGTGGTCTATAAACATGCTCTGAAGTACATTAGCATGGCTAAAAACAGTAGCAACCACCTGGAAGACTGCCGGTCCATGAGTTGGCAGGACAATAGGACCATTTGATTTATGCAAATTTACTGCATTACATGGGGGCTGTATTGCAGTTAGCACTGCGCTAATTGGGGGCTGTATTGCAGTTAGCACTACGCTAATTGGGGGCTGTATTGCAGTTAGCACTACGCTAATTGGGGGTTGTATTGCAGTTAGCACCGTGCTATTTGGGGGCTGATTGGCTATGCTTCCATTACTGATTGTTACTTATTATTGCTAGTAAAAGAAGCGTATAGCCCTTGCCTCAAAATATAGCATTAGTTAGCTTTGCTGATAAGCAGACAATAAGAAAGCTAGTGAATTATGAATGTTAGGAATTTTGCATCAAATTTTTTTACTAATTTTTTTTAAATGAACAGACAACATTCAGTCTTCCAGGTGGCTGCTATTGTTTTGGCTAAGCTAATGTGCTTTAGTCCATGTTTGTAGAACAGAGAGTCACAGAGTCAGAAACCACTGATTACTGCTACAGCACCAGTTAGCACGATGCTAATCACTGGGCAATAAGATTCCATCTCTTGTTAGCTTCATTAGTCTCGTAGCTCCAGGGCTAAAACCAGACGCTGAGCGTGTCTCGGCTGTTGGGCTACATTTGAGCTCAGACGTGGGGAAACCGTGTGAATCCGGTTTTAAGGCTTTAAACGACGGACTGACGATTTTAAACGATGGACTGTTTACGCCAGTCAGCAGCTCTTCAGGCCTGATAACGGCGTATGGCAAGGTCTCCTTCTTTCTCTGGAGTTTTCCGTCTCTGAACGCGGGGAGGCTCGGCCGAGTGCTGTTTTCTCTCCTCCTGCGCTCAGATGTCGCTGAAAGCCGTTTCTGCTGCAGCTTCTCTGAACAGACACTGTTCAAATCTTTAATAGCAGTTTTTTTGCACAGTCTTCTTATCTTTTCTGTTCATTTACAGTCTGTACAGAGCAGGAAGTAGACGACCGAGGGAAAATGAATGGGGAATAAATCTGAAATGTGAATAAATCCTTGATTAAACCTGTTATTATATAATAATCAGCTGTGGTCTGTGTCATTATCTCTGAACATGAGGTTTACTGTTCTTCCTGAAGAGGCAGGTCTGATAATCAGGCCTGTTCTTATTCATAATGTTAAGCCTTTCATGTCTGCACTCAGTCTGAGATACTTTAGGTGAACATTTAACAATAATATGAATTATTTATTACTTATTCCACCAATATTTTCAAAATTATAATCGCAAAACTACATAACCGAGTGTGTGAGCTGGAAACACGAGAGGTTCAGAGCGGTTTGGTGTGATATGGTTCTGACATCTTTACAGTGGTGGTGATGAGAATCAGGCGTCGCCATGACTACAACAGAGATATAGACATTTTATGTACCATTCAGAACCACCAGAGAACCTACATGAGTCTTCTGAGTTTATATGGAATGTTGATGATGGAAAATAGTGGAAAATCTGGAATAATCAGTTTTCTTTGGGGACTATTTTGCCGCAGAGCGCCCTGCATGTCTCCCTCCACCATGAATGGAGGCCAAAATCGTCTTAAAACTGTCGTAAAACACTGTGTTTACATGTACTTGATAATCTGATGAATGCAGAAAATCTGATTTTGTCAGTAATCCAATCTATTCTGAAATATATTCATATATATTCGAGCACCTGGCTCCACCTCTGGTGGTTGGATGTTTACATTCTTATATATTAGAATATATTTATATATATATTCGAGCACCTGGCTCCACCTCTGATGGTTGGATGTTTACATTCAAATATATTCTTATATATTCAAATATATTCATATATATTCGAGCACCTGGCTCCACCTCTGATGGTTGGATGTTTACATTCAAATATATTCTTATATATTCAAATATATTCATATATATTCGAGCACCTGGCTCCACCTCTGATGGTTGGATGTTTACATTCAAATATATTCTTATATATTCAAATATATTCATATATATTCGAGCACCTGGCTCCACCTCTGGTGGTTGGACGTTTACATTCTTATATATTAGAATATATTTATATATATATTCGAGCACCTGGCTCCACCTCTGATGGTTGGATGTTTACATTCAAATATATTCTTATATATTCAAATATATTCATATATATTCGAGCACCTGGCTCCACCTCTGATGGTTGGATGTTTACATTCAAATATATTCTTATATATTCAAATATATTCATATATATTCGAGCACCTGGCTCCACCTCTGATGGTTGGATGTTTACATTCAAATATATTCTTATATATTCAAATATATTCATATATATTCGAGCACCTGGCTCCACCTCTGATGGTTGGATGTTTATATTCAAATATATTCTTATATATTCAAATATAATCATATATATTTCAGCACCTGGCTCCACCTCTGATGGTCGGATGTTTATATTCAAATATATTCTTATATATTCAAATATATTCATATATATTCGAGCACCTGGCTCCACCTCTGATGGTTGGATGTTTACATTCAAATATATTCTTATATATTCAAATATATTCATATATATTTGAGCACCTGGCTCCACCTCTGATGGCTGTTTGTTTATAGTCTCATATTCTTATATCTTCAAATATATTAAAGTACCTAGCTCCAACTCTGATAGCTGAATATTTACATTCTGATACTGTATATTCCTGACCACTGATGAAGAACTAGCGGATGACCAACACAAACTATGCAGCAGCAGATGAGCTGTCGTCTCTGACTTTACATCTACAAGGTGGACTGACAAGGCAGGAGCGTCTAATAGAGTGGACAGTGGGTGGACACAGTGTTTAAAAACTCCAGCAGCACAGCTGTGTCTGATCCACTCGCACCAGCACAACACACACACCTTCACCACGTCAGTGTTACTAAATGATCCACCACCCAAATAGTACGTGCTCTGTGAGGGTCCATGGGGGTCCTGACCACTGAAGAACAGGGTAAAAAGGGGGTAACAAAGTATCAGAGAAACAGATGGACTACAGTCTGTAACTGTAGAACTACAAAGTGCAGCTATACAGTAAGAGGAGCTGATAAAATGGACAATGAGCGTAAAATATGTTTTGGACAAAGAAAGACAGAATGTTATTGATCCTGAAGGGCAGCTGCAGTGTTTCAGTAGCAGAACATACAATTGCACATAAACTTACATACACTATGCAGAAAATTAAAAACATAATAAAACCAGACATAAGAAAGTATAAGATGGTAGAAATAAAAGTATTTGCATATTTACATGGCATATAAGGCAGATTTATTGTATTTGCATAAGAGCAGGCACAGAGTGGTATGAAGTAGTGTAAATTATGTTTAAGTCCTGGTTCCGTTATCTGTCTGGAACACCGCCCCTGAGTGGGAGAGACAGAGAGAGAGAGGGAGAGAGAGAGAACAATGAAGAAAGAACGTGGGCAGAGAAACGATTTCTGATATTAACGTGTACTTTCTATGTCTTATTTTTCAGTATATTTCAGCATTTATCCTGTTAAGCTGCAAAGCTTAATACTCTAACCCTATAGGTACAAGGGAACCTAAAGAAGTAGGTTAATCTTGCTCTTGAGTATCCACAATGTACATGTGTAATAAACTTCCAATGGCCAACAAACAGCCAATGTGTTTCTGACCTCCCTCGATGTAAAGTGGGTGGTCCAGAAATGAACCCAGTACCATTCGCCAAAGTGTCATCTGACCAAATCAGACTGAGCCATAAAACTGACCCAATATCAGGTTCAGCTCAGTTTGGACAGTTTTTTCCCAGATCAGTATTAATGTTGTTTTGTTCCAGCCAGTCTGTAAAGCTTCTTACAGCCCGTTTAGTTTGTTGTCTCCTACAGCTGTCAAAGTCGTTGCTTAGCAACGGCATCTCAGCAGAGTGATACAGTGTAGGTGTGGCCAGAGCTAACTGTTGTACAAAACACTGTTTTAGTACTATACAAACATTTAAAATACAACCCCAATTGCAAAAGAGTTGGGAAAGAGTTGTAAAATGTAAATAAATGTAAATAAAAACAGAATGCAATGATTTACAAATCTCATAGACCTGTATTTTATTCACAACAGAACCTCAGAGCTGATCTGTTCAGACTGTCGCATACAAATCACATTTAAAAGATAATCTGAACAGCCAAACAAACAAATTGGATTTGGGCTACTTTTACCTGCTGTGTGAACCTGTCCTAAGATCGTGAGGAGGGACCAGATGGTTCTTGGAGTTCATGGTTCTATATAAAGCTAAGGTCCTTACTAAAGAACCCTTGAAGAACCATCTTTTTTTAAAGAGAGTACACCCCACTGAACCTCCTCTCTCCCTCACCTGGAGGATGGAGAATGTTCTCCTTGGCTCCGTTGAAGAGGAAAACCTGCTTCATGTATTAGGGGAGTGGAGAGACCAGCCATCGAGTGCAGCACCTCCAACATCACAGCACAGCTTACAGAGTCACTCGCTCCTGAAACACACACAGATACGGAAGCTCATGAGCGGTGAAAATGGTGAAAGGTTCAGAAGGTTTTCCCTGCTGGGAGAACATGTCAGTGATTTTATCATCAAATTCTGGTGCAGTCTGAGATTGAAATACAGGGGGAGCCCTGGTGGAATTATATAGTTTACATACTCAGAACTGAAACAATGACTCAGCACTGTCGAATAACGTTGACAATAAAAAAAAATTAAACTCAGACGTTTCCATTGATGATTTGTCATTTACATTTTCAAAGCAACCTTCATTGGCATTGTCTCAAAATTACTAGGACAAAAGATGTAAACTGTGCTCATTTTCCACAAAATAACCTAAATAATCAGATCTATTACTGACAAGTCATCTAATAAAAGGCTAATAAATCTGTACAGATCTCTCTTGAACAGGAGGTCACAATGACATTCATAGAGATCTACAGTGACCAAATATTGTGGACATGTAAATTTCAGTAAGACTCACTGTTCGTCTTGCCTCTGTCTATGAACCTGCCCAACAGGAAAGTCTTATCAGTTTATCAGCTTCTTGTTTTGGCCTTTCTACTGAGGCAGAAATGATCTGATTGAGTATGCACGTGTGTGCACAAGGAAATTACAGTATACCAGGAAAGACATCTTAGAAGGAGCCCACACAGAAAGTGGATCTATGTTATCCATCTCTTTCGTACCTTCAAACTGTCTCCAAATATTACCATGGCATGTTATTACCAAGGGGATAGATTCTCGCTACTTCATCTGGCTTTTAAAGGACATTTATTTTTTTTAAAGCATAAATGTGGCACTGTCATAGGCTGCCTCATTTGACACAAGTCAGTCTGCGATATTTCTGCCCTGCTAGATCTGCCCTAGACAACCATAAGTGCTATTACTGTGAAATTGAAGTAAGATCCAGTTCCAAACTGCCTCTGTGAGCAATTTCCATCCGTTCATTAGGCACAATGCCAAGCGTCGGCCGGAGAGGTGTAAAGTGCCGTCACTGGATTCTGGAACAGTGCAACCATGTTCTCTGGAGTGATTAATCAGGTTCTTTATCTGTCAGTCTGATGATGAATCTGGATTTGGAGGATGTCAGCAGAACGTAACCTACCGGAATGCAGAGCCAACTGTAAAGTTTGGTGGAGGAGGGATAACGAGCTGGGGTTTTTCAGGGTTTGGGCTCTCAGTTTCAGTGAAGGGTGATGTTGATGGTACAGCACAAAGACATTTGACACAGTTAAGCTTCCAGCTTTATGTCAGCAGTTTGGGGAAGAGCCTTTCCAGCATGACTGAGACCCTGGGCACAAAGCAGCTCCATTAAGACACGGAGTGACCAGTTTGGTGTGGAGGAACTCCAGTGGCCTCACAGAGCCCTGACCTCAACCCCACTGAACACTGGAACATTGACTGTGAGCCAGGCCCTCTCGTCCAACATCAGTGTCTGACCTCACAAATGCTCTTTAGACTGAATGGACACAAATTCCCACAGACTCTCTCCAACATCTTGCAAAAAGCTTTTTCAGAAGACTGGAAGCTGTTATACCTGGCAATTGCAAAAACGGTTATAGATGTTTTTGCAATGAGACGTCCAACAAGCTCATGCAGGTGAGATGGTCAGGTGTCCATATACTTTTGGCCATATAGTGTCAATGAACTGAACACAACACTTTTAAATATAGAGAATTTTATATAGAGAAATGTAATGTAGTCATTAGGCTTTGCACATGTTTAGTGATAATACAGGGTCTAGCACTCAGCCTGAAAGAAATCATTTAGGGAAAGCACCGTATAATGTAGCTAACGAGTAATATAATCACCAATTAGCATGGTGATTACTGCATGTCTAAGTAATTAATCTCAAATACTGTGCATATATTGAGTGTTAAATATCATAAAAAAACACTGAGCTTTCACAGCACAACAGAACATACACTGAAATCAAATAAAGTATGTCTGTGTTTACATATAATTTAAATTTATTTTATATCCAATATTAATTCAAACATACTTCAAATAATATTATATACTAAGTAGTATATACAAATAATAAATATACTGAGTACTGTGTAACAGCAAGTAATTACCTCACTTCAGGCATTAGAAACAAACCACAGGAACAAGACTGCCTTCCAGTCAAACCCTCTACAAAAGCAGTCCCACACACACAGACTGTAACAGCACCAACGCAACACCAGCCTCAGCCAGCTCAGCTTTCATAACACAGATTCGGGGAAGAGGTTTCTAAGAGGCTAAGAGGTTTAACAGCAACACTGCTCATATACATAAATACACTCCCTGGCCACTTTATTAGAAACACCCACCTTGTGCTTCAACTCACTGGCCACTTTATTAGAAACACCCACCTTGTGCTTCAACTCACTGGCCACTTTATTAGAAACACCCACCTTGTGCTTCCACTCACTGGCCACTTTATTAGAAACACCCACCTTGTGCTTCCACTCACTGGCCACTTTATTAGAAACACCCACCTTGTGCTTCCACTCACTGGCCACTTTATTAGAAACACCCACCTTGTGCTTCAACTCACTGGCCACTTTATTAGAAACACCCACCTTGTGCTTCCACTCACTGGCCACTTTATTAGAAACACCCACCTTGTGCTTCCACTCACTGGCCACTTTATTAGAAACACCCACCTTGTGCTCCCGCTCACTGGCCACTTTATTAGAAACACCCACCTTGTGCTTCAACTCACTGGCCACTTTATTAGAAACACCCACAACCATTTGGAACATTATTAAGAAGGAAAGACAGAACTGGTGGGCTTAGTAATCATCAAAGCTTAGCCAAGGAAGGAAGACTTCCACAACTGAAGACACAGGGCTTCCCATCGTAATGAAGAAAAATCCCCATACACCCTTTTCCACACTGTCCAAAAAATAGAAGTGCCAGATTCCAGTTTGCCTAAAAGCATTTAAAGGAGCCTGCAGAGTTCTGGATAAAGGCCTTGTGCACAAATGAAACCAAGATGAACTTGCAAGCACAAAGTGTGGAGGCGAAAAGGAACCAGGCAAAATCCAAAGCACCCCCCGTCAGCTGTGAAACATGTCGGTGGGGGTGTTACGGCCTTGGTCTGTATGGTTGCCACTAGTATTGGCTTCCTAACCTTCACTGATAACTGATGATGGAGCAGCAAACTGAATTCTAAGGTGTACTGAAGCATCTTACAAGCTGAAGTTCAGGAAAATGCCTCAAATTTCACTGGACGGTGCTTTAATCTACAGCAAGACAATGATCCCAAACATACTGCCAAAACAACAAGGGACTGTTTCACAGCTAAAGACAGGGACAATCCTGACCTGCCATTTTGGTGCTTTGAAATGAGGAGCAATTTCTAAATCTGATGTAAAACTGGATTAACACTAGAAATGGACACTTTACCAGGTCCCAATCATTTTTGTCCAGGAAAGGTGCTAAAACAAACAAACAACTGTTTTGCAAATGTATTACACTGCATATGTCATAAACACACAACAATGTTAATAATGAAAGAAAAATACATATGTTTAAGTTTATATACTGAATTATTGATCATGTGCACTGCTCCACAGTGACATCTGGTGGGTCCCTAATGTAGAGACACCACTGTCGTAAACTACGTCCTTAAGTATCATATTACAATTTGCCATATCACCCACAGATCTACACTATATTTCCAAAAGTATTCACTCACCCATCCAAATCACTGAATTCAGGTGTTCCAGTCACTTCCATGGGCACTGGTGTATAAAGCCGAGCCCCTAGGCCTTCAGACTGCTTCTACAGACATTAGTGAAAGAATGGGTCGCTCTCAGGAGCTCAGTGAGTTCCAGCGTGGTACCGTGATCGGACGCCACCTGTGCAAGTCCAGTCATGAAATTTCCTCGCTACTAAATATTAAAGTCATCAGTGGGATTATAACAAAGTGGAAGCGATTGGGAATGACAGCAACTCAGCCACGAAGTGGTCGGCCAGGTAAAATGACAGAGCGGGGTCAGCGGATACTGAGGCACATAGTGCGCGGAGATCTCCAACTTTCTGCAGAGTCAATCACTACAGACCTCCAAACTTCATGTGGCCTTCAGATCAGCTCAAGAACAGCGTAGAGAGCTTCATGGAATGGGTTTCCATGGCCGAGCAGCTGCATCCAATCCTTACATCTCCAAGCGCAATGCAAAGCGTGGAATGCAGTGGTGTAAAGCGCCACCACTGGACTCTAGAGCAGTGGAGACGTGTTCTCTGGAGTGACTAATCACGCTTCTCCGTCTGGGAATCCGATGGACGAGTCTGGGTTTGGCGGTTGCCAGGAGACGGTACTTGTCTGACTGCATTGTGCCGAGTGTAAAGTTTGGTGGAGGGGGGATTATGGTGTGGGGGTGTTTTTCAGGAGTTGGGCTCGGCTCCTTAGTTCCAGTGAAAGGAACTCTTAAAGCTTCAGCACCAAGAGATTTTGGACAATTTCATGCTCCCAACTTTGTGGGAACAGTTTGGGGACGGCCCCTTCCTGTTCCAACATGCCTGCTCACCAGTGCACAAAGCAGGTCCATAAAGACATGGATGAGCCAGTTTGGTGTGGTTTGGTTTTATACACCTGTGGCCATGGAAGTGAATGGAACACCTGAATTCAATGATTTGGATGGGTGACTGAATACTTTTGAAAATATAGTGTATAAAAAGACTTGATTAAACTCAGACACTGTAACTGAATTACACGCTGTGTTGTTGGTGGTGCTCCCGAGCTGAACTCGCAGATGATGGAAGGACAGCAGCGCCGCCGCCGCCGCCGCCTCACTCAGCTGCACCAGGCCGGCCTCGGGAGTCCCCTTCCCGACCCCGCGCCCCGCGCCCCGCAGCGCCGCGCTCCCTGCTGCGCTGCTCCGCATGCGGCTCGGGTTGCTCGGCTGTGGGCCGGCGAGGCTTCACCCTCCGCTCCAGTAGCTCCATACCGCCCATACTCACCAACAACACCCAGGGCAGGTCGGGACGGAGTCCGCAGAGGGACAAACTAGCGGCGGATGGAGAGGGAGGGGCGCAGCCCAGACCCCGCCCCCTCTATCATGAAACAAAAAATCTTCATAATAAGGTCGACTTCTATTTCGTAAATGTGATTTCCTTCCACGTTTTTGGATTACACTTATTAGTATTTTTTATAATTAGTATCATTATTTATTGTTACTTGGAACGAGCTTAATGATATTAATGGTGGTGCTTTTATTTTGTAATACAGGTTGTAAACATAAGGGCGATGATATAAAATCTTTATCACTCTTAGTGAAGCATTACACTCAGAAGTGTGGAGCAATGAAACGAAAATAAATCAACAAAAATAATACAATTTTGGCTCATAACAGATATTAATAATAAATGAGAATAATAAAACTAGGCATGCATCACTACGATACTGCTATTGCTATTATAAGAATGATAATACCAGTAATAACAGTATTAATATATAAGTGCTCTGCCTGGCTGTGAACACAGCGTAGTGTGTTTCTTTTGGTTGGTAGCCATGTGGCCTTATAGCCAAGCCAGTTGAAGGGAATTCCACCAAATTTTCAGATTGTCTGAAATGACTCAGTGTGTGAGGTGTAAGCAGAGAAGTTCAGAGCTGAAATGGTTCAGACGTCTTTACAGTGGTGGTGATAGGAACCAGGCGTCGACTACAACACAGATATAGACATTTTATTTACCTTCCAGAACCACCAGAGAACCTACACGAGTCTTCTGAGTTTATATGGAATGTTGATTATGGAAAATAGTGGAAAATCTGGAATAATAAGTTTTCTTTGGGGACTATTTTGCCGCACAGCGCCCTGCATGTCTCCCTCCACCATTAATGGAGTTCAAGTTCTCTAAACTATCATAAAACAGCGTCTCAGTCATCAGGCAGTGAATTCAGAACCAGTTCATGTAGGAACTTTCTGTGAGGAGCTTTTAGAGGGGGACGTCTGTTTCCTATCACCACCACTGTGAACAGCTCTGACTCGGTAAGTTTATCTAGAATGGAGAACCGCACTGAACCGCTCTGTTTACATCTTAACCACTTTATTATGGAAAAAGGAAATAAAAATTGGGTTGAAGATCCATTTAATATTCTATTAAGATGACTTTTAAATCGGTCACATCATACGACTATTTTTTCAGATTTGTGCGTAGAATGTACAGAACCAAGGTACTGTGACGTTTCCCATATAGAAATGGACGGATTTAGGTATTATTATTATTATTATTATTATTATTATATTACTGTTATCGCTCTCCTTCCCCTCCTCCCTGCCCTCCCCTCCTCTATGTTCACGGTCCCAGACTAAATCACGGCAGCTCTGATTTAATTTCTCTAGAAGCTCCAGTCCACTTTGTGCTCTGAGCAGAATTGGTATGATGTGCATTGGTCAGAAGGAGCTGATCAGAGCCAGACAGCTCACATCTTTCAGCGCAAACAGACCGACTAACTCCAACACACTGCATGTGCTGTTTATATTGTGGGCCCTCTGGTGGACTCAGGACACATAACACTGAATATCCAGACAACAGCGTTCTGTGACCACTGCTGAAGGACTAGAGGATGACCAACACAAACTGTGCAGTGTTACTGCAGTGCTGAGAATGATCCACCACCCAAATATTACTTGCTCTGTCCATGGGGGTCCTGACCACTGAAGAACAGGGTAAAAGGGGGTAACAAAGTATCAGAGAAACAGACGGACTACAGTCTGTAGCTGTAGAACTACAAAGGACAGCTGATAAAATGGACAATGAGTGGAGAAAGAAGGAGCTGGTCAGAATGTTACACCTGACCGGTGTGTGTGTGTGTGTGTGTGTGTGTGTGTGTGTGTGTGTATATATACACTGCTCAAAAAATAAAGGGAACACTTAAACAACACAATATAATAATATATAAGTAAATCAAACTTCTGTGAAGTCAAACTGTCCACTTAGGAAGCAGCACTGATTAACAATCAATTTCACAGCTGTTGTGCAAATGGAACAGACAACAGGTGGAAATCATTGGCAATTAGCAAGACACACTCAATAAAGGAGTGGCTCTGCAGGTGGGGACCACAGACCACTTCTCAGTACCTTTCTGCTTTCTGGCTGATGTTTTGGTCACTTTTGAATGTTGGTGGTGCTTCACACTCGTGGTAGCATGAGACGGACTCTACAACCCACACAAGTGGCTCAGGTCGTGCAGCTCATCCAGGATGGCACATCAATGAGAGCTGTGGCAAGGTGTGCTGTGTCTGTCAGCGTAGAGTCCAGAGCTTGGAGGCGCTACCAGGAGACAGGCCAGTACACCAGGAGACGTGGAGGAGGCCGTAGGAGGGCAACAACCCAGCAGCAGGACCGCTACCTCCGCCTTTGTGGAACAGGAGGAACAGGAGGAACAGGAGGAGCACTGCCAGAGCCCTGCAAAATGACCTCCAGCAGGCCACAAATGTGCATGTGTCTGCACAAACAGTTAGAAACCGACTCCATGAGGATGGTATGAGGGCCTGATGTCCACAGATGGGGGTTGTGCTCACAGCCCAACACTGTGCAGGACGCTTGGCATTTGCCAGAGAACACCAGGATTGGAAAATTCACCACTGGCGCCCTGTGCTCTTCACAGATGAAAGCGGGTTCACACTGAGCACATGTGACAGACGTGACAGAGTCTGGAGACGCCGTGGAGAGCGATCTGCTGCCTGCAACATCCTTCAGCATGACCGGTTTGGCAGTGGGTCAGTAATGGTGTGGGGTGGCATTTCTTTGGAGGGCCGCACAGCCCTCCATGTGCTCGCCAGAGGTAGCCTGACTGCCATTAGGTACCGAGATGAGATCCTCAGACCCCTTGTGAGACCATATGCTGGTGCGGTTGGCCCTGGGTTCCTCCTAATGCAGGACAATGCTAGACCTCATGTGGCTGAAGTGTGTGAGCAGTTCCTGCAAGATGAAGGCATTGAAGCTATGGACTGGCCCGCCCGTTCCCCAGACCTGAATCCGATTGAGCACATCTGGGACATCATGTCTCGCTCCATCCACCAACGCCACGTTGTACCACAGACTGTCCAGGAGTTGGCAGATGTTTAGTCCAGGTCTAGGAGGAGATCCCTCAGGAGACCATCCGCCACCTCATCGGGAGCATGCCCAGGTGTTGTAGGGAGGTCATACAGGCACATGGAGGCCACACACAATACTGAGCCTCATTTTGACTTGTTTTAAGGACATTACATCAAAGTTGGATCAACCTGTCGTGTGTTTTTCCACTTTAATTTTGTGTGTGACTCCAAATCCAGGCCTCCATTGGTTAATAAATTTAATTTCCATTGATGATTTTTGTGTGATTTTGTTGTCAGCACATTTAACTTTGTACAGAACAAGTTCAGTACCGGTTCAGTACCCTGTTGAAAAAGCCTAGTGTTTATTGGTTTATGGCAGTTTTGCCTTTTTTTAATGGGTTGCTATCACAATGTAAAGGATCCTAATGGTTTAACAAGCGATCAGTGGCTGATTCTAAATGCATTTGATGGTTTCTCAATGGAATCTAAAGGAAAATTGTGGTCTTTATTGGAAAACATTAATTCCCATTAGAACGCAAAGCAATTAGATTTTAATCCTGATGCTTTCTAATGGTCCTTTTTCACAAGGCAATAAAAATAATACCATATGTTTGAAGTGAGATGTGAAGTTGTATCTGACTGCAGTGTAAATATAAAGCCTGCTGTTTTTATGAATGTATGATTTTATACAGTCATGTTTTGATGGCGTGTATAAAGCTTGTTTAATGAAAGGCAAATCAGAGCCGCGCAGCACTGACAGCTCAAACAACACCGACTCTGTGACTCCATGGCAACAACACAGCCGCTTTGTTTGGTTTTCCCATCAGCTTTAAGTTCAGCAGGAGCTAATAACTGAGCAGTGGGTGGATCCTTTCTGTAAACATCTGCCAGAGAAAAGTGTCAGGCAGCAGCCTGAATGAATCATGCATAAGACTGCAGCTCCACTTTGCTGCATTTGTGCTGGGATTGCTGCACTTTATTATGACACGCTTTACATAGTAAATCATATTTATTTGCATATATTACAGTACTAAGATCCTCAGGGTTTTCCAGGTTTGAGTTAGTTGTCAGGGATGGAAAACAGCGGCTGCAGCTCTTTCCAGCACTTTTTTACTGAAGAAAACACTATTGAATATCTTTTAGGGTCTGTTACAAGCTTCAGATATTTGTGTTTAACCTAGAACCAAATGCAGCTAACATACCATTAGGAACCCCAAAGGTGCACTAGAAGTGAGCACACGCACCTTCTAAGCCGCTTCTCCTTCTGGGTAGCAGGGGGAGCTGGAGCCTATCCCAGCGGTCATCAGATGGAAGGCAGGATCCACCCTGGGCAGGTCGCCAGTCCATCACAGGGCAGGCAAACACATTCACGCACACCTAGAGGCAATTTAGCATATCCAACTGGCATGACTTGCATGTCTTTAGACTGTGGGAGGGACCATGCAAACACGGGGAGAACATGCAAACTCCAATCAGAAAGGACCCTGGTCGCCCAGCCAGGGAATCGAACCCAGACCTATCTTGCTGTGAGGCAACAGTGCTACACACTACGCCACCCCTAGAAATGAGCATCATCACAAAAATTTGAATTTGTCAAACACTAGAGGGCACTCCTGAGTGAGTCCAAAATAAATGTCAACCAATCAGATCCAAATAGCAATAATGCCAACTAATCAGCTCTCAGTAGCAGTAATGCTAACCAATCAGCTCTCAGTAGCAGTAATGCCAAGCAATCAGCGCTCAGTAGCAGTAACACTAACCAATCAGCTCTCAGTAGCAGTCTTCTTCTTCTTCTTCTTCTTCTTCTTTTTCCGGCTGCTCCCTTTAGGGGTCGCCACAGCGGATCATCTGCCTCCATCTTGCCCTATCCATTGCCTCCTCTACTTTTACACCAACCATCTCCATGTCCACCTTCACTACATCCATAAACCTTCTCTGAGGTCTACCTCTTCTCCTTCTACCCGGCAGCTCCATCTCCAAAATTCTTTGACCAATATATCCACTATTCCTCCTCAACACATGTCCAAACTATCTCAACCTGGCCTCTCTGGCTTTATCTCCAAACTGCTCCACCTTCACTGTCCCTCTGATCTGCTCATTTCTTATCTTGTCCAGCCTTGTCACTCCCAACGAAAATCTCAGCATCTTCATCTCCGCCACCTCCAGCTCAGCCTCCACTCATCAGGCATCCTCTCACTCTCCAGGATTTTGTTAAACAACCTGGTTAAAAAGTCCACTGCCTTCTCTCCTAAACATCTCCATACCTCCACAGGTATGTCATCTGGACCAACTGCCTTTCCATTCTTCATCCTTTTTAAAGCTGCCCTCACTTCCACCTTACTAATTCTCTGCACTTCCTGATCCACTGTCTCTCCCCCCGTTGTCCTCCTCTCTCTCTCGTTTTCCTCATTCATTAGTTCTTCAAAGTACTCCTTCCATCTACTCAACACTCTCTGTTCAGTCACTAGTAGATTTCCCTCTCTGTCCTTTATCAGCCTAACCTGCTGTACATCCTTTCCAGCTCTATCTCTCTGTTTAGCCAAACGATACAAGTCCTTTACTCCTTCTTTACTGTCCAGCCTCTCATACCGCTCATCATAGGCCTGAGCCTTTGCCTTTGCCACCATTATTTTCGCTATGCGACTAGCCTCACAGTACTCCTGCCTACTTCCTTCATCTCTCTGGTTATCCCACTTTTTCTTAACTGCCTTCTTCTTCTGAATACTCTCCTGGACTTCCTCATTCCACCACCAACTTTCCTTGTCTTCTTTCCTCTGACCAGACGAAACACCCAACACATTCTTGCCAGTTTCTCTCACCACCTTAGCTGTAGTTTCCCAGTCCTCAGGTAGCTCCTCACTGCCCCCAAGGGCCTGTTGCAATTTTTTCCTGAACTGCCTGCAACCATCCTCCTCCTTCAGCTTCCACCATCTAATCTTTGGCTCTGTCTTCACTCTTTTCCTCTTCTTCTCTTTTCCTGTTTCTAATCTCATTCTACAGACAACTACCCTACGCTGCCTTGCTACATTTTCCCCAGGCACCACTTTACAATCTCCAATCTCCTTTAGGTGGCATCTCCTGCTAAGGATATAATCCACCTGTGTGCACCTCCCTCCACTCTTGTATGTCACCATGTGTTCTTCCCTCTTCTGAAAATACGTGTTTACCACAGCCATTTCCATTCTCTTTGCAAAATCTACAGCCATCTGACCTTCCGCATTTCTATCTTTCACACCATACATACCCAGCACCTCTTCATCCCCTCTGTTCCCTTCACCAACATGTCCACTGAAGTCTGCACCAATCACTAATCTCTCCTCTCTAGGGACACCATCTACCACTTCATCCATCTTACTCCAAAATTCCTCTTTCTCCTCTACCTGACAACCAACCTGTGGGGCACATGAACTGACCACATTCAAAACCACACCATCAACCTCCAACTTCAGGCTTATGATCTTGTCTGACACTCTCTTTACATCCAGAACCCTTTTCACAAGGGTTCCTTTAGGATTATCCCTACTCCATTTCTCTTCCTCTCTACACCATGATTGAACAATTTAAATCCACCTCCAATGTTCCTGGCCTTGCTTCCTTTCCATCTGGTCTCCTGGACACACAGAATATCTACCTTCCTTCTCTCCATCATGTCTGCAAGCTCTCTGCCTTTACCAGTCATTGTCCCTATGTTCAGAGTCCCTACTCTAACTTCCACACTCCTGCCATTCCTTCTCTCTTGCTGCCTTCTAACCCGCCTTCCTCCTCTCCTCTTTGATGGTCTTCGACCTACAGTAGTCCAATTTCCACCGGCACCCTGCTGGTCAACAGCACCGGAGGCGATCGTTGTTAACCCTGGCCTCGACCGATCCGGTATAGCAATCATATTTGTGATCCACATGATAGTTTTGGCACAAGTTTATGCCGGATGCCCTTCCTGACGCAACCCTCACCATTAATCCGGGCTTGGGACCGGCACCAGAAGTACACAAAGTACACCCCTAATGACTGGTTTAGCTCTCAGTAGCAGTAACACTAACTAATCAGTTCTCAGTAGCAGTAACACTAACTAATCAGGTCTCAGTAGCAGTCATGCCAACCAATCAGCTCTCACTAGCAGTAAAGCACATGGCCACCCTCAAGTGTTTCTCAGGCATTTTTCTGGTATAATGGGAGAAATAACATTATTATAACATTAAATAACATTAACATAAACATTACCAGCGCACTTCAAAAGGCAGTAAAAGTTAACTTTTAATGAACAGTGTGAATTCTGTTCTGTAAAGCTCTTTGCTTCTTTATCGCTCAGGTTTGCTGCTGGGGGACTTGCTGTCCTCTTCTGGTCCTGATCCAGATCCTGGCTGTCAGAGATGAACCTGTGGTGATTTTATCCTGTCTCTGCTGGACAGTCTGGTAATGGACAGCAGGCCCCTGTCACATTCACATTTCCCTCACGCTTTCAGCCAGAGCAGCTTGCGGTAACGGACTGCAGAAGAGTTCTCCTTGGGGTGAGCGTACTCTGCCTGAGGACGTAATTATGGTAGCCGTTAGAGGAATCAAACCCGTGACCTCTCGGGCAAAGCTAGACTGTCTGGCCTGGTCAGAGGGAGGTATCAGAACAAACAGTGTAAGAATTAAGACCAATCACAGTCGGGGGGGTGGGGGGGGGGGGGTGGGCTCAGAACAAACCAGCTGGTCTTTAAGACAATTCATAGTCAGGGGAAGGTCTCAGAACTAACAAGTTAGTCTCTAAGATCAATTACAGTGATGGGGAGGTCTCAGAATAAACAGCATAGTGTTTAAGACGAATCACAGTCAGGGGGAGGTCTCAGAACTAACAAGGCAGTGATTAAGACCAATCACAGTCAGAGGGAGGTCTTAGAACTAACAAGGACCCTGGTCACCCAGCCAGGGAATCAAACCCAGGCCTATCTTGCTGTGAGGCAACAGTGCTACCCACCGCATCACTGTGCTGCCAGTAGAAATTAGCATCATCACAGAAATTTGAATTTGTCAAACACTAGAGGGCACTCCTGAGTGAGTCCAAAATAAATGTCAACCAATCAGATCTAAATAGCAATAATGCCAACTAATCAGCTCTCAGTAGCAGTAACGCCAACTAATCAGCTCTCAGTAGCAGTAATGCTAACCAATCAGCACTCAGTAGCAGTAACGCCAGCTAATCAGCTCTCAGTAGTAGTAAAACCAACCAATCAGCACTCAGTAGCAGTAACACTAACTAATCACCTCTCAGTAGCAGTAACGTTAACCAATCAGCACTCAGTAGCAGTAATACCAACAAGACAGTGCTCAGTAGCAGTAATGCCAACCAATCAGCACTCAGTAGCAATAAAGCACATGGGCGCCCTCTAGTGTTTCTCAGTCATTTTTCTGGTATAATGGGAGAAATATGATGGGGCCAGGCTCCTCTTAACCGGCTCTGTCCACATCTATTTCCTCAGAACTTTGAGCTCAGCACTGATTTATGATTAATTAATCTTTCCAGGAAGTTTTTGTTACTTGTTAGGAAATCAAACATTACCAGCGCACTTCAAAAGGCAGTAAAAGTTAACTTTTAATGAACAGTGTGAATTCTGTTCTGTAAAGCTATTTGCTTCTTTATCGCTCAGGTTTGCTGCTGGGGGACTTGCTGTCCTCGTCTGGTCCTGATCCAGATCCTGGCTGTCAGAGATGAACCTGTGGTGATTTTATCCTGTCTCTGCTGGACAGTCTGGTAATGGACAGCAGGCCCCTGTCACATTCACATTTCCCCTCACGCTTTCAGCCAGAGCAGCTTGTGGTAACGGACTGCAGAAGAGTTCTCCTTGGGGTGAGCGAACTCTGCCTGAGGACGTAATTATGGTAGCCGTTAGAGGAATCAAACCCGTGACCTCTCGGGCAAAGCTAGACTGTCTGGCCTGGTCAGAGGGAGGTATCAGAACAAACAGTGTAAGAATTAAGACCAATCACAGTCGGGGGGAGGTCTCAGAGCTAACCAGGTGGTGCTTAAGACCAATCACAGCCAGGGGGAGGTCTCAGAACTAACGAGTTGGTGATTAAGACCAATCACAGTCAGGGGGAGGTCTCAAATAAATTAAGTGGTGATCAGGACCAATCACAGTCAGGAGGAGGTCTCAGAACTAACCAGGTGGTGATTAGGACTGATAACAGTCAGGGGGGAGGTCTCAGAACTAACCAGGTGGTGATTAGGACTGATAACAGTCAGGGGGGCAGTCTCAGAACTAACAAGTTGGTGATTAAGACCAATCACAGTCGGAGGAGGTCTCAAACAAATTAAGTGGTGATGAGGATCAAACACAGTCAGGGGGCGGTATCAGAACAAACCAGTTGGTGATTAAGACCAATCACAGTCAGGGGGAGGTCTCAAAACAATGAAGTGGTGATGAGGACCAATCACAGTCAGGGGGCGGTCTCAGAACAAACCAGTTGGTGATTAAGACCAATCACAGTCAGGGGGAGGTCTCAAAACAATGAATTGGTGATGAGGACCAATCACAGTCAGGGGGCGGTCTCAGAACAAACCAGTTGGTGATTAAGACCAATCACAGTCAGGGGGAGGTCTCAAAACAATGAAGTGGTGATGAGGACCAATCACAGTCAGGGGGAGGTCTCAAAACAAATTAAGTGGTGATGAGGACCAATCACAGTCAGGGGGAGGTCTCAGAACTAACCAGTTGGTGATTAAGACCAATCACAGTCAGGGGGAGGTCTCAAACAAATTAAGTGGTGATTAGGACCAATCACAGTCAGGGGGCGGTCTCAGAACAAACCAGTTGGTGATTAAGACCATTCACAGTCAGGGGGAGGTCTCAAAACAATGAAGTGGTGATGAGGACCAATCACAGTCAGGGGGAGGTCTCAAAACAAATTAAGTGGTGATGAGGACCAATCACAGTCAGGGGGAGGTCTCAGAACTAACAAGGTGGTGATTACAACTGATAACAGTCAGGGGGAGGTCTCAGAATGAGCCAGTTGGGGATTAAGACCAATAACAGTAAGAGGGAGGTCTCAGAACTAACCAGTTGGTGATTAAGACCAATGGCAGTCAAGGGGAGGTCTCAGAACTAACAAGGACCCTGGTCACCCAGCCAGGGAATCAAACCCAGGCCTATCTTGCTGTGAGGCAACAGTGCTTTTGTTAATGTAATATAGATCAAAAGGAATTTACTGATCTTTCTATTTCATTAGCATTTCTCACACTTTCCCAACTCAGGATCTCTCTCTCTTTCTCTCCCTCTCTCTTCAAACTGCCTCTTTTCTCTTCATTTCTTTGTTCTCCACCATAAACCAGCACAGTCACGCTCTGAGGCTTCACTGGACTCATTGTAACTGTGGTATAAATATGTATTGGAGCGCATGAACCATGTGTTCGCTCATAAATCCCCCTCAGATGAGCTGAAAGACGTCCTTATTGTGGTCAAGCCCCCCCCCCAACAATCCTGCCTCTACACTTCTCACTGCCTCCACCCTCTACAGCGGCCCTTTCAGACGCAGCCCTTTCGCTGTCAGTGATCTCCTGTAATCTCAGTGTTTACATCCAGTCCTGTGTTTTCACCATTGTGACCTCACTGAGAGCAGTGTGATGTGAACACGCTTCTGAAATTTAGAGCGACTGTTCAGTGAAAACTAACTTCCCTTGTCTTTATGCTACAAGTTTTCCACAGAAGTCTGGTTAACTGTGATTGTTGACATGGCTTAATGCATTTTAACAGTCCTCACTGCAAAAATTACGAGCTTAGCAAGTGTAAACGTCTGAAATGTAGTGAATAAATCTAATATCTGTCTGTCTGTTTGTCTGTGTATATGTGTATCTGTGTGTCTGTGTATATGTGTGTCTGTCTGTCTGTGTATCTGTCTGTGTCTCTGTGTCTGTGTATCTGTGTGTCTGTGTATCTGTGTGTCTGTGTGTCTATCTGTGGATCTTTGCGCCTGTGTATCTGTGTGTCTGTCTGTGTATCTGTCTGTCTGTGTGTCTGTCTGTCTGCGTCTGTCTGTGTGTCTGTGTATATGTCTGTCTGTCTGTCTGTCTGCCTGCCTGTCTGTGTATCTGTCTGTCTGTGTGTCTGTGTATCTGTGTGTGTGTATCTGTCTGTCTGTGTATCTGTCTGTGTGTCTGTGTATTTGTCTGTCTGTGTATCTGTGTGTCAGTCTGTCTGTGTATATGTCTGTCTGTCTGTATCTGTGTATTTGTCTGTCTGTGTATCTGTGTATCTGTCTGTCTGTGTATCTTTGCGTCTTTGTGTCTGTGTATCTGTGTGTCTGTGTATCTGTCTGTCTGTGTGTCTATCTTTGCGTCTGTGTATCTGTCTGTCTGTCTTTCTGTCTGTGTGTCTCTGTATATGTCTGTCTGTGTGTCTGTGTGTCTCTGTTTATGTCTCTCTGTGTGTCTGTGTATCTATCTGTCTGTGTGTCTGTATCTGTCTGTCTTGTATGTCTCTGTTTATGTCTGTGTGTGTCTGTGTATCTGTGTGTCTCTGTTTATGTCTGTGTGTGTCTGTGTATCTGTCTGTCTGTGTATCTGTGTGTCTCTGTTTATGTCTGTGTGTGTCTGTGTATCTGTCTGTCTGTGTATCTATGTGTCTGTGTGTCTGTGTATCTGTCTGTCTGTGTATCTGTGTGTCTGTCTGTCTGTGTATCTATGTGTCTGTGTATCTGTGTGTCTGTGTATCTGTCTGTCTTGTGTGTCTCTGTTTATGTCTGTCTGTCTCTGTATCTGTCTGTCTGGGTGTCTGTGTATCTGTCTGTCTGTGTATCTATGTGTCTGTGTGTCTGTATCTGTGTGTCTGTGTATCTGTGTATCTGTGTGTCTGTCTGTGGATCTGTGTGTCTGTGTATCTTTGTATCTGTGTATCTTTGTATCTGTGTGTCTGTATCTGTGTGTCTGTATCTGTGTGTCTGTGTATCTGTATATCTGTCTGTCTGTGTCTGTATCTGTCTGTCTGTGTATGTGTCTGTGTATCTGTCTGTGTATCTGTCTGTCTGTGTATCTGTGTGTCTCTGTTTATGTCTGTGTGTGTCTGTGTATCTGTCTGTCTGTGTATCTATGTGTCTGTGTGTCTGTGTATCTGTCTGTCTGTGTATCTGTGTGTCTGTCTGTCTATGTATCTATGTGTCTGTCTGTCTGTGTATCTATGTGTCTGTGTATCTGTGTGTCTGTGTATCTGTCTGTCTTGTGTGTCTCTGTTTATGTCTGTCTGTCTCTGTATCTGTCTGTCTGGGTGTCTGTGTATCTGTCTGTCTGTGTATCTATGTGTCTGTATCTGTGTGTCTGTGTATCTGTGTGCGTGTCTGTCTGTGGATCTGTGTGTCTGTGTATCTTTGTATCTGTGTGTCTGTATCTGTGTGTCTGTATCTGTGTGTCTGTATCTGTGTGTCTGTGTATCTGTATATCTGTCTGTCTGTGTCTGTATCTGTGTGTCTGTGTATCTGTATATCTGTCTGTCTGTGTCTGTATCTGTCTGT
Organism: Pygocentrus nattereri; assembly: GCF_015220715.1. Taxonomy (NCBI): domain Eukaryota; kingdom Metazoa; phylum Chordata; class Actinopteri; order Characiformes; family Serrasalmidae; genus Pygocentrus; species Pygocentrus nattereri. The sequence continues at coordinate 12,390,367 of NC_051227.1, forward strand.
CTGTGTATGTGTCTGTGTATCTGTCTGTCTGTGTATCTGTCTGTCTGTGTATGTGTCTGTGTATCTGTCTGTCTGTGTGTCTGTGTATCTGTCTGTCTGTGTATGTGTCTGTGTATCTGTCTTTCTGTGTGCCTGTGTATCTGTCTGTCTGTCTGTCTGTCTGTGTATCTATGTGTCTGTATCTGTGTGTCTGTGTATCTGTGTGCGTGTCTGTCTGTGGATCTGTGTGTCTGTGTATCTTTGTATCTGTGTGTCTGTATCTGTGTGTCTGTATCTGTGTGTCTGTATCTGTGTGTCTGTGTATCTGTATATCTGTCTGTCTGTGTCTGTATCTGTGTGTCTGTGTATCTGTATATCTGTCTGTCTGTGTCTGTATCTGTCTGTCTGTGTATGTGTCTGTGTATCTGTCTGTCTGTGTATCTGTCTGTCTGTGTATGTGTCTGTGTATCTGTCTGTCTGTGTGTCTGTGTATCTGTCTGTCTGTGTATGTGTCTGTGTATCTGTCTTTCTGTGTGCCTGTGTATCTGTCTGTCTGTCTGTCTGTCTGTGTATCTGTGTGTCTGTGTATCTGTGTTAGAATAAAAAAAGAAAAGTTTGCTTATTTTAAGAAATAATGATTAAAACAAGGAACATGATCTGCCAATGAAATCAGACACTTTTACAAGATAAAACTGCTTAAACAAGTAAAAATGTCTAGAAATAAGTTCAATAATCTCACAATATTCTTACAACAGTCTCTTAATGAGAGATATTAGATATACTGAGTACATTTAAGACATTTACACTCTCTAATATATCATTTTTTCAGTGCTTCTGATTTCTGCTTTAATTAAAATCACATCTGACATGATAGGGATATTTTACTGAAATCTTCACAGCAACATGCGGATCAAAATTTCAGAAACACTATGGAGATGAAACATTATATTAGGTGATGAAACGGAATCTCTGTTCTGAGTCTATTTCAGAAAATATATGACATTATTTGTACCGTTAAAAATATTGTTTGTTTTTTGTGTTGTAATATTGACGTTCAGAACAGAAAACTACAATCTCCTCTCCACTGTTCAGTCAGTGAGTCCCTCTGTCCCTCCCTTCATTCCAGCCTCCATTCTTCTCAGGAGACTCACTTTCAGCTCCTCAAAGATCCTGCAGACACACCTCCAAAGCTCAGTCTTAGAAGCTGGTTGATGATTTTCTGAACTAATCAAACCCATTCAGTGGTGCTGAGGTCTGGACACTGGGGTGGTCAGCCCATCGTTCAGCTTCTTTGTTTGATGTGTCCGCCTCCTTTTCTCAGTGAGGTTTTTCTTGACCAGCTACACGTCCTTTCAGACCCACAGCGCTGAGTGGTCTTCTCACAGTGGAAGGATGGACAGAAACACCAGTGGATGTTTTCAGATCTGAAGCAGCTTGATTTTCTCCTCTCTCTCAGAGATCAAAGCTTTAAGTGCTGTTTATCCGATGGGGGCAGTTTTGGGGTCGACCAGGTCTTGCATGTGGTCGTTAGAAGAACCATTTTCCCTGGAGCTTTAATCAGTCTTCAGCTCCAGTTTTGGAAACTGGTTTTATTTTGACTCACTCCTTCATTGTGTGGGTGGATGATCTCATATCTGATCTCCTTGGAAAAAGCTTTCCTTTCCATGTAACAGGACCTGGTTGTTATTAACCAGTATGGCACATGCGGTGAGGCGGCTGTGATAGAACATGTTTATCCATCAGGTGATCGGCGCTGAGCCTCAGGCCTTCCTCCATTCAGCTGAATGCCATTTGCTGCAGGCAGGGCAAAGTTCAGACCTCCTGAACTGAAACCACAGAGCTGCTCACTCGGTTCTGACTGGGAACAATGTGGAACGGATATAACGTCAACCATGATTCACATACCTCTGCATTTATCAGTGGTCAGCAGTGTCTTGACCAACACATCAAACCCAAAAATATAATACTTCCAGAATCAGTAAAGCGGATTTACAGAGGAACCACTTTACTGAACCATTTAAACTAAAGGATTATTATATCTTATTAATAATCAATATCTACTATGAGTTATAATATCTACTTTGAATGTATCTGTCTGTCTGTCTGTGTATCTATCTGTCTTTCTGTTTGTCTGTGTATCTGTCTGTCTGTGTGTCTGTGTATCTGTTAACTGGGTGTCTGTCTATCTCTCTGTCTGTCTGTCTGTGTATCTGTGTATCTATCTGTCTGTCTGTCTATCTGTCTGTCATAATGATAAACAAAGTTAACCCAGGAACAATGTTGGAGTGGTACGCAATTAAATCAGCTCTTACAGATTTAGTTCTGGCCCATTAGATGAAACACACTTAAGAACAAATCTAGGAAGATACTGGTGTAACAAGACGGAATGACGCAGACACTCGTGGGTAGAAGCAGAATCAGAGGCTTTACTGATGAAACCACAATCCAAAACAGGCATAGGTCAGATCCAAAAAGCCTAAAAACAAGGAAGCACAAACAAAGGCAAACAATCCAAAAAAGGGTCAGGCTAAAAGGAAAGTCAAAAACAGGGCAAGACGTCAGAACCAGAATAACAAAACGGATAAGAAAGCTCAGCAGCTCTACAGACAGAAGCAATACCTCACAAAGAACCAGGCCTACAAGCCCAGGCTTTATACTAAACTAATCAGTGAGCTGCAGGTGGACATGATCAGCACTCTGGAGAGCTGGAGCGCTGATTGGAGTTTGTCTGTCTGTCTGTCTGTCTGTGTATCTATCTGTCTGTCTGTGTATCTGTCTGTCTGTCTGTCTGTCTGTGTGCTTGTCTGTCTGTCTGTCTGCCTGTGTTTCTGTCTGTCTGTGTGTCTGTGTATCTGTCTGTCTGTCTGTGTAGCTGTCTTTCTGTGTATCTATCTGTTTGTCTGTGTATCTGACTGTCTCTCTATCAGTGTGTTTATGAAGAATGTTTCCGTCTCCAGTTCTTCAGCACTGAGTTTCATTTGTTGTGAAGGATCTCCACCCTGTTTTGCCGCTTATAACAAACTCATGAAGTGAAATATGTTTACTGTTCGTTGCTCCCTTCACTTCTCATGAAGTCATTAAACACAGATCCACAGCACAGACACATTCTTTACCACAGGTATCACGCTGTCTAACTCACTTCCTTATGTAACAACCAGGAAACTCCTCAGCAGGCCATGCAGCGCCGGCTCGGTGAGTGACACCAGAACACAAAAGAGCAATGAACAAATAATTAATATTACTGCTGAACAGACCTGAGATTTGGCTGAGTGTTATCCAGCTAACTCATCCTCATATGTCCCCTTTAGGACAGTTGAAACTTAATGTGCATTTAATCCCACAAAAATGTAAAACAGATTTTAAAATGAAGTAAATACTGTATGTTTTATGTTGGAGCTATGTTGAACATATATAATCAGGCCTAATGTCACGAATGGCCACTCTCAGTCCTCCATGTGATTTTGTTTACCTCTAGCCATGTCCATGTGCCTCTTTGTTTTGATTCTTCCCTGTTCTGCTCCCTTGTTTCTAGACTCCACCCTTGATTGTTTTCACCTGTGTCTTGTTAACCCTCGTTGTTCTTGTATTTAAACCCTCTGTTTTCCCTTGTCAGTGGCTGGTCTTTTATGGTTGTAGATTATTTGGCTAAATGTTCATCTTGTTTGTTCACTATGGGCCACCATACATATGTGTTTTGTGTCTAGGCCAATCAGAGTGCTTGGCTCTCTTCTGTGAAGTTTAGTCACGGTAGTAGAGCTGTGGGATGTCAGCCTCGGTAACTGGATTCCATATTTTTCTCCCTTTCTGAATAAACCTACAGGTTGTTCCAAGTCTGTGTGGTGCTTGACTCACACGAATTAACCAGTTTCTACATGGTGTCAGAACCCGGTACGAACTTCTTGCCTGTGAGTAATATTTTTCTCTCACCGGACTACCTGTTGCTTTTTTTTGTTTTTTTCCCCGAACGGTGTTAGCTTGTGAGGGACCTGGACGTAATGGCGGATGGGTTTCGCAGACCTGACCCTCTTATTTTTGATGAAAAGATCGCCGAGGACTGGCGAATTTTCGAGCGGGAGTACGATATTTTTATCGCTGCGGCACATTTCGACTAGCCTGCAAGGACGAGGGCTTATATTCTCCTCAATATTGCTGGACCAGAAGCCATTGAACGGGAGTGTTCGTTTGTCTATGCAGCTGAAGTGCGCGCGACCGGGCCAGACGGAGCGATAATAGCCGCGGCGGAGTCCAGAGAGGATCCCAACTGCTTGAAGAGAAAATTTTGTGAAATATGCAACCCGCAAAGCAACAGGACGATGGAAAGACACAAATTCCATTCAAGGAATCAGAAACAAGGTGAGAGTATTGAGTCATTTATCAGTGATTTGAGGATTAAATCTAAAAGCTGCGATTTTGGAGACCTGATTGACGAGCTTATTTGTGACCAGATCGTGTGTGGCATTACCAGTGACCCTCTAAGAAAAACTCTGAGAGATAGCGAGTTAACGCTAGCCAAAGCCATTTCAACGTGTCGCATTCATGAGATGACGGAGGAAAACAGCAAGACGCTAGCCACACAAGCCACCAGTGTTGATGCAGTAAAGCCAGTTTCAAACAAAAAATCACCAGTTAAAACCAAAGTCATTCCCACAGACCATCACAAATTGCATCAACTGTGGAAACATTCATGCAGCCAAACGGGAAAAGTGTCCAGCGTTCAGACAACAATGCCATAATTGTGGAAAACTAAAACCACTACAAAAGTTGCTGCAAGTCTAAATTCAAACAGAAAGGCTTCTAATCAGCTAGTGCACGAAGTAGCAGCAGATCAGCCCACAGTATGCGAAGATGAAACGTTTTATGTGGACGGTGTCGAAGTTGACAATTGTGTTAACTGTGTCACATTTAAAGCCAATGAGAAGGATGAAGGATTTGTTACAATACATATAAATGGCAAGCCGATCGAAATGAAAGTTGACACAGGAACAAAATGCAATGTAATGTCACTGGAGAACCTCAAACAAGTAACCAGTGGTAAGCAACTTTTAAAGCACAAAACAACTGCAAATCTTGTTGCTTCTGGGGGCACCACCATTAAGACTGATGGCATGGTTACACTGCCATGCTGCTTAAAAGGGCAGCAACACTCATTTTCTTTTTTCATAGTGGACAAAGAGGTTCAGCCATTGTTAGGATTTCGTGCATGCATGAACATGGGAGTTGTCAAAATGAGTCCTGATGTCCATCAAGTCACCATGGAGAGCAGAGCAGATTTCAACACACAGATTCTTACAGAATACAAAGACCTATTCAGAGAAGAGCTTGGAGAGCTCCCAGTCACATATTCCATGACTGTGGATCCCAACATACAGCCTGTGATCCGCCAGCCCATCGAATCCCCTGTTGCTATGCAAGAAAGTCAAAGCTGAACTTGAATGCATGCAAAGCATAGGTGTCATAACACCAGTCGCAGAGCCCACAAACTGGGTCTCTTCCATGTTGGCAGCACATAAAAAGGGCAAGCAAGAAATCAGACTGTGCATAAATCCAAAAGACCTTAACACAGCATTAAAAAGACCCCACTACCCTATGAGCAGTGTTGAGGAGGTAGCAGCACAGATGTCACGCGAAACAGTGTTCTCCGTCCTGGATGTGAAAAAATCCTTCTGGCAGATACGCCTTGATAAGAAATCATCGATGTCAACAACATTCAGCACTCCATTTGGGCGTTACAGATTTCTACGGATGTCATTTGGCATTAACTCTGCAAGTGAGGTATTTCTGCGCTCCATGGAACACCTGTTTGCAGGACAACTGTGCTCAGTCATCGCTGATGACATCATCGTCAGAGGCCGTGGAGTAGCTGAACATGATGCCAACTTGAGGAGAGTGCTTGAACGTACAAGAGAAGTCAATCTCAGGCTAAATCCCGACAAATGCAAATTCCGCTTGGAACAAGTAGGCTATGTAGGCCACATTTTTACAAGCAAAGGCGTAAAAGCAGACCCCTCTAAAACCGTGGCAATCACTAACATGCCAGTTCCCACAGATGTCAATTCACTACAGCGTTTTCTTGGCATGGTTAACTACCTTGGGAAGTACATCCCAAACTTCAGCGAAATTGCAGCGCCTCTAAGGAAACTGGCACACATGGAGAGTGCATGGTGCTGTTTTCAGCAGCATTAAAAGGCATTTGACCGCCTTAAGTCACTCCTGTCTAGCCCACCGGTACTGGCATATTATGATGTCAAGGAGCCAGTCACACTTACCTGTGACACGTCATGCCATGGACTAGGAGCCACATGCATGCAAAATGGCAGACCAGTAGCATTTGCATCATGTGTCCTCACAGACACAGAGACACGATATGCCCAAATAGAAAAGGAGCTTCTAGCTGTCGTGTTTGCCTGCACAAAATTCAAGGACTACATATATGGAAAGCCAACAATCGTGGAAACTGACCACCAGCCTCTGGTAATTATACTGAAGAACCCTATTCATGCAGCTCCTGCTCGTCTCCAGAGAATGTTGCTCTGGCTGCAGAGCTATGACATCACCTTGGTGTACAAAAAGGGCAAACTCATGTATGTGGCCGACACACTTTCAAGAGCTACAAACTCACAAATCTTCCGAAGCATGGTTGAAAACAATACTTTTGAGGTCATGTCGGTGAATTACATCTCCACAGCCCACCTGGAAGATCTCAGAAGGCACACAGCAGAGGACAGTGTGCTACAACCCCTCAGTACAGTCATCCAACAAGGATGGCCCCCAAGAAAAAGCCAGCTTCAGTCCGCTGTCAGTCTCTTTTTCATTTACAGAGACGAACTCACAGTGGAGGATGGGATCATCATGAAAGGTCACAAGGCAGCCATTCCCCAATCACTGCACAAAGAATACATCAACATTGTGCACAAAGGCCACCCAGAAATTGAAGCAACCAAGAGTAGGGCTAGAAGCATCATCTTTTGGCCAAACATGTCAACAAATATCACTGAGGAATTGCTCTCATGTGCAACAGCACTAAGTCTCACCAGCAAAAAGAACCTCTTCAGCTTCACGCAATCCCAGACCTTCCATGGTCCATAGTGGCCACAGACATATTTGAATGGCATGGCAAGCACTGCTTGTGGATTCATATTCCGGATGGTTTGAAATCAACCTTCTTCGTGACATGACATCATCGACTATAATCTCCAAATTGAAAAGACACTTCTCTGTTCATGGTACACCACATACCCTCTTCTCTGACAATAACAGACAATAAGTCAGCATTTCAAAGATTTTGCCAAACAATGGGATTCCGTTCATTCCACCAGCAGCCCAGAGTTTCCCCAGTCAAATGGACTAGTGGAGAGAGCAGTTCGCAGTGCCAAGCAGCTGATGGAGAAATCTCACAGAGATGGAACTGATGTTTTCCTTGATCTTCTAAACCACAATATTAGGCTCACCCGCTGAACATCTGATGTCACGTCAGACACGTGCAGCCATCCCGGTGTGTACCAAACTATTGGAACCAGCCTCAAAGATTACCCAGCAAGTTAGTGCACAGCTTCTCAACAAAAGACTCACTCTAAAGCATCAGTATGACAAGTCAAGCTACCAGCTACAGTCTTTAGCAGAGGGACAAGTGGTCTGTATACAGACCCCCAAAGGATATGACCAACTTGGGACCATGAAGGAGAGAAGCAACGAGCCGCGCTCCTACATCATCCAATCCAATGGGAAGACATACAGGAGGAATCGCTGCCACATCCTTCCTGTTGCAGAGCCACTGCCACCAGCACAGCTCTGTGCAGAGGACCAAGACCCCCAGAACACTGGCCCCTCTGCAACAGACAGTGTCCCCCCAACACCACATACTCCAGAACTAAACAACATGCAATCACAACACGCATCCTTTTCATGGCCCAAGCCCACAGCAGATTTCCCAACTGAGAACAGCAATGCGTTGTATACAACACGTTCAGGCCGTGTTTGCAGGCCTAACCCAAAATATATGCAGTAAAAAAAACAACAAAAAAACAGGTGCACCAATTCCTTTGTTTTATGCACTTGCACATGGTGTTACAAAAAGGCCTACAAGTTAAAGAAGTGTGTTAATCCAATTTGTTGGACAGTCTTAAGTTTTACAAAGACTTTCATTATTGAGTTGTTTACTGAAAATCGTGAAGCACTAAGGCAAGAACGAAATGCTGTGTGTTTAAAGTAAAGATACGTGCTAAAAGAAAGGGATGTAGATTATTTGGCTAAATGTTCATCTTGTTTGTTCACTATGGGCCACTGTACATATGTGTTTTGTGTCTAGGCCAATCAGAGTGCTTGAGTCTCTTCTGTGAAGTTTAGTCACGGTAGTAGAGCTGTGGGATGTCAGCCTCGGTAACTGGATTCCATATTTTTCCTCCCTTTCTGAATAAACCTACAGGTTGTTCCAAGTCTGTGTGGTGCTTGACTCACACGAATGAACCAGTTTCTACAACGGTGTTTTTCTTCTGGCCTCCGTTGTGTGTCTAGTCTCTGGTCCTTTTTGTCATGTCTGTCCCTCGATCTCTCCGTGTTGGCTGTTTGACCCTGGACTGTTTAGACCCTGATTTTGGATTTGCCCCTAATAAATCTTGCTTCTCTCAGCATATGCGTCTGCCTCATCATCGCTCCCCATGTTACACCTAAAATTGTGTTATTTTAATCATGAAACTCTTTCTTGAGGGCAGCTTCCAATAAAGCTTAATATATAGGCACATACAGACGTAGACAATCCAGTTAATGCAAAGAATTTCAAATATAATTTTGAGGTTCCCAAGTGGGGCGACCGTCTAAGCGTTGGCCCGTGTCATCAGGAGATAAAGAGTCCAACTGGCCCCACTGTGTGTGTGTGTGCGTGTGTGTGTATGTGAAAACTGGCTGAAGAGCAGACGAGTTTCCCCTGAATGTGGCTCAGACTCATTCAGAGCCACTTGCTGTATCACTCAGGTGAGAAATATATCTGGACTCTGCACAAACATCACCGTTCCAGACACTTTCACTTCAGAGGCAGCGAAGAACTCCATCACACTCTATGTTGACATACAGAGCAAACGGTGACCTTAGACCCTCAAACAGGCACTCGTGCGGAACACTGTACAAAAGATAATGTCATGCTCAGGGTCAGATGCTCAGCGAGTGGCTGTTTTGTGAAGGCACTGAAGAGGAGAAGTCATGGAATACTAATGCAGTAATACAGCACACACGCTGTTATTAATGAAGGTTCTGTTCAGGTACATTTCTCCTTCATCAAGGTACAAACAGTGTAAATGTTCCCTCAAAGGTTCTACAGTGGTTTTAAGGTCTGATTGTGAACCTTAAATCTTAAAATTGTACCTTTTCATAACCAAATGTTTTAAAAGAGAACAGAAGAATAAAAGCCTGGAGTCGAGGCGGTGTGGAGTCAGTACAGCTTAGAACACATCATTTCAATGGATTATGGTTCAGTTATGTTCCCTGACTAAAGGGCCTGAGATGGACCACCCACCCCAGTGACCAGAGGGGCACTGACCCAGTGCCAGTTCAGTACCTTTCTTCCTGAGAGTGCAGCGCTAACTCATACACAGATAAACAGCGTGGCGGAGTTCCACTCCCCCTTTCCATTGTCACTACTTTCTACCTGGAGACAGTAGAGAGCGTCCTGACCAGCTGCCTGGTTTGGTAACTGCACCATCCAGGACCTAGAGAGGATTGTGAGGAAGCTGGGGTAGCTTTACTCACCATCAACACCTCCTGGCAAGTCCAGCAGCATTGTGGACGACCCCTCCCACCCCTCTCAGTCTCCTCACCCTCCTGCTACCAGAGCATCTGTTCCACCACCAGACTCTGCAGCAGCTTCTTCCCTGAGGTGATCAGGTGAGGCAGTTTTAGTTTACCCGCTTCATGGTCTGCGAAGGCTGTGTAGACCCAATAAGGCTGAACTGAAATGAGATGGTCTGCTCTATGGTGGATTGCGTCACAGCACTGCTGTTGCCACCATTACTGTTGCATCATGAAACTCCACTCCTGTCAAGATCTTTTAAAGAAACTTTGATTTTAGTTTATTTTTCATTTTTTTCATTTATGAGAGCTGGAGATGCTTCACCGCCAGCACCTGCATGTGAGTGTAAGTTTAGCTTCAGACCACATTGGCTTTTTTTGTAACATTCATATCGACTCAGTTTAAAGTGACACCCCAGCCGGCATTTACTCCTCTGCTGACGCTCATGTATCTCGGAGTGAACCTCAGGATATGCTGGCTGGTGAAAGATCCACCCATTGGATCCTTTGTTGGCATGAAAAAGAAGGACACATTTTTCCGATACATATGAAGGAATCTTTAAATCGGGACAATTTCGTTGTGCTGCTGTGACGCAGTGACGTCAGATGCAGCCCCAGAAGGATGCAGCCCCTGAACTGGGACACAGCTACTATCTGGAACTGACAAAGCTTTTAAAGGATGTTTACTGTGACTGGCTAATTAAAATTATTTTCCATATTACAAACTCCAGTTTCACAGACGCGCGTGCAGTGCTAATAATACCAAAAAGTATTGAATTCCTTTTGATCTGTATCATATTGAAAACCGAACACAACACTTGATATTTTACATTACATATTCTTTTTTTGACAATATTTGTTAATTTATTCCTGCAACGCGTTCCAGAAAAAGTTACAGGAGCATGTCTAACTATAAGCGGGGTTTTTTTGCCCCGCCTAGTAGGGGATAAGTTTCCAGTACCTTACCTAGGATAACCGAGAAAGTGACAGGATCTGTGTCCCCACCCCCAATAATTTTAGTCTCGTTACCCACCTTAGCAAGTATGTTTGTGTCTACCCTGCTGCATTAGAAAATTAACGTTAGTGCATAAGATGTGGCGAGGTGGGCTTCAGGAAATATCAATACCACGGTAGCACCCTGAAGTGTAAAACACAACCTGAACGTGCACCAATGCGTTGTGTTAGACCCGCCCTCCCCAGATCTAGCAAGGAAGGAGAGACGCCCCTACCCCTAGGTAAGTACTTATTCAGAACAGGCGATTGTTAAAGATGAAACAATTGTGAATTTATCATCAATTACTTTCAATTAACTTTCCTTTTCAGTTCAAGTATCATTTGTTGAGTTCAGGAAAATAAGAGGACGTTTCAATGAGGTAATACAAAAAAATAAACAATAACAGTCTATATACCCCTTTTTTACTATTGAAAACACAATGTTATACTGAATCAACACAGAAAAAAAAACTATTCTCTTTCAACAAATGTAATAACTCCGTCTCTTACACGATAAGAAAACACTCCTTCAGGGAACGTAAATGACTCTCTTGAACCCAGGAATGTATAATGCCCAGTTACCAATCTGTATTACTGGGACAGAGGCTAGAGGATGTCTGATGCAGAGGAGACAGCTGAGGGCAGAGGAGCAGCTGAGCTCAGTCGCACAGGCAGTGACTCTCCCCTATCAGTCTCTCAGCCACTGGCGGCAGAATTCAACTCACAACAGTCCTTCTCCTGCTCGACCCGCAGCTCAGCTCCACTACACAGCCCGTCAGTGTGGAAACAGTACACGTTAAGCTGCTCACTCCATTTTCTTCCCTCCTCTGTCCAGACACACGGCTCTGCACATCACAGAAAAGACGGGGTTCTTCCGTAATAGCAGTCTAGTTGCTCACCCCAGCTGGTGACAGGTCCACTGTTACGTTCTCTAGGGGTAGGACGCACAAAAGGTTTGAGTGAGTGCCCACTCAGCCTCAGACCAAACAAACAATACAAAAAACTAAGTAGATCAGATTGTTTTATTATTCTTAACAGTTCTCAAGATTCACCAATTTCTGGAACAAATGACCAAAAATAACAGGATTTTAAAAGCTTCAGGATGACCCCAGGCCAAACCAACAAACAAGTCACCTAAAAGAAAAGAGATGTTTAACTTGCCCTGAAAACCAAACCAAAAGAAAATAAGTCACAAAGAAACTACCCTGCCTACTCTTTTCCAAAAACAGAGGCAAAAGTCCCAACAAAAAAAAGGCAGGTCACCCCTAAGAATCCTGCTACTAAACATCAAACATCATAAGAAATTTGGTCTGTGCTGGTGGGCATCCACTGGAGCAGCACATGTCGGCTCAACAGGAAAAAGAATCTGTGCAGCTCGCCGACTGCAAGACAAAGGGCCCTTTTGAATTTTCCCGCCATCAGATCCAGCCAATAGAAACTGCACAACTGGGCGGAGCAACAAGCAACCAACTCAGCAGAGCAGCCAATCACTACCACAACACCTGACCTGAAACAGACCAGAAACAAAACAAACAGACCTACAAAACACAGAACGTAACACCCCCACCACCAAAAATCAACATACCATGTGATTCAAACATAACACATTAAACTCGAGAAAGAGCATCTGCCAGAACATTGTCGGAACCCTTTTTATAGCAAATTTCAAGGTTATACTCTTGAATAATTAACGCCCATCTCATAATGTGCTGATTTGAATTTCTCATCCGAGAAAGAAAAACCAACGGGTTATGGTCAGTGCACACCAAAAGGGGCAATGGACTAGACCCCACATACACCTCAAAATGCTGTAATGCCAGCAGTAAGGCCAGGGCTTCCTTCTCAATTGTGCTATAATTAAGCTGATGTTTTACAAACCTCTTTGAATAATAACACACAGGATGGTCAATACCGTTCGAATCCTCTTGTAGTAGGACCGCACCAGCACCCGTTGCACTGGCATCCACTTCCAACTTGAAAGGATGTGAGAAGTCTGGAGCAGAAAGCACAGGAGCATTACAGAGCAACATGTTCACCGATTCAAATGAGGTTTGACAGGACGTGGACCATACAAATTCACTGGAGGAACGAAGTAAGTTTGTCAAGGGCAAAACGACATCCGAAAAATTTCTGCAGAAGCCACGATAGTACCCCACTACCCCAAGGAATTCCTGCTTGGTGCGTGGCACAGGAAAATCCAGAATAGCCTGCACTTTTGCAGCAACAGGACAAACTTGCCCTTGGCCAACCTGCTTCCTAGGTAAGTAACTGTAGCCAAACTCACACTTTGCAAGGTTTAGAGTCAAAGACGCTTGATGCAGTCTATTAAATACGGTATGAAGAGTCTTTAAATGCTCAAACCAGCTAGATGAATGAACCACGATATCATCTAAATAAACCTCACAGTCAGAAACTCCCATCAACACCTGACTCATGAGTCGTTGGAACGTGGCTGGGGCATTTCGAAGTCCAAATGCCATGACAGTATACTGCAGAAAACTGTCCGGTGTAACAAAGGCAGACACTTCAGCTGCACGAGGGGTCAAAGGCACCTGCCAGTAGCCCTTAAGCAGATCTAACTTAGACACATATAAAGCAGAGCCCACCTTGTCAACACAATCCTCCATTCGAGGTAGAGGAAATGAGTCTGGTTTTGTGACGGCATTGACTTTCCGGTAATCAGTGCAAAATCGAACAGTGCCATCTGGCTTTGGCACAAGAAGGCAAGGAGAACTCCATGCACTGCAACTTGGAACAGCCAAACCATTATCAAGGAGGTAATCAACCTCTCTGCTCATTTGGTGTCGTTTAACAGGATGTACACGATATGGATGTTGCTTTATTGGAACACTTTGTCCCACATCTATATCATGTGACAAAACATCAGTGCGTGAGGGTATATCAGAAAATAAAGCAGGATAAAACTGAATCAACTCAATAATATCTCTACGAAAATCTTCTGATAAATGAGACAAAAGTGAATCCAGATTTGCCAAAATCTCTGAATTTTGCAAACGAGCACCAGACACAGGAATGCTACGCATGCCTAGACCATCCTCATCAACGTCTGAACCATCTGTAGATGACAACACAGAGTGTAGCAAGAGGGGTGACAGTGGGTTTTGACTCTGGGATGTCCTCCACCCTACTAACATAAGGCTTGAGCATATTAATATGGCACACTCTAGTCTTACGTTTTCTGTCAGGGGTGCTGATGACAGTCAGACTCACTGAGTTTACCACGAACTTCATAAGGGCCAGAAAAACGAGCTACTAAAGCAGAGCCAGAAACAGGCAACAAAGAAAGCACCTTATCACCTTGTTGGAATGAACGAGAAACTGCTTTGTTATCAAAAAGCGTTTTCATTTTTGTCTGAACAGAAGTCAAGGAGGCACGAGCCAACTCGCACACATGATGCAAGCGCTCACGGAATGAACTGACATAATCCAGTAAGTTACCATGTGAAGTGGCGTTATCACCATCGGAAGCCCACTGCTCTTGCAACAACTTAAGTGGGCCTCGAACTGTATGTGCAAACACCAAGTCTGCAGCACTAAAACCTAGAGACTCTTGAGGTGTCTCACGAACAGCAAACAATGCTCAAAATTTGTCACCTTGCTGGACTGAATCCACTTATCAAAAAGGTTTGTTTTTTCACGAGCAAACTCAATGTCTGATTGGCAGTTTTTAAATGCGAACGAAATCTGACGATAGGCCTCAGGCACCAACTCATACGCCCTCAACACCGCACTTTAACACATCGTAATTAAGACTATCCTCAAGAGACAATGCAGAACAGACTTCCTGAGCCTTCCCAATCAGTCTGCACTGCAGCAACAGTGGCCAAACCTCCCTTGGCCAATTCAAAGCTCTAGCTATGCACTCAAAAGCACCAAAATATGAATCCACTTCAGTTTCCCTGAATATGGGTACTAAACGAATCTGCCTACTAATATCAAAATCCCTAGGATTCTCCGCTGAAGGCAACACAGGTGAGGCAGCAGAAGCATCCGGCGAAACTACAGGAGCTGGCACATGTGGAGACAAAGCAGCATCGGGAGCAGGAGACGCAACCCCAGCGCCACGCCTAACCCCACGTTCTAACTCGTACTGCCTAACACGCTGGGTTTCATGTTCCTGGACTTAACTTGCAGATCAAGCTCTTTCAAATGAATAGCTAAGCTAAGATCTTCATTACTTAAACCTACAAGGGGATGTGAAACAGGAGCAGAAAGCTTACCTGGATTAAGAGCAGCTGTCTCCAACCCTGTCTCTAACTAACAACTTCAGTAGGTATAATACCAGCAGCAATTAACCCCTCCTGCAGCACCTCCATCATTACCTGCTTAGCAGCTGATTTGGACACAGAAATCTCGTAAAAATCTGCAATCAGCAATAAATCAGTCCTACGACAACTAGCCAAAGCTTGTAAAGAAGGATTTTGCCGAAATGCCTCAATACTAAACTCCATCATTCCATACAAACACTACCCCCCACACCACAAGAAAAACTGCCAATCAGAAAAAAAAAAATCAAAAACACACCTACCAGCAAGGGACCCAAACCACAAAGGAGAAAAGCGAAAACAGACAGACAAGCCCCCATTTTGTTACGTCCTCTAGGGGTAGGACACACAAAAGGTTTGAGTGAGTGCCCACTCAGCCTCAGACCAAACAAACAATACAAAAAACTAAGTAGAGCAGATTGTTTTATTATTCTTAACAGTTCTCAAGATTCACCAATTTCTGGAACAAATGACCAAAAATAACAGGATTTTAAAAGCTTCAGGATGACCCCAGGCCAAAACAACAAACAAATCACCTAAAAGAAAAGAGATGTTTAACTTGCCCTGAAAACCAAACCAAAAGAAAATAAGTCACAAAGAAACTACCCTGCCTACTCTTTTCCAAAAACAGAGGCAAAAGTCCCAACAAAAAAAAGGCAGGTCACCCCTAATAATCCTGCTACTAAACATCAAACAACATAAGAAATTTGGTCTGTGCTGGTGGGCATCCGGTGGGCATCCGGTGGGCATCCGGTGGGCATCCGGTGGGCATCCGGTGGGCATCCGGTGGGCATCCGGTGGGCATCCGGTGGGCATCCGGTGGGCATCCGGTGGGCATCCGGTGGGCATCCACTGGAGCAGCACATGTCGGCTCAACAGGAAAAAGAATATGTGCAGCTCACCGACTGCAAGACAAAGGGCCCTTTTGAATTTTCCCGCCATCAGATCCAGCCAATAGAAACTGCACAACTGGGCGGAGCAACAAGCAACCAACTCAGCAGAGCAGCCAATCACTACCACAACACCTGACCTGAAACAGACCAGAAACAAAACAAACAGACCTACAAAACACAGAACGTAACATCCACAAACTTTCAGAAAACACTCTCAATTGTGTTCAGAGTCCGAGGTTTTAGGATTTTAGGAGAAATAGATGGAGCTTATTCGAGCTCAAAATGTCCGAGCACCCTGTTTTTTCTGCTCTCTCCCCTCACTCTGCGCTTCTCTCTCAGCCCCGCCCACACAAGGCCCTCATTGGCCAAGGACTCTACTGGCCAAAATCACACAATATTAGGAAAGTTTCAAGATAAAAGTTCCTGTATATTTCCATCCTCTACATAACAATGTGTAACATCACCCTCCCTTTAATAGCACTTATTAATCATTTGGGCACTGAAAACACGAACGGATCCAGTTTTGAAAGTGGATTTTATTTTCCTTCATACAAAAGCTTTAATGTATTTTGAGTTTAAGAATAATAAAATCAGCATCAACGTCCCTGAAAGAGACGGCATCTAAAAGGCAGCATATGTTGCTCCCTGTTCAGTGTTAATGGTGCTTTCGCAGGTGTTTTCGCAGGACCATGCTGCTTGTACATTGTTTACACTTTGTTTACTCGAGTACTGTGTTTATCCTGCCCCAGCACCTGCTGTGTTTATGTATGTTATCTGACTATGTAATTCACAGATCACAGCATGTTAAATATCTCTGCACCTTATTTCACACCCCTACCTCATGCTCAGAGATGAGTGCTGTGTCTGTGCTGCACTGTCCTCTCTGTTTACTGTGTCTAATGCCTGTTTAATTTTATTATTATATTGTTTCTAGTTTAATTATTTTACACACTTATCTTTTATATGTTGCACTTTGTACTGCATATTCTGTTCCTTGTTGCACCATGTTGTTCCTGGAGGAATGTAATTTCGACTCCACTGTGTACTTGTACATAGATGGAATGACAATAAAAGCCTCTTGGCTTGACTCTTGACTTGAGGTGCAGGTTACCCCCTAATACCCCCCCCACAGCTACACGCACCAGCACAGACACAGGATTTCGAACTTTATGCTGGTAACATAAACATATGCTGGATGTTTTTTTTTCTGCTTTGGATCTGAAACGTGGACCCACCAGACCACAATACACATTTCCAGCAAGCATCGGCCCATTTCAGATGAGCTCAAGCCCAGAAAAGCTGGCAATGTTTCTCAATGGGCTTCCTCTGTGCAGAGCATGGTCTTAACCTGCATTTGTGGATGCTTGTGACCTCCAACACAGAAATTTGCTAGTTTTTACTCAGTGCCGCTTTGAGTGGTCAAACGTAACAGGTGGTCAGTTGTGTTTTTCTGTCTTTGCCATTTATGGACAAAGATTGTCCTGAATTATTTGATATTTTGTGGTGCATGACTTCTCTAAAATCCTTGCAGTCGCTCGCTGAGGAATGCTGGGCCTCATTCGCCAACCATTCTTAAGAAGAAATTTCTTCTGATGTTAGTCACTTCACCTTCACATTAACTCAAAAAGACTATTATGCATAAATTATAACAACATACATTATACATGATCCACATACACGGCTTCCCCAACAGTGGTTATTATTCTACTCTGACATTGTCTCCCTGACTACATTTCCTTCGGTATCAATAAAGTAAGTGTCTGTCTGTGCGTGTGAGTGTGTGTATATCTGTCTGTCTGTCTGTCATAATGATAAACAAAACTAACCCAGGAACAATGTTGGAGTGGTACGCAATTAAATCAGCTCTTACAGATTTAGTTCTGGCCCATTAGATGAAACACACTTAAGAACAAATCTAGGAAGATACTATTGTAACAAGACGGAATGACGCAGACACTCGTGGGTAGAAGCAGAATCAGAGGCTTTACTGATGAAACCACAATCCAAAACAGGCATAGGTCAGATCCAAAAAGCCTAAAAACAAGGAAGCACAAACAAAGGCAAACAATCCAAAAAAGGGTCAGGCTAAAAGGAAAGTCAAAAACAGGGCAAGACATCAGAACCAGAATAACAAAACGGATAAGAAAGCTCAGCAGCTCTACAGACAGAAGCAATACCTCACAAAGAACCAGGCCTACAAGCCCAGGCTTTATACTAAACTAATCAGTGAGCTGCAGGTGGACATGAGCAGCACTCTGGAGAGCTGGAGCGCTGATTGGAGCCTGAGAGCAAGGCAGGAGTCATGTGATTCTCCAGGGGGTTCTGGGAGATGGAGTCCAGAGAGACCTCAGAGCCGAATTGAGTCATGACAACTGGAAAATGAGGCCCAGTGGTTTTAAACTGTTGGACTTCCTGCTGATCCATTTTTGGCGAAGTGGTCAGTCTCGACCTCGCTTATGAAGCACTCGGCCTTTCTTGGATGATCTTTTTGTAGCCATTACTTTTATCCTCATTACATCACCTGTTTCAGAACATTAGCAGTATTTTCTAACAACATTCCTAGTCTAAAGTTGCTCCTGTACCAACTTTTTTGGAAGGCATCAGTTTCAAAATGAGCGTCTGTTTACTAAAAACAGTAGTGATGAGGTAAAACATTGCATAGCTTGTCTTTATACTGTTTTAGTTCAATTGTAAGTCAAAGTTGGTTTGTATATATATATATATACTACTGTGTGAAAGTTTTAGGCATCTAAGCAAGTTTTTAAACAGTTTACCTCAGCAGTGAGTTTATCACAATATACATTAGAATAAAGTCGTATTTATAATTCAAATAAACATAAAAACTATAAAAAGCAACAAGAATTTCTTGGGTCCATATTTTTCCTTGACACCTTCACAGCCGCCACAGAGACTCGTTAATATCATCAATTACATCATGAGCTCAATTTACTGAAGCACTGATTGGTCAAACCAGGAGCTGCTTTTTAACTACATATAATACTGGACTTCCTCGAGGAGAGGCTTGAAAATGGATAAAGAAACACACCAACATACAGAAAATCACTATTTATTACGTGTATATATATATATATATATAAAATCATTATTAATTAATAATCTATACATTTTGTTTATTCAAATATTAACACTTTTATCAGCAAATAAACACAAACTACACAAATAAATAGAATTTGAAAATGTGTGCCTAAGGCTTTTGCACAGTACTGTATATACATATATATATATATATATATATATATATATATATATATATATATATATGTGTGTGTGTGTGTGTGTGTGTGTGTGTGTGTGTGTGTGTGTGTGTGTGTGTGTGTGTGTGTATTGCATTTCAGATCTTTCCCCAACTGTTTGGAAATTGAAGTTTGCATGTTGCTTCAGTTTTAGCTATTTAATCTTTGCTAAACTAAATATTGCCTTGCCCTGTTCTTCACCTCTGAATATTCATATTCCATGAGATTGGAAAGTGTCCACTTAATGAAGGCATGTTCTACTGAAGCAGCTCATAAAGGACGTGATGTTGTGGTTCCTGGACCGCGGCCAGTATTCCAGTGAAATAAGCTTAGGGAATTCTTCTGAAACCTGTTTGGTGAGAGAAACAGTGCCAGAGGGAAGCTACAGTGAGATCAGGCTTTGAAGACACGGACGCATTTGCCCTCAGCCTTTTCACACTCATATATTCCTTCATGCTCTTTGTTTATTTCCAGCTAATCAGATTAATTAGTTGCAGAATGTTCGGTTGCCGCCCGCACTGATGACAGTACATGGAATAGTACAGCAGTAGAACAGTAGAGCAGTTAAAAAGAATGTGTTTAAAGGATTGTTATGAAGGAATGGTTGTACTTTCACCTGCATGTTCTCAGTCTGTTTGATTTTAATCTCCTCTGTTAAAACACTTTCACTGTCTGCATTGTGAAATGGTCAGTACCGTTTTTGTACAGAAAAAAAAGATGAAATTCATGTAAATAAACCACACATATCATATACCCCACACTACTCTGGTTAATGTACAGAAATAGTATTTAAATGCACAATAAAAAATGATCCCCTTTATTTAACAGACATTTTTGGTTATTTTATGCTTGTTACTGTTATTATTATAGTAGAATATACTCTAAGTCAGAATGTCCAGTGACTGGGCATGTTATCACTATCCAATGGTACGTACTTAATATTTTTCATATACTTATTATTACTAATTTTTTTGGATCTGCTAACTCATCCCGGAGTTTTCGAGATACTGACACCATTACAACTCTGGAATTTTCTGTCTGATTGGGAACAATGTCTACAGCTTTTTTTGGATCGTGTATGATTTTTGTACAGTTGTTGTTAAATAGGAAAGAATGGGGTGCAAAAGTTTGTGCGTCCAACTTATGTCATGTTGATACAATCCCATCAGCAACAATCATGTGGGGCCACTTATCAGCAACTTAGCAACCACCTGAAACACAATGGTAACAATCACTCTGCAGCTTCTTCAGCAAATGCGCTTTTGTATTGAACTGAATGATATTAAGAGGTAGTATTTCTAAAAAAAATACAATCATTTTATTGACTTTTCGCATCATTGAGACAACATTCACAGGGTTTGTCCCATTTTTTTTATTGTGTAATGTTGAATAAATAAATAAATAAATAAGGTATGTCTGCCATGAAGAAAACTCTTCATCTTCATAGGTGTCGATCTCTGATTGCTGTCTGAGGACTTATTATCGGACTGTAGGCCACTGTGGACAAAAAAGGGCTGGTTTATTTGGATTCCAGTCTGGCTGGGACTATTTCTGGGTCTTCAGGGCCTCCGCTAAACTGGAATAGGAACGATAAACAAAAACTATGCCAGTGTAGACGATGATTCATCCCAGCAAACCTCCTTGAGTAAATAAATAAGCGATCAGTACAACCTGTTAAATGATACAAGTGTTTTGAGACTTTAAGATTCTTGACCATTTGCCTCCGTCCAAGTGATGAAAAACAAACGCATTCTGTTGTGATGTCAGCAAATGATGAAGTGACCTGTTGAAAAGAACTGTGACATGCACGAAGGTATGAACATTATGGGGAATTTAATGGGGCCTAATATTGTTCCTTGGGGCACACCAAAAATCTATATCAAAGGGGTAGAACAGTTCACAGGCATCTGGTGTGGACGTTTGTAATTTCATGGTCATTCTGGGATCTTTTGCTTGTTAGCTTTCTTTATTGGCTGATATGGAATTATCTACTGCACTGTGTACAAACCTTTTATTTTTCCCTAAATCAGGGCTTCTGCCTCTATCCTACATTCCTCAATTCCTAAATAAATAAATAAGCATTTTTAAAAATTGCATTAGATACCATTATAAATAAATTAGATATTGTTGTAATTAAATGATCTACAGTAGATATTCAAACAAACAAAAAAAAAAAATCAAGAAAACTGATTCAAAATCCATTTTTTATTTTATTATTTTAATTCTAAAATATTGTCTGTTTTTTTTTTTACATAAGATTTATATATAGCTAAATTACACTGCTCAAAAAAATAAAGGGAACACTCAAATAACATCCTAGATCTGAATGAATGAAATTCTCATTGAATACTTTGTTCTGTATAAAGTTGAATGTGCTGACAACAAAATCACACAAAAATCATCAATGGAAATTAAATTTATTAACCAATGGAGGCCTGGATTTGGAGTCACACACAAAATTAAAGTGGAAAAACACACGACAGGCTGATCCAACTTTGATGTAATGTCCTTAAAACAAGTCAGAATGAGGCTCAGTATTGTGTGTGTGGCCTCCACGTGCCTGTATGACCTCCCTACAACACCTGGGCATGCTCCTGATGAGGTGGCGGATGGTCTCCTGAGGGATCTCCTCCTAGACCTGGACTAAAGCATCTGCCAACTCCTGGACAGTCTGTGGTGCAACATGGTGTTGGTGGATGGAGCGAGACATGATGTCCCAGATGTGCTCAATCGGATTCAGGTCTGGGGAACTGGCGGGCCAGTCCATAGCTTCAATGCCTTCATCTTGCAGGAACTGCTGACACACTCCAGCCACATGAGGTCTAGCATTGTCCTGCATTAGGAGGAACCCAGGGCCAACCGCACCTGCATATGGTCTCACAAGGGGTCTGAGGATCTCATCTCGGTACCTAATGGCAGTCAGGCTACCTCTGGCGAGCACATGGAGGGCTGTGCGACCCTCCAAAGAAATGCCACCCCACACCATCACTGCACCACTGCCAAACCGGTCATGCTGAAGGATGTTGCAGGCAGCAGATCGCTCTCCACGGCATCTCCAGACTGTCACGTCTGTTACATGTGCTCAGTGTGAACCTGCTTTCATCTGTGAAGAGCACAGGGCGCCAGTGGTGAATTTGCCAATCCTGGTGTTCTCGGGCAAATGCCAAGCGTTCTGCACGGTGTTGGGCTGTGAGCACAACCCCCATCTGTGGACGTTGGGCCCTCATACCATCCTCATGGAGTCGGTTTCTAACTGTTTGTGCAGACACATGCACATTTGTGGCCTGCTGGAGGTCATTTTGCAGGGCTCTGGCAGTGCTCCTCCTGTTCCTCCTTGCACAAAGGTGGAGGTAGTGGTCCTGCTGCTGGGTTGTTGCCCTCCTACGGCCTCCTCCACGTCTCCTGGTGCACTGGCCTGTCTCCTGGTAGCGCCTCCAGCCTCTGGACACTACGCTGACAGACGCAGCAAACCTTCTTGCCACAGCTCGCATTGATGTGCCATCCTGGATGAGCTGCACTACCTGAGCCACTTGTGTGGGTTGTAGAGTCCGTCTCATGCTACCACGAGTGTGAAGCACCACCAACATTCAAAAGTGACCAGAACATCAGCCAGAAAGCAGAAAGGTACTGAGAAGTGGTCTGTGGTCCCCACCTGCAGAACCACTCCTTTATTGAGTGTGTCTTGCAAATTGCCAATAATTTCCACCTGTTGTCTGTTCCATTTGCACAACAGCTATGAAATTGATTGTTAATCAGTGTTGCTTCCTAAGTGGACAGTTTGACTTCACAGAAGTTTGATTTACTTGGAGGAGAAGCGGCTTAGAAAATGGATGGATGGATGGATGGATATATTGTGTTGTTTAAGTGTTCCCTTTATTGTTTGGAGCAATGATATCCAACTTAATTATGAGACGTTCATGTTGTTAATAGATACGCCCCTCAAACTGAAGAGCCAATAGGTGAGGAGCTTCTATGCTCCTCATATTTCTAATTTATTTAATAAAATAAGTTTATTTTTATCAGAATGAAAATACGCCATTCAGCCTTTCTACTGGCGCCCCGCTTCAGGGCCAGCATATTTGCATATCGCGCTAGGATTGGCTACATATGCACACTGCTGATTTGCATGCTGCGCTGAGATTCTAAATATTCACAACGGGGCGGAGAGCCAGCCAATCACGGCGCTGGTGGGCGTGGCCTGCCTCTCCTGAAGAGGAACAGTTAACTCCGCTCGAGTCAGTCAGTTAGCGGAGAATCTGAGCAGAGCGAGCCGAGCGTCACCTCTCACAGCCCGGCACGCAGGAGCACGCACGAGCACGCACACCGCGGCGGAGTAGCAGCCTCTCCATCGCTGAGACGGAGCCAGAGGCGCGCAGTTTAACCCGAGACACCAAGAAATAAAGACGTTTCCACTGAGTCGACATGGCGAGCGATTCTCCAGCGCGAAGTCTGGACGAAATCGACCTTTTGGCTCTGAGGGTGAGTTTATAGTGATTTTATAAGGATTTTAAGGGCTTTAAGGTCCTGTTAAGCCTATAATGTCACCCTGGCGCGTAAGGCACGCAGCCCTGCTGCCCGTGTCAGATGGAGCTGTGAAGGCGCTGACACTTAGTCCTGATTTCTGCTGTGCAGATTTAATTTGTGTAATCTGTGCAACTTTCCTCCTCTGACCTTGTGTGTCTGCTGGAATGTGAGCCGCAGCCACACTCAGGTGTTCACATGTCACATGATGCTGGACATGAGCCGTTGTGCCGTCGAGGTTGGATGGTTTCAGTGCGTTTCTGAGCTGAATGGACACTTGATTCGGAGATTATTGGGGTTTTCACTGAGGCTCTCCAGTCTGGTTTAGCTCTCTGAATGGAGGCCGGTGTGGTTGTGCTTTGCACCATCACTGTGTAGCCTGTCAGGTCTCAGATGTGCTCTGGTAGGTTGCACACTCCCCGGCCACTTTATCAGAAACCCCTGCCTTGTAGCTTCCCCAGATTGAAGCCCATCTGTTGATGCAGGTTGTGTCCTCCGGCCCTGCATCAGTGGTCAGGCCCTGCATCAGTGGTCAGTCTCTCTTGCATTTCGGATGGATGCTTTTGGGTGATGGACCACTCTGAACCTAATCAGCCTAGTAAACTGTGTGGCAACATAATGTGTTGCAGCTATGAACTGTACCTATAGATGGACTTCATATACACCTATATAGTAGAAGCACAAGGTCATTTGTGGTCATTTAGTGGTTGCACAGGTTGTTTCTAATAAAGTGGCCAACCAGTGGAAGCACAAGGTAGGTGTTTCTAATAAAGTGGCTAGTGAGTGGAAGCACAACCTAGGTGTTACTAATGAAATGGTCATTTAGTGGATGCACAGGGTGTTTCTAATAAAATGGCCAGCTTGGGGAAGCACTAGGTAGGTGTTTCTAATAAAGTGGCCAACTAGTAGAAGCACAAGGTGGGTGTTTCTAATAAAGCGGCCAACTAGTAGAAGCACAAGGTGGGTGTTTCTAATAAAGCGGCCAACTAGTAGAAGCACAAGGTGGGTGTTTCTAATAAAGCGGCCCACTAGTAGAAGCACAAGGTGAGTGTTTCTAATAAAGTGGCCAGTGAGTGGAGGCACAAGGTGGGTGTTTCTAATAAAGTGGCCAGTGAGTGGAAGCACAAGGTGGGTGTTTCTAATAAAGTGGCCAGTGAGTGGAAGCACAAGGTGGGTGTTTCTAATAATAGTTTTATAGTGCACTGGCCTGTCTTGGCTTTCATCTAGTGTTGCTGGTGTCCTTCAGTGTTAGTGCTGGCAGTCTGCCTCTAAGCTTTAGCCCTAATGGACTAAGAGGATGGAGGTGGGAATGTGGAATGTGTTAGGAAGGCCAGACGGACAGAGCTGCGGACGGACAGATTGCAGCAGTCTGAGTGTTTTTGGTACATGCATTTGAGTGTTTCTCTTATTGTGTACATGATGGCTGTGCTGTACTGCAAAGCATGATGTCTTGGCAAGTGAAATATTATTAATGCCGACATTGTATCTAATATTTCTCAGTTTTGAGTCTATTGGAAGAACATCATAGCATTATTTATCCTATTTTTATACGTTTGTAGCGAGAGTCCCTTGCACTTACAGGTACGAACATGACTGAAAGTAGGCAGAAAGATCTAGAAATCGACTGAATAATTTAATAAATTTTCCTACAGCAGCCTCATGATGACACATTACATATAAAGCCTATGTTAAGCTGCTCTCGCTTGCTAAGCATGCTGCGTTTCAGTTTGATGTTACAAAACCTGCATTGCATCAGGCGTTTCAGAGTTTGGGGAAGCGTTAAAGCGATAGTCCGTCTTTATAGATGACAGTGAGTTGCACAAAGTCAGAAACCACACAATCCAGACTATTAGAGACACTGAACAGCTCCCAGTGTGTGATGATGTAGGCCTGCAGTTAGTGCAGTGCTAATTGTTGGGCTATAAGTTTTCATTACATGTTAGCTATGTTAGCCTCATAGCTCCAGGGCTAAAACTAAAGAAGCAAACATGTATTCAGAAATCGTTTGGATAGGAGCTGCCTGGACTCTCATCTGTTGTTAGTAAAGTGGCCAGTTAATTGAAGCACAAGGTGGCTGTTTCTAATAAAGTGGCCAGTTAGTGGAAGCACAAGGTGAGTGTTTCTAATAAAGTGGCCAGTTAGTTGAAGCACAAGGTGAGTGTTTCTAATAAAGTGGCCAGTGAGTGGAAGCACAATGTGGCTGTTTCTAATAAAATGGCCAGTGAGTGGAAGCACAAGGTGGGTGTTTCTAATAAAGTGGCCAGTTAGTTGAAGCACAAGGTGAGTGTTTCTAATAAAGTGGCCAGTGAGTGGAAGCACAATGTGGCTGTTTCTAATAAAATGGCCAGTGAGTGGAAGTTTGTTTCTACTGAGGGTTCTTTAGTAAAGAAAATGGTTCTATATAGAACCATTTGCACGATTAAAAGGTTTTTGGTTTGATGGAGAATGTGTTCTAGATGGTTCTATATAGAATCTTTTGAAACAGGTTCTATATAGCACCAAAAAGGGTTCTTATAGAACTATGTGTAGCACATTTAGCACCAAAAAGGCTCTTCCTCTGTAACAAGCTTTTATCGTAACAATAGCAGAACCCTTGGTGCTCTGTAGAACCTGTTTTTAAAAAAGTTCTGTATAGAACCAAATAGCACACGTTCTCCGTCAATCTGAGCACTGATTTTACCGTGTAGAGAAACATTTATGCATGCAAAGGGTTATTTGAGTGTTTGTGGTTGTATCTAGAACCATTTTCTGTACTAAAGAACCCGTGAAGGACCGTCGTTGTAAAGGTTTTTGCTCTGTGGGACTGTAAGCAGTGTGTCTGTGTGGAGTCTCACTGAAGACTCAGTCAAGGCCTCTGCTGGTCTGCGTGAGGAGCAGCGCTGTGTCTGTGGCAGTGGAGGAGATAGCTGGACTCACCTTGACCTTCACCTTGTTCCTCCTGCATGTTCTGCCCTGGCGCTGGCGCTGTGGAGTGATGGAAGGTGTGATAAGGCTGTGTGAATGTGGGCTGTTTGTAGATTTTAGCTAGTGTAATGAACTCTCAGTGTCTGTTTCTGTCTGTTTGGGTTCTGCTTTCATTAGACGCTCGTGAGAACTGCAGTGAGCCGCTGAGAAAGTGTTCCGGACTGTGTTGGGATGGGAATTCCTACTTTCCTCACTGGGCCCAGTTGTGTTACACTGGTTAAGTGACTTATCAATAAAAATACATATTACAAATGTAATAAAAAATAAAAATATAATAAAATACCTTTAACAGAAAAGCATAAGCCAGTAACTTGAATACGAAACCTAAATAACTGCATTTGTAAACGTTGATGGTGGAACTGAGTGGGCTGAGGTGGAGAACATGTTCTGATGGCTATAAAGAGATGAAATGGTGTGGACACACCTAAAAAGGTTCTTATTGGTCAAAAGGAGCTCTAAAGGGCCTTTACCATGTGTTTCTCTTTGTAGTTACTGTATAAACTGGGATGTGATCGTTTTTTGAAATTTTAAGTGTTTTTTTTTTAAATAATATTTCTTTAGAGATTTTCTGTCTCATGGCAGTGAGTCTGGGTCACTTTTTCTGAGATATGTCACCATCACAATCAGGGACAGGTTTCTGACCAATCAGGGACCTTTTGACCAATCAGGGACATTCTTCTGATCGATCACGGACACCTGTCTGACCAATCAAAGACAGGTTTCTGACCAATCAGTGACAGCCATTTGACCAATCAGGGACAGACTTAAGATCAATCGGGGACAGACTTAAGATCAATCGGGGACAGACTTCGGATGAGTCGGGGGACAGCCTCCTGACCAGTCGGGGGACAGCCTCCTGACCAGTCGGGGACAGCCTCCTGACCAGTCAGGGGACAGTCTCCTGACCAGTCGGGGACAGCCTCCTGACCAGTCAGATGCAGACACATGTGAAACAGCACTTGACTGAACACTGAATGGACGGCTTGGCTAAGCTGTGGGTGAGCGAGCAGAGAATCAGGTCACCCAGAGGCAGATCTGTGACTCGTGTGGAGGAGAAATGCTTTAATGAAGCGCTGCAGCCTCATCATTCATAAACACACTGGCATGACCCGCCGTCATGCCCCGTCCACGCCGTGCGCCGCAGGGTTTAACCCCAGTGTATACAGCCTACAGTGCCATCAGCAGATGGGTTCATGAGAAACAGCAGTGTTGGAGTTTGGCCCCTGTGGTCAGTGTTGGGTGTAAATGAGATACAGAGACACACTTCTGCACATTTTACTACACAATTACTGTTTATTTCCTCAGTTTAACACACCGGAACGTCGACATGCTGTAAATGCACCACCATTGAGACGTTTACAGTTTAACGGTTACTGTTATTTCTTCTACACTGGTAACTTGCAATGCAATGTGTTTAAAATCTGAAACATTTCAAGCTCTGCGTTGTTATTTATTGTGCGCTCTGTGCTGGGATGATCTGTTCAGCCCCAGGGTTCTCAACTTATCTCCCTGGAGCTGATCCGCACCTTTGAAATGTGGTTTTGCAAATATTTATTGTTTATTTGCGGAGTTTAATGTGCTGCATAGAGGACGTGCCAAAATATTTACACTTAGAAGATCAACAGGACATGGACTCTGACCCAGCGGTGTTCACACTTCCACACATGACGGCAGCGCTTACAGATGTCAGTTCTAGATATCGGCACATACACATACATCTCAGAAACACATCAATGTCATCAGTACCATCAGTAGATCAGTAGCGGCCCTCAGTTCCCACATCGGTACGTCCCTCCTATCAGAGGGTGATTTGTTTCCCCATTCGCATGTACACACACATACACACACACATGCACACACATGCGCGCACACACACACACACACACACACACACACACACACAAAGTAATACCATTCTCACACACACACACACACACACACATGCGCACACACACACATGCGCACACACACACATGCGCACACACACACACACACACACACACACACACACACACACACACACAAAGTAACACCATTCACACACACACACACACACAAAGTAACACCATTCACACACACACAGAGAAAATAACACCACGCACACACACACACACACACACAGAAAATAACACACACCTCACCTGCCAAATGTTTAACATTAAAATTTTACTTTTACTTTTCAATCCAGCTCACAAGCCAGACCTCTGACAGTCACGTCAACGTGGCCAAGAAGCATAGATTCAGACAATATCAGGACATCTGACTGACAAATTAGCCGTTTAATTCTTTTTGAAATGCTGCTTTTTACTGTAACTCCACAAACTCATTAATTCAACTATTGACACAGCATTTTACCCTGAAAACAACAATAACAGCCATTAAAATAAATGCACATGTAAAATAATGATGATCACTTGTGTCACACACACACACACACACACACATGCACACGCACGCGCACACACACACACACACACACATGCACGCGCACACACACACACATGCGCACACGCACACACACACACACACACACACACACACTCCACTGCCACAGTGTGTGACCGTGAGAAAAGGTGAGATCTCTCTCAGCGTGAGATGCTAGGAGTGTGATAGGTTCTGTAGGTGCAGCTGGCACAGAGAGGTTTACTGTGTGTGTGTGTGTGTGTGTGTGTGTGTGTGTCTGCCAGGGCTGGGCGATATGACAGTATATTTATCAGTATCGTGATAAATGATGTCACAGTACAATATAATATGCTTTCTGAACATATTGTGTATATCGTCAGTACACGACCAACACCGACACTGCATGTTTCGTTATAAAGAGAGAAAACTGGGTCCTGTTTCACTGGATTTACAGCCAAGTATTCAATAAAAATCACTGCGTTTACCATTTTCTGTAATACAGTATTATTGTAGTATTTTTGTAATGTAGTGTTTTTAAAATGTTGCACTACTGGTTCTTTTTCTTTGTTCCAATGGATCAAATTTCTCAAAAATAAATATTGTGCATCATGAAACTTTCTTACAGTATCACGATGTTAAATTGTAGTCCTCCACTGTTTATATATATATAGTCTTTATCTTCATTTTTAAATGTTTTAGTTCATACGCTATTAAAAAAGATGGCTATGGATGGATATGATAAGAAAATGGTTCTCTATAGAACCTTGAAAACTCAAAGAACACTTTGTGGTATGACAGAGCTCTTCAAATGAACAGACAATGTGCTGTACATGGTTCTGTATAGAACATTTTTAGAAAGGGTTCCATATAGCACAAAAACAACTATATAGGGTTCTGCTATTATAATGATGCAAGCTTGTAACAATAGCAGAACCCTATCGGTTCTAAGCTATAAGTCTCTCCATTTTAAATAAAAATTGAAATAAAGAAAAGAAAATGATTCTTTGTAGAACCATGACTACTCAAAGAACCCTTTGCATGGTAAAATTGTTCTTCAAGTGGATGGAGAATATGCTGTAGATGGTTCTCTAGAGAACCTTTTTGAAAAGGGTTCTATATAGCACCAAGTTAGGGTTCTGCTAGTGTTATGATATAAGCTTGTAACAGTAGCAGAACCCTTTTTCATGCAAAGAACCCTTGAATCATGCAAAGAGTTATTTTGAGTGTTGGTGGTTGTATATAGAACCGTTTGCTTTACTAAAGAACCCTTGAAGAACCCTCCTTTTGAAGAGTGTACATCATCTGAGCTCAGCAGCTGTCCTTCACACTGTGTGAGGGTCTCCTGATGAGTGGACCGGTAGAAGAGCTCCGACATCTCTGGGATTAAAAGCTCTTCACATGGACTCCTGTTGAAAGTACAGAGGTTTGGCCTCTGAGGTAAAGGAACCCTTCTGCCTCTTTAATCTGAATCCACCAGAAATAGAGTCAGAGACGCAGCGTCGGTCATTTCCGCTCCACCGAAAAAGAGCCGACCACACGTTCTGGAAGGTCAGCTTTGACTCGAGTCTGAAAGCGAATCAGTTGAGGATGCTTTGCCTCACTGTGAGGATCCACTGTGTCCACAGCCTTGACTACAGAGCAGAAGGTTGGAGGAGAGATCAGTTTTAAGGCTGCTCAGGACATCAGTTATGGTTTTAAAGTGCAGGATGACAGTGCATGGATGACGTGCTGGGTGTTTTATCTCCTTCTGATGCTCCACATGATCAGATATTATAAAGCCTGCGTCTAATGTTTTCTCAGACACCTCGAAATAGATCCACACGGTCGATGTTCACTGTCGATCTGCATTCAAATGATTTATTAAAGCTGCAGTATGTAAGTGTTGGGGATTTGGAGACCCCTCTGGTGGACATGTGTAATTTCCCCCCCGACGTGCGGAAGAACGTTCTGTAGCATGGGGTGTGCTTCGAGCCCCCGTTCATGAGCGGATGAATCTGATGATTCTGAGAATGAGAATACTGAGAATTCCGAGAGAGCTCAGTCTAAACTCAGCAAAGGCTCGTCTTCCAGGGATATTGCCATTACGTTTACTTACAGCTTGTAGGGTGGGCTGTGCTCTGGACCCCTCAAACTGTGTGAGCTTTGGTCTGTGCTGACCAGCACAGGAGTGTGAAACAAACAGCATTTATAATCACTGATAAACGTGTTTATTACTGTTAAAAATATGTAATAAGATTTCAATCCGGCCTACATTAAAAAAAAAAGCTAAACTTTTCCCTTTTGGCTGTTTTTGGGTGATGTTGCCTGAAAATGCTCAGCGATCAAAATTCCGGCGCATGTCTCTCGCAGCCTGTGTGGGTGGAGAGTTCTAGACACAGGGGAAGTAAGAATGCAATCGGAAGGTGTTGTGTCATTAGCAGAGAGCTAACGCTACTCTCTCCAGCAGCGGTTTAGCAATGAAGGAACTGAGAGTGTTTAATCAGGTCAGTGCGTAAATGGTCTGTGCCTGCCTTCCTGTCCACTCTTCTCATTCAGTATTATGATTTTACTCTGCTGCTGCCGTTCACTGCAAAAAAATGATATCTTAGTGAGTGTAAACATCTTAAATGTAGTCAGTATATCTAATATCTCTCATTATGAGGCTGCTGTAAGAACATTGTGAGATTATTGAACTTATTTCTAGACATTTTTACTTGTTTTTAAGCAGTTTTATCTTATAAAAGTGTCTGATTTCTTTGGCAGACCATGTTACTAGTTTTAATCATTATTTCTCAAAATGAGCAAAATTATCTTCATTATTTCTCCAAACACGTGAACTAATCTGCCAGTGGAATCAGACACTTTCACCAGATAAAATCACTTAAAACTAGTAAAAATGTACAGAAACAGGTGGAATAATCTCATAATATTCTTACAGCAGCCTCATAATGAGAGATATTAGATTTATTCACTACATTTAGGACGATTTTACTTGCTAAAATATCATTTTTTGCAGTCCATTTATTTTAATTTGTAAAGAAAAGTGATTTAATCAAATCTGATTCTCATTCAGTTTGTGTCACAGACTGCCTATATGAACATAGTTCACACTTCAGTGGCCTTGTTCCTCTAATAGACAGATTAATCATAAGCGTTTCCATTGCAGCGTAATTTGTGTTCTTTGCGTCTCAGTAACTACTGCAGTGCATCCAACAGTTCAGGCTTCTTTTACACAGTGATAGGAAACACAGTAGTTTTCTTTGCTGCACAGCGCCCTGCATGTCTCCCTCCACCATGAATGGAGTTGAAGTTCTCTAAACTATCATAAAACAGCTTCTCAGTCATCAGGCAGTGAATTCAGAACCATTTCATGTAGGAACTTTCTGTGAGGAGCTTTTAGAGGGGGATGTCTGGTTCCTACCACCACCACTCTGAACAGCTCTGACTCTGTAAGTTTATCTAGAACAGAGCGTTTCACACCAAACTGCTCTGAACTGCTCTGTTTACATCGTAACTCTTTAATTATTCAGGGTTTTTTGCCTTTAGATTTTAATGTCAAGATTAAGTTTAGTTTTCTAGATGAACTGTCAGTATGAACTGTCCTGCAGCCCACAGGACCACCCAAATCCCAAATGTCTTGCGCTGTGAACAATGCCAGACAGTGTGTTTCGTGCAGACAGGCCCATCGTCCATCCAGATTGACCTGAAAACAGCATTTTGTTTTTGTTGACATTAGAACTGCATCATTTTAAGTGGAATTGAATTAGTTTTCTTATTTTTAATGATACAAAATACAAAATGTCAATGAAAAATTCAGTCCACTGTTGTTCACCGAAGCCTGAACTTTGTCCATGCCAGTTAGTGATCAGCACAATGTTAACTGTTGCCCATATTCTCCCCTTAATTGTTGGCTATATTAGCTTCATAAGTCCATTGTGATGCAAACTTCAGACACCAGACATGTCTTGTCTGATCGGCTGGGAGTGTTAATGTAGTCTAAATGTAAATATGACTGTGGCTTTAACACCAAACCTCTGCGCTCAGGGCAAACGCTGCCTGAGCTGCACTGAGCCCAGATCAGCGGAGGCTGCCGCTCACATCTCTCTGAACATACAGAGAAGCCTGTCTGAAGAACATCTGAGACACGGTTCTCAGAGGATTCTCAGAGAACAGCTTTATATTCTGTTTATTAAATCAGAAACGCGCTGGAGCAGAACAGCTCTGCCTTCATGCTGGTCATAGCGCCGTTCTCTCTGTCACAGCGTTCCCTTCACGCTCCGCTGTGCCGCACTACTTTTGTCCAATTCTTACTTCCGGATCTTTTTTTCATAGCAGGCCGTGCCTGGCGTTAACTGAGTTGCCGTGGTAACAGCCCCAGTGACAGTAAAATCTCATTTTGTGTTGGTTGAAAAACCCATTAATTTATTATTTCATGCAAACCATAACAAAACACTGATATTTCCTGCTGTAAACAAAATGACACAATCAAAAGTTCACTACTGGGAAAACAGCACCGCTTAGAACCCATCAATGGGAAAACTATAGGGGTAAAAATCCAATAGATGAACATCACTAATAAAAATATACCAATCAGAGAACAGAGCTGCTATAAAACCCACCAATGGGAGAACAGCACGGCGATAAATCCACCAATGGGAGAACAGCACGGCGATAAATCCACCAATGGGAGAACAGCACGGTGACAAATCCAACAATAAGAGAACAGCAAGACTACAAATCCACCAGTGGGACAACAGCACGGCTACAAATCCACCAATGGGACAACAGCACGGCTACAAATCCACCAATGGGACAACAGCACGGCTACAAATCCACCAATGGGACAACAGCACGGCTACAAATCCACCAATGGGACAACAGCACGGCTACAAATCCACCAATGGGACAACAGCACGGCTACAAATCTACCAATGGGACAACAGCACGGCTACAAATCCACCAATGGGACAACAGCACGGCTACAAATCCACCAATGGGACAACAGCACGGCTACAAATCCACCAATGGGACAACAGCACGGCTACAAATCCACCAATGGGACAACAGCACGGCTACAAATCCACCAATGGGACAACAGCACGGCTACAAATCCACCAATGGGACAACAGCACGGCTACAAATCTACCAATGGGACAACAGCACTGCTACAAATCTACCAATGGGACAACAGCACGGCTACAAATCCACCAATAGTAGAACAGCGTGGCTAAGACAGCAGAAAAAGCAGGCTGTGAGAGGCAGTGTGACGCTCTGGTGGTCTCTCTGCCCGTCTGAGTTATTTCGGTTCAGTAAACACAGGGAGAATCCAGAGAGCCGCAGAACTAGAGCACACTCCATTTACTCCCCCCAACCCCCACCACTCCGATCCAGGGCTGTGAGACCAGGGAGTCACCAGGGACAGAATTAAAGCGATAGTTTGGAGAAGCGTGTAGCTGTTGTAATATCCAGTGTCTGATGAGGGAGGCTTTTGTTTGACCTGTGCAGTATTTTTTATGGTTTATTAGTTATTGTCACAATATTCGCACATGATCTTGCTTTCTTGTAAATAAACTTGCTTAGGCTTTAAAGCAAAAACCAATAATGAGAGCACGTAAAAGCACTTTTGATGGACGGTGTAGCATCTAAAAACATATATATTCTACAGTAATACTGCAGGTCACCGTTCAGCACGAGGGTAACGACCTGCTCTCAATGTGTTCACACTGCTCTGAGTAACAGCAGAAATATTTATAACATTCTCTTAAACACAAATCTTTCACCAGCAGGATCACAACAAACATCACCTGTTAAAAGACAGTTCCGCCAATTTTCCCCCATAATCCAGTGTGTGAGGTGTAATCAGAGGTTCAGAGCAGTTTGGTGTGAAATGGTTCAGACGTCTTTACAGTGGTGGTGATGGGAACCAGGCGCCGCCATGACTACAACACAGATATAGACATTTTATTTACCATCCAGAACCACCAGAGAACCTACACGAGTGTTCTGAGTTTATAGGGAATGTTGATGATGGAAAATAGTGGAAAATCTGGAATAATCTGTTTTCTTTGGGGACTATTTTGCCGCACAGCGCCCTGCATGTCTCCCTCCACCTTGAATGGAGTTGAAGTTCTCTAAACTCTCATAAAACAGCGTCTCAGTCATCAGGCAGTGAATTCAGAACCATTTCATGTAGGAACTTTCTGTGAGGAGCTTTTAGAGGGGGACGTCTGGTTCCCATCACCACCACTGTGAGCAGTGATGTATTAGTACTAACACAAACCAGAGGATCCTGTCGATTCTCCATGGACACAGACGTAAGAAGAGAAACTGAAACATTCCTGAAACAAGTCATCTTGTTTGTAGACAGTGCAGGGAGGATGTGGTCAATAGTGGTCAGGAACCCAACACTGCTGATCTGTGTTACAGGAATGACGAAGCTGCACATGTGGAATTTACTGATAACCATTCTCAACACAATATATCTCTATATAGTTCATTCTCTCTCTCTCTCTCACTCTGTCTCTCTCTCTGTCTCTCTCTCTGAGTTAGCTCAGCGTTGGCTCACTGACTCCACCTGTGCTGAATCCCCTTGCAATATAAGATTATTATTAAGTAATTCGTATGATGTATTATTCGGCATCTACTATGAATTATTCGGCATCTACAATTAATTATTCAGTATCCATTATGAATTATTCAGCATCTACTATGAATTCAGTGTCCACTATGAGTTATTCAGTATCTACTATGAATTATTCAGTATCCGAGTATCAGAATTATTGCTATGAACTAATAATAAGTGGCTAATTCATTGTTGTTGTTTGGATTATCTACAAAAGCTCAGTCCAGCTCATTAGAGTCTGTAAGCTGGGAACTCATTTTAAATTAGAAAAAATTGAGCCTTTGAAATGAAAAACAATACATGTGGCATTTTTTTGTAAAAATCTCCTTAGCATGGTATGAAACTGTTTCATGCCTATTATATGAAATAAATGGGTCACTAAAAAGTAAAAATGAAGCACAGTTTGTACAAAATAAAACAGAAAACAGAAGAACTGATCCTCCAAGAGAGGCTGGAATGGTTAATATACGTTTTTCGTTGGAGGAGCTCATTATTGTGGTGATTAATTTGGTATTTTAAGAAGATGTGAGTTGTGCTCTACAGTTTGTGATCATTCTGAGGGGTACCTGCTGGGTTTGAGGGTCTGTCTGGCTGTGTGCTCCACCTCTCGATGTGAGATCTGAGCACTACCCTCAATTGAGCTGTCTTGAGTCAGGGTGACTCTGTGAGGGGAGTGGTGACCAGTGGAGTGGTGATAAATATCAGCGCTGTCAGAGAGATAATTACTGTTCTGTACCATAACCTCATCACTCTGTTTATGAGATGAAGCCACAGGAAAGTCTTCATTTCCACAGAACAGCGTTAATTGGTATTATGTGATGTTTTTTGTTGATGCTTAAAGCCATAGTCTGGCAAAAATCCCCATTTCACCCCCCTTACCGGAGTGTAGTTGATCAGCCAAGACACGTTTGGTGTCTGAAGTTTGCTCCTTTAGTTTTAGGCTAATGCAGAAAAACGTTCCTCGACAAAGTCGATAAAAAAGGCTGTGATCCTTATACGGTTTCCCCTGAACTCCTGATCCCACTCTCCCTATTCTGGAGAGTCTCTCACAGAAATTAAAGACACAGAAGCCCACCGGCTCTTCACATCAGGGTGGGAAAAGGATCCCATGGTGCTGCATAAAGAGGAGAAAAACTCTGATCATACGAGGGAAACGACATCAGCTCATTAACCAAGGGACCAGCCGTATGTCTGGAGAAGTGAAGTTTATTCGTTTGTGTGCAGGTACCAGACACCCAGCCAGCCGTAACACACTGGGCTGATGCAGTTTTATAGCAGGACTGATGCTGAGATTAGGCTCAGCCTACACATGACCAGTGACAGGTGTGACAGATGTGACCATGTAGGGATAAACGTGAATAGACAGAAGAATGTTCTAAATACAGTCACAGTCCAGACACACAATACTGAATATAATGACATATAACACAACACTAAACACAATTCAGAGCAGTGCATGTCTACACTGGCCTTTAGAGAACCTGGAGTAACAGCCGAGAGATAGTCATCCCCCTAACGGAGCCACAGACCACTGGGATAGCTTTACTCTCTGTTTCTGATTTAAATGACGTTTGAATGGAGAAACATAAACGTTAGATATCAGACTGGATGTCGTGGGTCAGAAAACAATGTCGTGTCACGACAAACGTGATTCTGTAAGTTTGCTGGTGCAGTTCGTTCAGAGTTCAGGTCCAGTCCTGAAAACCCTGCCCTGCATAACTGTGGATTCCTGGTTAAAGTTCCTGATATTATTATCTGATTAATCTGATTAATCTTCTGGAACTGGACGAGGTGTGAACAGCAGAGAAAAACACTGAACTATACAGAGCAGCGGCTCCAAACCTGGAGTGAAAACACTGAATTAAAGGTCTGCGTGTCTCTCGTCTCTCGGCTTCTGTCGCGTCGTACAGGCCAGTCGTTCACAAAGCCCAGCAGATAGAAGGCGTCGCTCAGCGTCATCGTACGGTGTCATCGTACAGCACCATCGTACAGCGCCATCACTCTCTGATTCAGTACTCGCAATGACTATAGTGTGACATCATGCCGGACGAGAGAATAGCTTAGCTAAATAGTGTAGCAGTCTGAATGTCCATCCTGTTGTTTCTGATTACAGTTTGTCGTACAGTTGGCACAGTTTGAGGCCAGTGTGTGATGGACGCATTTAGGACGATGCTAATCAGTGCCATATAAGCTTCCATTATCTGTTAGCTACATTAGCCTCGTAGCTCCAGTGCTGAATCTAAAGGATCAAACTTCAGAAACCAAACATTTCCCAGCTGATCGACTGCATTCGCTGTTTTGTGTACATTCTTCTGCTAAACTCTTGATTAAAAGGTCCCCAGTGTGTGTTTATGACTGTGCATTGTTGTGGTAAATGCTGACCTCATGCTGATCTCTCTCCAGGACCCGGCTGGAATCTTTGAACTGGTGGAGCAAGTGGGCAACGGCACATATGGTCAGGTGTATAAGGTAAGAACATCATTGTCTTCTTCTTATCAGCCCCTTCTTATCTTTTTCAGGCTGACTTATTGTTGTTTGTTTTCTTCTTATTATTATTCTATGGTCTATAATGTTCATATGATCCACACAGTCACTCTGACAGACTGTAATACACTACAGGACGTGTAGGGGGCGATATGGCTTCTAAAGAAGTGTAATCCGCTCAGCACTCTGCTCTGTATGTTGCTTTTCATCCTACAATCTCCCAAATGTGTGTGTCTGGGTGGTCTGGGAGGGGACTGGGCTGTGTAATTGTGCTCGGCGTTGTAGTTTTAGTGTAGTGTGATTAAAACGTGTCCGGAGTAAGCGGTTTGGGTGGACAGACAGCGTTAGAGAGGAAGCCGTGTTGGAAGTCCTGAGGCTGTGAGCAGAGCTTTAAATAATTCAGATAATTCAGCTTGGCACATTTACAGCACTCCCTCTGTCTCTCTGCTGCTCTACTACTCAGTCCATTACTGACCACCACGCTATAAAACCACTCACACACACAGAGAATGGACCTCCAGCAGAGGAGAGGCAGGTTAACTCTTACTGGGAATCCCATATAAACACAATATACACTCACACTTAGACCTACAGTGCATTACATTCACATATTATATACAGTGTAGATTCGATTTTAGTGTCTTACTTGATTTAGTTTTCCTCATTTTACTGTTTTAATCATTCTTTTTTTTCTACTTAATCTACATTTATGATGGACAATCTTATCCAGAGCGGCTTACAATTTGATTATTTTACACAGGTAGGCAAAATGTTAGGAGTTTTGCCCAAGGACTCTTATTGGTATAGTGATGACCTGGTGAGGGTTGAACCCTAGGCCACATTGTAGGAGGCAGAGGTGTTACCCACTACACCAACCACTACCCACTACACTACACCAACTACTAACCACTACATTACACCAACCACTACCCACTACTCTATACCAACCACTACGCACTACACTACACCAACTACTAACCACTACACTACACTAACCACTACCCACTACACCAACCACTACCCACTACACTACACCAACTACTAACCACTACACTACACTAACCACTACCCACTACACCAACCACTACCCACTACACTACACCAACTACTAACCACTACACTACACTAACCACTACCCACTACACCAACCACTACCCACTACACTACACCAACTACTAACCACTACATTACACCAACCACTACCCACTACTCTATACCAACCACTACACACTACACCATACCAACCACTACCCACTACACTACACCAACTACTAACCACTACACTACACCAACCACTACCCGCTACACTACACCAACCACTACCCACAACACTACACCAGCCACTACCCACTACACCATACCAACCACTACCCGCTACACTACACCAACCACTACCCACAACACTACACCACACCAACCACTACCCACAACACTACACCAGCCACTACCCACTACACCATACCAACCACTACCCGCTACACTACACCAACCACTACCCACTACAACATATGAAGCACTACCCACTACACTACACCAACCACTACCCAATACACTATACTGACCATTACTTAATACAACCCCAATTTCCAAAAAAGTTGGGACGCTGTGCAAAATGTAAATAATCCCTATTTTTAAATGAAAACAGCACAAAGACGACAAATCAAATGTTAAAACTGAGATATTTGATTGTTTTTTGTAAAATATTTGCTCCTTTTGAATTTGAGGCCAACAACAATTCCAAAAAAGTTGGGACGGGGGGACAAAATGCTGGTAAAGTTGTCTAATGATAAAAACACACCTGGTGGTTGATTGGCAGCAGGTGAGTAACATGACTGGGTATAAAGAGCATCTCAGAGAGGTGGAGTCTTTCAGAAGTAAAGATGAGGAGGGGTTCACCACTCTGTGAAAGACTGCACTATAGAGCAACAATTCAAGAAGAACGTTTCAAAATGGGCCAATATTTTTCAAAAAACTGTAAAATTTCTCAGTTTCAACATTTGATTTGTTGTCTTTGCACTATTTACAATCAAATATATGGTTTAAATGATTTGCACATCATTGCATTTTGGTTTTATTCACATTTTGCACAAAACCTCATATCTCCAAAATGTTAACAGGAGAAGGAAGCATCATTATTAAATTACAGTGGAAGTTAATGTAAAATTATTTCTTTCCAAGTAATTTTGGATCATGTCTGTTGGTCCATTTATCACAAAATTTTAACACAATGCAAAAAAACAGCTGGAATTTACATGCCAAAAAATGGCAACATTGGTGATGCAATGTTTTTGCATGACCATTATATTTTGCTTGTTTTGATAATCAGGTGTGTTTTAAACTCCCTAAGCTTAATTTTTAACTTATATACTCTGTTAATTACAAATGTGTACAAAAGTTTTGGCACCCCCTCCATTTCTGTGGTATTCTAAGTGAAAAAAGTTTCTGACACACACTTCCACACATTTCAGTGCACAATTCTTGTTTACTTGCTGAATTCAACATGTGTAAGATACATAAGAATCTGGCGTCACAGTAGAAAGGAAAAAACTAGTATCAGTGCATTCGTAAATTCTGGCTGCTGTCAGAACAAAACCTTGTATTTCCAGAATAAGAACTTCACAGGTGAAGGAAAAACATACTTCACTAATAAATGTAAGTCTGTAACGTGGAGCGAGGAGGCGGACGCATATGCGGAAATAAACAACGTTTATTGTGAGCAAATCCAAAGTCAGGGTCGAGACAGTCCAGGGTCCAGTAATCAAGATCGAGAGCAGGGTGGGCAGACATGATAAACACAGAGTCCAAACAGCAAACAAACATCTAACAACAAACACCACAATCAGAACACCAATGCAAACAAAGACCAACAACCAGACAGGGGAAAACACAGAGCTTTAATACATAAGGGTAAACAAGGGACAGGTGGAAACACAGGTGCAGACAATCAGGGGTGGAGTCGCAAAACAAGGGGCCAGACTAAAAACCAAAACAAAGAAGCACATGGACAGGACTGGGAGGGGCCAATCGTGACACAGAAACGGCAAAGGGACAAGACCCCACCCCATCCCTCCCTCCCTCCCTGTCTGTCTGTCTGTCTGTCCCAATGTGCTGTGGTGTCAGTGCTGGAGGGATTGGCCCACATTCAATCTGCCTTATCTCCTCCTGCTGTTACCATATGGTCAGTCAGCAGTGTGTCTGTTAGACAGCAGAGCTCTGGAGGACTCAGGGTGCCAGATGAAGGGTGTTCGAGTGTGTTTAACTGTATGCAGCCTGGCCGATGCCTGCATGTTGTGTTCTTATGAGTCTTAATTATGTTAGGCCTGTAAGGATTAGCCCATCATGGGAATTTCCTGGGGGTTTTTTGGTTTTTAATATAACGTGAAAATGCCAGTCTCTGTTTGCATTGTGAGTAAATTCCATGATGAACAGACCAAAAGAAATGGCCCAAAATGACTTGGAAAAATCTCTGGTTCCATTGACTTGCCTAAAAAGTAAAGTAAGTTTTTTCCTTCTCCTGTAAAGTTACCATTTTGGGGATGAGGTTTTGATCAGACAGCAGCGATACATACTTTAAACCTGTACTTTACGTCCCGGCATTATTGCATTATTCATATTTGTACAGTCTATTACCTGACAGTTGCATTCTCTCTGCTCACTCAGAATGTATGTATATTATATTTATTATATTTATTCTTATGTAAATAAAACTGAATTAGGCACTTCTGGTTAGATGCTAACGGCACTGGCTCTGTACCTGCACTTTGCACAATGACAATGAAGTTGAATTTAATCTAATCTTGTATCAGGTTTCCCAAAATATGGCCATACTAGCCCACTAGAAAGTAATCCTACCCCCCCACCACCCAATGAACATATTTTACTACATATAACGTATGAAATTCTTTTCTTTTCAAGTGTATTATTTTCTTTTCTTTTTGTCTTATGGTATTTTCATAAAATACACTGTAACATTATACAATCTACTTTTATGTGAAACTGTTTGGAACGTAGGATGGTGAGCAACATAACAATCAAAGATCATTCCATGAAGAGCACAGTCATTTACTTGCTGGATTAATACCGAACTCAGTTGTGGTGTTTGCAGTCATTTGTGTACTTAGTTAATATTTTATCGAGAATGATGGTCAGATTTTAGAACAAAAGCTGTCATGTGCAATTATGATTTTGATCCCTAACACCACTCGTGAAAACATAATGTGCATTAGAAATATTCTTTGCTTTTTTAAAGCATGGATGTTTAAATTACCCGTGTTTATCTGGTGTCATTCCTGACAAACACATAAAATTTACTAGTGGAAAAAATGAGATTTAAAAAAAAAAAAAAAAATTAAACTGTTAATCAGACTGAACAATTCTACCAACCGTGTACGTTTGCTGCCGTCCTTATCTACATTGTGCCCGTCTTGCATGTCTTCTGTGCAGTTATAGAAGCTGGCTATTTCAGCAGCTCAGACAGTGCAGCAGTGAGAGATTTGTATGGTGGCTGATTTCTGAGCCCTTTTGTTGCTTATTTTCACACCAGAACTGCAGCGTTTCTAGATTTGCTGAGGGAACTCACCAGGGCTGATAACAGAGCCCTGTGGCACACCAGCGTGCGAGGTCTGAGGGAGAGAAACTGTGTGCCTCCTCTTTTAGGACTTTGGG
Organism: Pygocentrus nattereri; assembly: GCF_015220715.1. Taxonomy (NCBI): domain Eukaryota; kingdom Metazoa; phylum Chordata; class Actinopteri; order Characiformes; family Serrasalmidae; genus Pygocentrus; species Pygocentrus nattereri. The sequence goes on from NC_051227.1 coordinate 12,433,187, forward strand.
TGGCGGGGTTGAGAGAGCAGTGTCCAGCTTCCTTAATGAAGTTCCCTCGCTCCATTGTTTTTTTTCCTTTCCTTCTTTATCCTTTATCTTAAGTACGAAGGGGTGAACATATAATTGGGTCAAGGGCTGATAAGCCTGAGTCGAGATCTGCTTTTTGACATGGACAGCGGTCACTGTGGTGGACCTGAAGACTTCAACACAATTGATGTATGTTAAATCAAGGCTGTGGAGAGCAGTGATGGGGCTGTGACTGGGGGCCCAGTCCTGCCCCTTTGTCATTTGGCATACACTGCTCATATTTGAAATTCTGCTTTTGACTTAAGATAAAGGATAAAGAAACCTCGCACGCTGGTGTGCCACAGGGCTCTATTATCAGCCCTGGTGAGTTCCCTCAGCAAATATTTTTTTTTTTTTTTTTTTTTTTTTAATTTACATAAATTTTATTTTATTTACATTAACTACATTTTTCTGTATTTTTTCATTTGTAAAGCACTTTGAATGACCGTTGTGTATGAAAGGTGCTATATAAATAAACTTGCCTTGCCTTGCCTTTGACCAATCAGAATTCCAGTTTCACCGATAACCACACCAATCATAGAAAGTGATTCGACCTCGGAATGGAACAGTTCCTTGCAGGGGAAAAGAACCCTCTTCAACTTTCATCACCGCTGCATATGGACCAAAAGCTTGAAGATGACGTATTCAGAGCACGAAAGTAACAATGCAGCCCATATAACTTTACAAACAGAGTCAGATTACACGTTTTATTGATTTTCTAAGTAAAACACATAAGTGAACACATCCCCTACAGAAGACACACTTCAACATTTCTACAATTTAGTGCACAAATAATGTTTAATTACTGAATATAACATTTAGAAGAAGAAAAATATGATAAATTGTTGCCTGTGAAAAATGCTTATTATATTTATAATATGTGCAATTCAGCAAATAAATGGAAATTGTGCACTAAAATTGTTTTCTGTAGAGGATGTGTTGAACCGGTTGGTTGGTCCATTCCTTAGTTTATTGGTCGGTTGGTTGATTGGTTGGTTTGTCGGTCAGTTGGTTGGTTTGTTGGTCGGTTGGCTTGTTGGTTGGTTGGTTGGTTGGTTTGTTGGTCGGTTGGTTTGTTGTTCAGTTGGTCGGTTTGTTGGTTGGTCAGTTTGTTGGTCGGTCGGTTGGTTTGTCGGTTGATTGGTTGGTTTGTCGGTTGGTCGGTTGGTTTGTCGGTCGTTTGGTTTGTCAGTCGGTTGGTTGGTTTGTTGGTTGGTTGGTTTGTTGGTCAGTTGGGTTGTTGGTCGGTTGGTTTGTTTGTTGGTTGGTTTGTTGGTTGGACGGTTGGTTTGTTTTTTGGTCAGTTGGTTTGTTGGATGGTTCATTCATTTATTCATTCATTCATTCATTCAATCATTATCTGACCCGCTTTCAGAAGCCACCTTTGAAACCTGCCTACGGCTTTTACACAGTTGTTTTGTGCACACACACTCACACTCACATCCCCCACACCTCCTCAGCCTCCCCTCTTTTTTATTTTCTCTTAAATAACGTGAATTCTTGATGCTGCTTTGGAGAAACCGCATGGTGATTATTGTTTTGGTTGTTTATAAATTGACTTAAATTATAAGAAAAAAAAAAAAACTGCTGCTTGTACATGTCATGCTGTAGTGAAGTGATGGTGGGTCAGTCTGTCAACCAAGAGGAGATGGTGGGGGTCTCAAAGGAGGCAGAATCTGGGGCACGGCTTAACCGTGGCTTAGCCGAGAGAGAGAGAGAGAGAGAGAGAGAGAGAGAGAGAGAGAGAGAGAGAGAGAGAGAGAGAGAGAGAGAGAGAGAGAGAGAGAGAGAGAGAGAGAGAGAGAGAGAGCTTATTTTTTACTGCCTCCATCATCATCTTCTCTCTGCTGAGTCACATCAAGTCGTGACCGGTTTCTGTGTATTGGACGATTTCCACATCACACTCACTTAACCCCGTAAGACCTGAGACTACAGACAGCCTCCTGAGCTCACCTTCATATTTCTGACTGTAACCTGGTGATCTATTAAACTGCCATCCAGTGATCTGTAGTGTCAGCGTTAGCTCATTAGCTCCTATCAGTTTCCCTTGTTCATTTTTTAAATAATAAAACATTTTCACATTGTTTTCTCAGTGTGCTGATAAAGTTGGGTGCACCACCAGAGCTTTCACCTCAGAAGAAACCCAGCAGCTCTTCGTTAACTCCTGTAATTTTGGACGTTTTCTTCCCTGCAGTTTCCTGAATATCTGCTCATAAACTGCTACGGATCCTCTAATATCAGAATTACTCAATCTGCTTGGCTTTCTCCAAACTGCTCCACCTTCACTGTCCCTCTGATCTGCTCATTTCTAATCTTGTCCATCCTTGTCACTCCCAACGAAAATCTCAGCATCTTCATCTCCGCCACCTCCAGCTCAGCATCCTGTCTTTTAGACAGAGCCACAGTCTACAAACCATACATCATAGCAGGACACACTACTGTCTTGTAAACCTTCCCTTTCACTCTTGCTGCTATCCTTCTGTCACACATTAGCCCTGACACCCGTCTCAACCCACTCCATCCTGCCTGCACCCTCTTCTTCACCTCTTTTCTACACTGTCCATTGCTCTGGATGGTTGACCCAAGATATTTGAAGTCATCCACCTTTACGACCTCTACTCCTTGCATCTTCACCTTTCCACCTGCCTCCCTCTCATTCACACACATGTATTCCGTCTTGTCTCTACTGACCTTCATTCCTCTCCTCTGCAGTGCAAACCTCCACCTCTCAAGATTCTCTTCCACCTGCTCTCTACTCTCACCACAGATTACAATGTCATCTGCAAACATCATGGTCCATGGAGCCTCCTGCCTGACCTCATCTGTCAACCTTTCCATCACCATTGCAAACAAGAAGGGGCTCAACGCTGATCCCTGATGTAACCCCACCTTCACCTTGAAACCATTTGTCACTCCAACTACACACCTCACCACTGTCTCACTTGCTTCAACAACTCTTTCCCATACCTTCATGGTGTGGCTCATCAACTTTATACCTCTGTAGTTACTGCAGCTCTGCACATCACCCTTGTTCTTAAAAATGGGGACCAGTACACTGCTTTTCCACTCATCAGGCATCCTCTCACTCTCCAGGAACAACCTGGTTAAAAGTCCACTGCCTTCTCTCCTAAACATCTCCATACCTCCACAGGTATGTCACACAGTATGTGTGTGTGTGTGTGTGTGTGTATGTGTGTGTATATATATATATATATATATATATACTGTATATTTCAATGTTACAATGTGTGCATTATAAGTGCATATAGCACTAATATATTTTTAATGATGATGTGTGTCAGGTTCACTGTACACCTGATGAATTGTGCAGCAATGATGTGTATTTGGGCGGTTCTGAGAGGACCAGAGAGGAATACCTGCTCCTCTCCGTCTCTGCAGGGAGGAACGGGAATAAAACGCCAGCGTCTCTGGATGCGCACTGCCGGGGCTGATCTGAGAACAGACGCAAAGTGTTTTAAGTTATTTTGGATGACATTGACCTATTTCTCACTGAGCTTCTATAAAAATATCCCTCCCTCTGCGTCTGGAGAGAGGGAGAGAGAGAGGGAAGAGAGACAGAGAGAGAGAGGGAGGGGAGAGAGAGAGAGAGAGAGAGGGGGGGGGTGAGAGACAGAGAGAGAGAGGGAGGGAGCAAGAGAGCGAGAGAGAGAGAGAGACAGCGAGAGGGGAGAGACAGAGAGACAGAGAGGGGGAATAGAGAGGCGGGGAAGAGAGAGAGAGAGCAAGAGAGAGAGACAGAGCGAGAGGGAGAGAGAGAGGGGGAAGAGAGAGAGGGTGAAGAGACAGAGAGAGAGAGGGAGCAAGAGAGAGAGAGACAGAGCGAGAGAGATAGGGGGGGAGAGAGGAAGAGAGAGAGAGAGGGGGAAGAGACAGAGAGAGAGAGAGAGAGGGGGGGGGGAGAGAGAGAGAGGAAGAGAGAGAGAGAGAGGGGTAAGAGACAGAGAGAGAGGGAGCGGGGGAGAGAGAGGGAGAGCGAGAGGGAGAGAGAGAGAGAGATATGCAGTTTAACTGGGGATCACGTTAGCTACATTATGAGGACAAGTGATTGTGATGTAAGTTTGAGTTCATTCAAACTGCTCTGACAGTAAAAATCAGTGAAGTATTCAGATGTTAGATCTTTACAGGGATTATATTCTGATCTAATTAAATTCAAGGCATTAATAGAGACAATAATAAGCTATTTATGTATGTAAATATCGTTTATAGGGTCCTTTCTATTGGAAGGACTCTGTCCCATACTCTGACTCCTGAATGTGCACGTCTGAAAAGAATGTTTTTATAGTACAACAATAATTATAATAATACAACATTTTCAGTGTATTTTAAGTCATTTTTTATTTATTTTGAAGTTGAAAGATTTAGAGTTTTGTTTTTATATGTGAGGCATGCTGTTCCACATCATTACCGAGTTAGTTTCATGTCAGTGCTGAAACTCAGAGGTGTAGTATGTGCATTTTAGGGCAGGAAGTGAGGCTTCATCCCTGTCCCTCATGGCCAAATGGTGAGCAGTTAGATCCCATTGTTTTGAAGTCAGTGTGTCCCAAAGTCTGAAAGTCAGTGAGAACTATTAAGATTCGCCATATTTTCTGTAGTTCAGCCCTTTTTAGTGTTTTAATGTAAAATATGGTGATTTTCGGTGTGAACAGCTGTTCAAAGCTGAGTTTCTGAGCTCAAAATGAGCTGAAATTGTCACTAAAACATTATGTAATAGTGTGTCGTGTTGTGTAATAGTGTGTCGTGTTGTGTAATAGTGTGTCGTGTTGTGTAATAGTGTGTCGTAGCGTGCTGATGAGCCACACCATGAAGGTATGGGAAAGAGTTGTTGAAGCAAGGCTAAGGCGAGAGGTTCAGATCAGTGAGCAGCAGTTTGGTTTCATGCCCAGAAAGAGTACCACAGATGCAATTTTTGCGTTGAGAGTGTTGGTAGAGAAGTACAGAGAAGGTCAGAAGGAGCTACGTTGTGTCTTTGTGGATCTAGAGAAGGCATATGATAGGGTGCCAAGAGAGGAACTGTGGTACTGTATGAGGAAGTCAGGTGTAGCTAAAAAGTATGTTAGGGTGGTGCAGGACATGTATGAGGATAGTGAGACAGTGGTGAGGTGTGCAGTTGGAGTGACAAATGGTTTCAAGGTGAAGGTAGGGTTACATCAGGGATCAGCTTTGAGCCCCTTCTTGTTTGCAATGGTGATGGACAGGTTGATAGATGAGGTCAGGCAGGAGGCTCCATGGACCATGATGTTTGCAGATGACGTTGTAATCTGTGGTGAGAGTAGAGAGCAGGTGGAAGAGAATCCATGTGTGTGAATGAGAGGGAGGCAGGTGGAAAGGTGAAGATGCAAGGAGGTCGTAAAGGTGGATGACTTCAAATATCTTGGGTCAGCCATCCAGAGCAATGGACAGTGCAGAAAAGAGGTGAAGAAGAGGGTGCAGGCAGGATGGAGTGGGTGGAGACGGATGTCAGGGCTGATGTGTGACAGAAGGATAGCAGCAAGAGCGAAAGGGAAGGTTTACAAGACAGTAGTGCGTCCTGCTATGATGTATGGTTTGGAGACTGTGGCTCTGTCTAAAAGACAGGAGGCTGAGCTGGAGGTGGCGGAGATGAAGATGCTGAGATTTTCGTTTGGAGTGACAAGGATGGACAAGATTAGAAATGAGCAGATCAGAGTGACAGTGAAGGTGGAGCAGTTTGGAGATAAAGCCAGAGAGGCCAGGTTGAGATGGTTTGGACATGTGTTGAGGAGGAACAGTGGATATATTGGGCAATGAATGTTGGAGATGGAGCTGCCGGGTAGAAGGAGAAGAGGTAGACCTCAGAGAAGGTTTATGGATGTAGTTAAGGTGGACATGGAGATGGTTGGTGTGAAAGTAGAGGAGGCAATGGTTAGGGCAAGATGGAGGCAGATGATCCGCTGTGGCGACCCCTGAAGGGAGCAGCCGAAAGAAGAAGTGTCGTAGCGTGTCGTATTATATAATAGTGTGTCGTATCGTGTTGTATTTTATAATTGGGTCATTCTGTAATGGTGTGTTGTTTTGTTTAGTGGTGTGTCGTGCTGTATCATGTATCGTATTGTGTGATGTAAAACTGTGCCGTTTTTACAGTCATACTGTATAATAGTGTGTCATAGCGTACAATAGTGTCGTATTGTTTTGTATTGTATAATAGTGTGTCATATTGTATAATAGTGTGTTCTTGTGTGTCATATTGCATAATAGTGTGTTGTATTGTATAATAGTGTTTCGTAGCGTGTCGAATTGTATAACAGTGTGTTATATCGTGTTGTATTGTATAATAGAGTGTTGTATTGTACAATAGTGTGTTGTAACATGTAGTATTGTGTAATAGTGTGTCGTAGCGAGCTGGTGGAGCATGTCTGATGATCGTTTGCTCCAAAACAGAACCTGCCTTCCTTTATTAAAGTGAATCTTATTCTGAGTCGTATTGTATCATAGTGTGTCGTATCGTGGCATAGCATGTCGTATTGTATAATATTGTGTTGTAGTGTGTCATATTTTATAATAGTGTGGCGTAGCGTGTCATATTGTATAATAGTGTGTAAGTAATTCAGCTCAGAGAGCTTTCAGACTAAATCCAACGTTCCAGATCTGGACGTTTATAAGTTCATGCAGAGACTTGATGATTTGCTGATTGGCAGTGTGTGTAAATATTCTACAGCACAGTGTGTACGATTTCAGCTCTGAGTGCTTTACTGTCGTCTCTGCGTGTTAATACAGTCACTGCTCTGTCTGTATGTCCACGCTGACCCTCTCTGTTTATATCTACTCATCTCATTCAGATAAAGCCAGGTAGAAACCTGACGCACACACTGCTCTGTTTTTGTTTGTTTTGTAGTTGTTTTGCTTGTCTTTGTGCCATTGCCACACAATTCAGATCTAAACAGATTCAGTCTGGAGCTGGTGGAGCCTGTCTGACGACCGTTCGCTCCAAAACAGAACTGGACTTCCTTTATTAAAGTGAATCTTATTCTCTCTCCTCACCGCACTTTAGCCTCCGCTTCACGCACACTGGACATCACAAATATCACACAATTGACTAGTTCATTTCAATTTTACCATCACATAGAGTTTCATGAGTTACACCGCTGACACAAGCAAACAGCAAAATAAAAAATGACAAAAGCTCCATTTACTGTTGTGCACTGTAAAAAGAAATAAAATGGTAAGAGCTGAGATGGAATATGTCAGAGCTAAGAACTCATTGTAAGGGACAGCATTACCTCAGCAGCTTTTTCTAGAAACGCTACAAAAAACAGATGAAATAGATAGTTGTTTAATCCTAATCTACGTTTTAATTTGTAATCTGATTATTTAATTATCCTCATTTAGATTCTAGTTAGATTTATGACACGTACGGTTAATGACGTGTATGTATGATAGTTGTTGTAATAGTACTGGGCCTTATTGAGTCGTACGGTTAATGGCGTGTATGTGTGATAGTTGTAATAATACTGGGCCGTATTGAGTCGTACGGTTAATGGCGTGTATGTGTGATAGTTGTTGTAATAGTACTGGGCCGTATTGAGTCGTACAGTTAATGGCGTGTATGTGTGATAGTTGTTGTAATAGTACTGGGCCGTATTGAGTCGTACAGTTAATGGCGTGTATGTGTGATAGTTGTTGTAATAGTACTGGGCCGTATTGAGTCATACGGTTAATGGCGTGTATGTGTGATAGTTGTAATAATACTGGGCCGTATTGAGTCGTACGGTTAATGGCGTGTATGTGTGATAGTTGTTGTAATAGTACTGGGCCGTATTGAGTCGTACAGTTAATGGCGTGTATGTGTGATAGTTGTTGTAATAGTACTGGGCCGTATTGAGTCGTACGGTTAATGGCGTGTATGTGTGATAGTTGTTGTAATAGTACTGGGCCGTATTGAGTCGTACGGTTAATGACGTGTATGTGTGATAGTTGTTGTAATAGTACTGGGCCGTATTGAGTCGTACGGTTAATGACGTGTATGTGTGATAGTTGTTGTAATAGTACTGGGCCGTATTGAGTCGTACGGTTAATGACGTGTATGTGTAATAGTTGTTGTAATAGTACTGGGCCGTATTGAGTCGTACGGTTAATGACGTGTATGTGTAATAGTTGTTGTAATAGTACTGGGCCGTATTGAGTCGTACGGTTAATGACGTGTATGTGTAATAGTTGTTGTAATAGTACTGGGCCTGTAACGCGGAGCGATAAGGCGGACGCATGTGCGGAGGTAAGCGACTTTTATTAAGGGCAAATCCAGGGTCATAGTCGAGACAGTCCAGGTTCATATAGCCAACATGGACAGATTGGGGGACAGACATGACATAAACCAGAATAAACAGCAAACAGAGACCATGACATCAAACAAAGACCGGCCAACACAAGGGGCAAACACAGGGCTTAAATACACGGAACGATGAGGAACAGGTGAACACAATCAGGGGCGGAGTAACCAAACAGGGGGCAGGACTTAAACCAAAACAAAGGAGCACATGGACAGGACTGGGAGGGGCCAATCATGACAGGGCCGTATTGAGTAGTACGGTTAATGACATGTTTGTGTGATAAATGAAGGGCTTTTTTTAGCTGTGTAGTTAAATTTATTTTAAATATTAATTTGATTTCTACTCAGAGAGCATTCAGCCTTTCAGTTCAGGGCCTTCGTATGTCAACGCAGGGATGTGCTGATTTGCTCCAGCGAAATTCAGTGGAAGTGGATTCTTACTTCTGACCCGCCCCCGCTCCCACCATTCATTCAGCCCAGCACTTCAGAGGAAATCTGATACAGTGTTTGTGTAGCGCGCCTGGACTCGCGCTTGGCACAACATACACACATGTTTACCTCTTACAGAGGAACCCCACCGCCGGCAGGTGGGGATTAGAATGTGGATTCAGATCTGTAATTATTCATAACAGCTTGTACAGCTCAGTCAGTTCCAGTGAATTCAGACTCTGTACTGTGAGTGAAAGGAGGAAGAGTGGAGATCATTTCTCAGATACTGCTGTTAAGCTGGGTGCTTATGATTCACACACTAAAATATGAACACAGGTCAGGCATGACATTACGCTCACTGCCCATTTTATCAGCTCCACTGACTGTATAGCTGCACGTTGTAGTTCTACAGTTACAGACTGTAGTCCATCTGTTTCTCTGGTACTTTGTTACCCCCTTTTACCCTGTTCTTCAGTTGTCAGCACCCCCATGGACCACAGAGCATGTACTACTTGTGTGGTGGATCATTCTCAGCACTGCAGTAAGTCTGACGTGGTAGTGGTGTGTTAGTGTGTGTTGTGCTGGTTTGAGTGGATCAGACACAGCAGTGCTGCTGGAGTTTTTAAACACCTCAGTATTTTCTACAGTGAGTAAAGTGTTTGATAATATTCGCTTTTATACCAACACCACCAGGAACAACAGGCGTTCAACCAGTTTAGTGTTGGTGTTTGTTGTAGTGCAATTAATCAGAACTGGGCAGATATTTAGATTTGGTCAGTATTCAGACTGATATTTGATGATATATTTAATAAACTACAGAAAAGCTGAATGTTTTGGTGTTGGGTTACTACACCACAGTGCTCTGTATTAAAGAACATGGTGTTTTTACTGTTAAAGTGCTGCAGTTTAGCTTTTTTTTAAAGGGTTTATGTGCATGTAAACAAAACACTTTACAGAACAATTAGAGAAATAAAACAAGTTTACAGACACAAGTGATCATCATTATTTTACATGTGCATTTATTTTAATGGCTGTTATTGTTTTCAGGGTAAAATGTTGTCTCAATAGTTGAATTAGTGAGTTTGTTGAGTTACAGTAAAATACAGTAAAATGCAGTAAAGAATTAAACGGCTAATTTGTCAGTCAGATGTCCTGATATTGTCTGAGTCTATGCTTCTTGGCCACGTTGACGTGACTGTCAGAGGTCTGGCTTGTGAGCTGGATTGAAAAGTAAAAGTAAAAGTTTAATGTTAAACATTTGGCAGGTGAGGTGTGTGTTATTTTCTGTGTGTGTGTGTGTGTGTGTGTGTGTGAATGGTGTTACTGTGTGTATGTGTGTGTGTGTGTGAGGTACTCGTCTTGCTACCACTGTGTGAACAAAATATCCTCACAGTGACAGAAGAGCATAACATTTTGTACACTTTTTCTGTTCATTGTTGCTAAAAAACATGCATTTTCACCACTAATTCAACTGTTTCTGGAAAAACTAAAAGAGTAAAAAGACATTTTTTGGCATAATCCAGTGTGTGAGGTGTAATCAGAGATTCAGAGCAGTTTGGTGTGAAATGGTTCAGACGTCTTTACAGTGGTGGTGATGGGAACCAGGCGTCGCCATGACTACAACACAGAAATAGACATTTTATTTACCATCTAGAACCACCAGAGAACCTACACGAGTCTTCTGAGTTTATATGGAATGTTGATGATGGAAAATAGTGGAAAATCTGGAATAATCAGTTTTCTTTGGGGACTATTTTGCCGCACAGCGGCCTGCATGTGCCTCCACCATGAATGGAGTTGAAGTTCTCTAAACTATCATAAAACAGCATCTCAGTCATCAGGCAGTGAATTCAGAACCATTTAGGGCGTTTCAAAAGTCATAGAGGGTCCTCACAAGTATAGTAATGCCAGTGCAGTGTGTGTTTAAATTATCTCCAAGGATGAAAATTCCTTCTTGCTTTATTCCACCCAAACATGTGCCAGCCAATGGCCGACCAGCACAGAAAAATTCCCCCTCTCTCTTCTCTTTTCCTTATTTTCGGTCTTCTGTTTCTTTTCATTTCCATCGTTCCTCCCACGGGAGAATTCCTCCCTGCCTCCTGCACGCCAACCTCACTTCACTGCGGCTCGCGCACTCCGCTTTAACATTCCCAGGGTTGTTTTTTCCCATCCGAATGTTGAAATGTGTTGCTGTGCTTATATATAGATGCTTAAAAGTCCCAAATATAGGTGCCGCTGTTAGGAGTGAATAATTTAAAGCCTTCCTTGCTGCTGGTGAATTTTTAATGATCCTGATTCTGGAATTCTGCTCAGAGATGCGTTTTCTTGTTCGTGTCTTTCACATCTGCTACACAGAGTGGCTGTATTGATGACATGAGATCAGGAGGGGATGCAGTTTGAGCCTTTGAGCCTTTACTGACAGGTTACAGTGAGATGCAGTGGACAGGAAACGCAGTGTAAAGGAGTGAGAGCCACTGTAAATCTCTGACCTGCCTTCTGCCTCAAACATAGTGTTGGATTACATCACATTCTGGTGAGCTGTGACTCTAATAGAGCTCATCTCATCGCTGCTGTTGCAGCTGCAGCCGTGCAGGTGGGTGAAGACTGAACCAAACGGACCAGAATGACCACGAAGGAGACCAGACTTTACACAGATAGCGAGCATATATCCGTCCAGTGGTTTGGTGACACCCGAGTGACTGCTTGCCATTGCTGTTCCAACCTCAGACCACACGCACCTATGTGTCAAACACAAGGCCCGCGGGTCAGTCAGGCCAGTGACACAGTTCTATTCAGGCCACTGAATTATTGTAACCTTAAAATCTTAAACTTTAGAATCACAATCAGAATTGAGCTTTAATGGCCAGGTTTGTTTACACATACAAGGAATTTGGTTTTGGCTATAGGAGCTCACAGAGCAGTCAGACAAAACAAAACACAACAAAACGAAACAAAACACACGTTCTAAGGCTTATTATTCAATAACTGCAGGGCCTTCAGTGCAAACTGGTTGAGCTATTTTAAGGTTATAGAAGTGAGTAATGACACTTTGGGCCCACTGGTGGGATCCGGGTGTTTAAATGGTTAATTTTCTATTATTATTATTATTATTATTATTATTGTTATTATTGTTGTTATTATTATTATTAGCCCATTTCACTCACTGTCTTTACTAAAGAACCCTTAAAGAACCATCTGCATTTTTTTTGCAATCAAATGTTTTTATTTTTTAAGATAGTGCTCCAGTGTAATACAAAATACAGTAAGCAACAAAATAAATAGCAACAAAATGAAGCACCCAATAGCCCCCCCCCCCCCCCCCCCCCCGCCCCATGGCACCCATAAAAACCCACTGCTGATCGAAGAAGAAAATAATAGCAAGAAAATAAACAAATGAATACTTTGACTTTCTTAGCTGCACTTTCCAAAGAGCTCAAGGTCCTCCCATTAGCCCATTAGCTCCATGGATCCTTGCAGTTGAAAGTTCCATATTAATAATATCCACAAAGGTGAGGATCCATTGCCGCCAGCACAGAGAATGTGGAGGTTGCGAAAGCAAGGCTAACATTTTTCTTTCTTTCTTTCTTGTTTTTTTTACAGCTGTGAGACCAGCCAGCCAGATTCGCTTTTCAGCACAATTTAAATTTGAAAATAACTCAGATCAATATTTAGCATTGGTAAAATCCATTTTAAATAATTGTGTCGTTCTCAAACTCTGATCTTCAGATCAGCACGCTTCTAGCCCCTCGCTGCTCACAGGAGCTCCTGCAGATGATCTCAGCAGCGTCTCTCTTCAAAATAAAGCAGCAGTGAAAACTCATCTGGGCTCCTCTTTCCTCAACGCTGCCCTACTTTCCGCTGAACACCAGCTGTCTGGAGGGGTTTTATATCTTTATAGCAGAAGGAAGGAGACGGGACTCACCTGGGTGGCGAGAAAAGAGCTGTCGTTGTTCAATTCACAAGTTATAAATAAGCAAATAAGTAAAAAACTAAAAATCTGAGAGCAGCACATCTTCAAAGGCGAAAGTTTGAACACCCCTGGTGCAATTACATGGCTTTTATTGGTCTGTAAGTTACTCATCCTTTACAGAGAAGGCGCAATTTAAGCAGTAGAGCCCGAGAGGGAGGGCGTTATCACCAAATACCATCGCGGCTGTGATTTGGTGCCCGTAGATCATCATATCACCTTGATGTTATTGGTGATAAAACACTCCTCGGGGGTTCTGCTGCTTTAATACAACAGTTAAATAAATACAGTAAGAGATGAATAAACTGGGCCGTTTAATATGTTTTAATGTTCAGTTCCTTCCTCCAAATTATAGCTCCTTAACCAGCAGCTTGTTGCTACGTCAGAGTAACGAGCTCCGCCCACTCGCTGCACAGCTGGCAGTTTGTTCTCCAGCTCCTTACACTAAATTCCCAAACTGTCGTCACCACTGAGCAGCTTTTCAGTCGGCAGCTGTGACAGAAGAACAGCTGAACAACCTGGATTCAGACAGAAGTGAACCCAATACCATTCGCCAGATGTGTCTGATCTTCAGTCTGACCAAATCAGGGGGGGCAGTCGTGGGCTGGAGGTTAAGGATCTGGCCCTGTGACCGGAAGGTTGCCGGTTCGATCCCCAGGGCCGACATTCCATGACTGAGGTGTCCATGAGCAAGACACCTAACCCCCAACTGCTCCCTGGGCGCCATGGTTAGGGCTGCCCACCGCTCCGGGCAAGTGTGCTCACTGCCCCCTAGTGTGTGTGTTCACTAGTGTGTATGTGGTGTTTCACTTCACGGATGGGTTAAATGCGGAGGTGGAATTTCCTCGGTTGTGGGATCAAAAGTATCACTTAAATCAGACTGAGCCATAAAACTGACCCAATATCAGGTTCAGCTCAGTTTTTTCCAGGTCAGTACTAATGTTGTTTTGTTCCAGCCAGTCTGTAAAGCTTCTTAGCTTGGTGAATGGTGTTGGGTTCATTTCTGGCTGATTCCAGGTTGTTTAGGTTCTTCTGTCACAGCTGCCGACTGAAAAGCTGCTCAGTGGTGACGACAGTTTGGGAATTTAGTGTGGTCTCCAGGTGAATGCTGTGGCATTCCAGGTGGTCGTTACGGTTTTGTAAGGCTGTTGCCACGGTATCCCAGGCAGTTGCTAAGGTATTGCTAGGCCGTTGCTGTGGTATTCTAGGTGGCTGCCATGGTGTTGCTAAGGTGTTGATTGGGCACTATTAACCAGGTTTCATACACACTCTGATACATACAAGCCTAAATATATGTTAATGTTACAATCTTGAGATAAAACGTATGGAATGTCTTTTACAAGATTCAGACGCCCATGTTTAATCTAGAACCACCAGAGCAGCTTCTAGAGCAACAGAAGTTAGCATTGTAGAGGCATTTTTCATCACGCTTGGACACTTATGTCCAGAACTAAAGGCCACACTCTAATAGTGATTGCTTTTTGTATTTGCATTAATATTGAGGGTAAAGGTGCTTTCAGCAGAACCGAGGGCTGGTTCCGCTGTGCTGAGGGGGACTGTTCTTCCCTCCAGTGCTGGTCTGAGTCTGTGTCTATGTAAGGCAGTGGAGCTGAGCTGAGTTTACGTTAAAGCTGCTGTTGTAACTGGGGGGAAGACAGAGCCGTTAATACACCACAGAGTGGAATCAGGCTGTTAGCGTTAGCCGTTAGCGCTGCTCTCCAGAATCATTCTTCACACATTTTCAGCACAAATATGACAAAATTACCGGGATATTTATAAACAAATCTTTAGGTCAGTGCTGGACTGAAGTGGCTTTTCAGTTTAGGTTTAGCGTTCAGTGCAGTAATGAATGGCACTTACATGGGAATTCCACCAGTTTTCCAAAATTCCTCCATAACTCAGTGTGTGAGGTGTAATCAGAGAGTTTCAGAGCGATTTGGTGTGAAATGGTTCAGATGTCTTTACAGTGGTGGTGATGGGAACCAGGCGTTCTGACTACAACACACATATAGACATTTTATTTACCATCCAGAACCACCAGAGAACCTACACGAGTCTGAGTTTATGTTTACAGGGCTGAATATGGAAGAATGCACACAGTGCACTGATCGGGGAAATCTGGGTGGCTGCATTTGTAAACAAACTAAATGTGAATACGTGTGGTGATGCATGACTGGACAAGAGTTTCTGATCTTATCACTCTGAAAAATTCCATGTTTTTCTTGTACAGGAGAAACGCAGAATTAGAAGAGCCTCTCACCGAATAAGTATCTATAGAGTTTGTTTAAAGCTGTTTTACCTGTAAAACATAAATAGAACATTAGGAACCTGCGAATAAACAGAAATACAGCAACATATAAAAACATTTAGTTTTCAAAAAGTAGTTGATATCTGAGGAGCTTAGAAGAACACAGGCCACGTCTGTCTGTCTGGCTGTCTTGTTGTTTGTTTGTCTGTCTGTCTGTATTTTTGTCTTTCTGTCTATCTTACTGTCTATGTGTCTGTCTCTGTGTTTTTGTCTGCCTGTCTGTCTGTCTTTGTCTGCCTGTCCATCTGTTTGTTTGTCTGTCTGTCTCTGTCTTTTTGTCTGCCTGTCTGTCTGTCTCTGTCTGTCTGTCCATCTGTTTGTTTGTCTGTCTGTCTGTCTATCTATCTGTTTATCTGTCTATCTGTCCTTTTGTCTTTCTGTCTGTCTTTCTGTCTGTCTGTCTGTCTGTCTGTCTATCTATCTGTTTGTCTGTCTTTTTGTCTTCCTGTCTGTCTGTCTGTCTCTTTGACTTTCTGACTATCTGTCTGTCTATGTCTGTCTGTCTATCTACCTGTTTGTCTGTTTTTTTATCTTCCTATCTAACTGACTGTCTTTATATGTGTCTGTCTGTCTGTTTATCTATCTATATGTCTGTATGTCTGTATGTATGTATGTATGTATGTATGTCTTTCTATATATCTATCCATCAGTCTTTTTGTCTTTTTGTCTGTCTATCTGTGTGTGTCTATCTGTCTGTCTGTCTGAACTCAGTTCAGCGCTCATACGTCTGAGAGCCACATTTAACCCTTCAATCACAAAAACGAGTGTCAATCAGGCAGGTCTGACCTTCAGACCGGTAACGTGTATAACTCTGCTGACCCTGGCTGCGGTCAGTTGCTCTGTATGTTTGTCCAGAAGGCTTTATTCAGTGAGGCAGCTCAGGGAGGAGAAGGAGGAGAGAGCAGAGACACGCAGTGAGATCTGGAGGCTGAAGGTGGACCCTGTTCGCCCTCAGTGAGCCTCACACTGCCATTTTAATTGGCTTTTCTGTTTTAATTAAAGCCGTTCTGCAGAAGAAAGCCGGTCTGGTGGAGTGATTCAGGCCGCGCTCGCCGTCCGGTGGCTTTACAGAGCCCATTTGTGTGTTATCAGGGCGTTTGTCTTTTCGTTCAGCAGTGGCTCACGGCCTTTCTGAAGTGTATAAATAATCCTCTTTAAACCGTCTGCACTACCGCCTTTTATTCCTCTGCCGCCGAGAAGGTGAACAGTAGCTCCTCAGATCTTCAGGGCTGCTGTATTAGTTACATTATTCAGAGAGTATCCAGATAACTGTGTCCCAGAGCAGCTTTCCTGAGATCTGCAGTCTAGAAAGTCTTTCATTTGAATAAATCATTTTAATAATGTCTATATATCTACCTCTCCATCCATCCATCCATCCATCCACCTATCTGTCTGTCCGTCCGTCCGTCCGTCCATCTGTCTGTGTGCCTATCATCTATCTATCTGTGCATCTATCCGTCTGTCCATCCATCCTCCATTTATCTGTCCATCCGTCTGTCTTTCTGTCCGCCCGCCCGGATGGATGGATGTCTGTCATCTATCCATCCATCTATCTGTCTATTTATCTGTCTGTCTGCCTGTCTATCCATCCATCCATCTGTCCAGGTGTCTGTCTGTCTGTCTATCCATCTATCCATCTATCTGTCTGTGTCTGTCTGTCTGTCTGTCTGTCTGGAGTCTGAAACTGATCGGAGCCTAACACAGTTCTGCTCTTACCTGACCGAACCACATTGAACCAGTCAGTCATCACCCGACCACACCAGCACACCACACAGTCTTTAGCTGTGGATTGTGACTGTGCTGGTTTGATTAGAACCTGCGCTGAATCATCACTGGTGCACCTACTAAAGCGAACAGAGTGTCATACAGAGACCACAGAGCTCGGTGTGTCAGAGGTGACTGGATACCGAAAGGCCTAAAACTGCTCTTTAATCCCGTCTGCTGTGCTGTGTGATGTTGTGTAGCACAGCGTTTCTTCCTTCAGGTTTTGTGTCTTTTGTACATCAGTGCTGTCACACTACAATATCCAGCATGCATTATTCATATGTCAAACACCTACAGTGGTGTGAAAAAGTGTTTGCCCCCTTCCTCATTTCCTGTTTTTTTGCATGTTTGTCACACTTAAGTGTTTCGGAACATCAAACCAATTTAAACAATAGTCAAGGACAACACAAGTAAACACAAAATGCAATTTGTAAATGAAGGTGTTTATTATTAAAGGAGAAAAAAAATCCAAACCATCATGGCCCTGTGTGAAAAAGTGATTGCCCCCTAAACCTAATAACTGGTTGGGCCACCCTTAGCAGCAACAACTGCAACCAAGCGTTTGCGATAACTTGCAATGAGTCTTTTACAGCGTTCTGGAGGAATTTTGGCCCACTCAACTTTGCAGAATTGTTCTAATTCAGTTACATTAGAGGGTTTAAGGTCATACCACAACATCTCAATAGGATTCAGGTCAGGACTTTGGCTAAGCCACTCCAAAGTCTTCATTTTGTTTTTCTTCAGCCATTCAGTGGTGGACTTGCTGGTGTGTTTAGGATCATTGTCCTGCTGCAGAACCCAAGTTCGTTTCAGCTTGAGTTCACGAACAGATGGTCGGACATTCTCCTTTCTCCTTCAGGATCTTTTGGTAGACAGCAGAATTCATAGTTCCATTTATCACAGCAAGTCTTCCAGGTCCTGACGCAGCAAAACAGCCCCAGACCATCACACTACCACCACCATATTTTACTGTTGGTATAATGTTCTTTTTCTGAAATGCAGTGTTCCTTTTACGCCAGATGTAATGGGACACACACCTTCCAAAGAGTTCCACTTTTGTCTCATCGGTCCACAGAATGTTTTCCCAAAAGTGTTGGGGATCATCAAGATGTGTTTAGGAAAAATTGAGACGAGCTTTAATGTTCTTTTTGCTCAGCAGTGTTTTTCTTCTTGGAACTCTGCCATGCAGGCCATTTTTGCCCAGTCTTTTTCTGATGGTGGAGGCATGAACGCTGACCTTAACTGAGGCAAGTGAGGCCTGCAGTTCTTTGGACGTTGTTGTGGGGTCTTTTGTGACCTCTTGGATGAGTCGTCGCTGCGCTCTTGGGGTAATTTTGGGCGGCCGGCCACTCCTGGGAAGGTTCACCACTGTTCCATGTCTTCGCCATTTGTGGATAGTGGCTCTCACTGTGGTTCGCTGGATTCCCAAAGCTTTGGAAATGGCTTTATAACCCTTTCCAGACTGATAGATCTCAATTACTTTCTTTCTCAATTGTTCCTGAATTTCTTTGGATCTCGGCATGATGTGTAGCTTTTAAGGATCTTTTGGTGGACTTTACTGTGTCAGGCAGCTCCTATTTAAGTGATGTCTTGATTGAGAACAGGTGTGGCAATAATCAGGCCTGGGTGTGGCTAGAGAAATTGAACTCAGGTGTTAAAAACCACAGTTATAGTATGTTTTAACGAGGGTGGCAATCACTTTTTCACACAGGGCCATGATGGTTTGGATTTTTTTTCTCCTTTAATAATAAACACCTTCATTTACAAATTGCATTTTGTGTTTACTTGTGTTGTCCTTGACTATTGTTTAAATTGGTTTGATGTTCCGAAACACTTAAGTGTGACAAACATGCAAAAAAACAGGAAATGAGAGGCAAACACTTTTTCACACCACTGTATTGTGAATCCCCCTCCATGAGAAATGCAGATAAATCCAGACATGGTGTTCTAAAGTCAGCTGTCTGGCTGTGGTAACTCAGTCCTGTACAGGTGAAAGTGGTGTTATGTGCTGGTGAAAGTGTCAGTAGGTGTGAACTGAGGTGCAGCTCACATTCCAGACCAGTACAGTCTTGGTATGTAAATCACACACCTTCTTCATTTGGGTTTTTCACCAAATGTATCTGGGCAGTAATGGATCAGACACAGCAGTGCTGCTGGAGTTTTTAAGCGCTGTGTCCACTCACTGTCCACTCTATTAGACACTCCTATCTTGTCAGTCCACCTTGTAGATGTAAAGTCAGAGATGACAGCTCATCTGCTGCTGCACAGTTTGTGTTGGTCATCCTCTAATCCTTCATCAGTGGTCACAGGACGCTGCTCACAGGACGTTGTTGGCTGGATATGTTTGGTTGGTGGACTATTCTCAGTCCAGCAGCGACACTGAGGTGTTTAAAAACTCCAGCAGCACTGCTGTGTCTGATCCACTCAGACTAGCACAACACATACAAACACATCACCACCACATCAGTGTTACTGCAGTGCTGAGAATGACCCACCACCCAAATAGTACCTGCTCTGTAAGGGTCCATGGGGTCCTGACCACTGAAGAACAGGGTAAAAGGGGGTAACAAAGTATCAGAGAACAGATGGACTACAGTCTGTAACTGTAGATGTAAAAAAGATGGTTCTTCAAAAGTTCTATATAGGACCATGAGCACTCAAAGAACCCCCCTCCATCACTCCCCCTCTTTGCAGACAGTGGAGGAATTCAAAGCTGATTGTTTTCCAGTGGGTTGTTGTTGTTGTTGCATAACCTGCTTTATTAAAAATGGTTCTTCAAGGGTTCTTTAGTAAAGATCTCTTCTCTCCTCTTCTCTCTTCTCTCCACTTCTTTTCTCTTCTCTTCTCTTCTCTCCTTCTCTCCTCTTCTTTCCTCTTCTCTCCTCTCCTCTCCTCTTCTCTCCTCTCCTCTCCTCTCCTTCTCTCCTCTCCTCTTCTCTCCTCTTCTCTCCTTTTCTCTCCTCTTCTCTTCTCTTCTATCCTCTCCTTCTCTCCTCTTCTCTTCTTCTCTCATCTTCTCTGCTCTTCTCTCCTCTTCTCTTCTCTCCTTTTCTCTTCTCTTCTTCTCTCTTCTTCTCTTCTCTTTTTTCCTCTTCTCTTCTCTTCTCTTCTCTTCTCTCCTCTTACTAATGCACCTAATAATGTTACATAGCCAATTATGTATCATTAATAAACTCTACTTGTTAAGCTGCTGTTTATGTGGGTCTTTTATGATGAAGTGTTACCCAGTAAATCTCTCTTGAATCTGGAATCCTGAGCCTTCGTGTCTGGTTCTCAGGCCTGGCGGGGTTGCTAGGCTGCGTTAGTGGAGAGCCGAGCATGTTCCCGTCCTGCTGTGGACTCTTTTGGCTGTGTTGGTATGCAGAGGAGACGCGCCGCGATTATAAACACTGAGCCGAGTTCTTTACTGCCTCTTTATCCACTGACGCTGTGAAGTAGGACTGGAACAGCAACAATGCTGAGAGCAGACTGAGTCCACTCTTCCTTTGGGAGCTTTAATTACAGCCTTTCCCCTCAGTTGGCAGAGCTTTGTGGAAATTTAGATTTTGCTGAATGTTTCCTTTAAAGGGGAACTCCACTAACCTTTAAAATTTCTACATAAATTTCTACATCTCTTCTCATCTCTTCTAATCTCCTCTCTTCTCATCTCATCTCATCTCATCTCATCTCTTCTCTTCTCTTCCCATCTCATCTCCTCTTCTCTTCTCATCTCTTCTCATCTCTTCTAATCTCCTCTCATCTCATCTCTTCTCTTCTCTTCTCTTCCCATCTCATCTCCTCTTCTCTTCTCATCTCTTCTCTTCTCATCTCTACTAATCTCCTCTCTTCTCTTCTCTTCTCTTCTCTTTTCTTCTCTTCTCTTCCCATCTCATCTCCTCTTCTCTTCTCATCTCTTCTCATCTCTTCTAATCTCCTCTCTTCTCATCTCATCTCTTCTCTTCCCATCTCATCTCCTCTTCTCTTCTCTTCTCATCTCTTCTAATCTCCTCTCTTCTCATCTCTTCTCTTTTCTTCTCTTCTCTTCTCTACTCATCTCTTCTCTTCTCATCTCTTCTAATCTCCTCTCTTCTCTTCTCATCTCTTCTCTTCTCTTCCCATCTCATCTCCTCTTCTTTTCTCTTCTCATCTCTTCTCATCTCTTCTAATCTCCTCTCTTCTCATCTCTTCTCTTTTCTTCTCTTCTCTTCTCTACTCATCTCTTCTCTTCTCATCTCTTCTAATCTCCTCTCTTCTCTTCTCATCTCTTCTCTTTTCTTCTCTTCTCATCTCTTCTCTTCTCATCTCTTCTCTTACCATCTCTTCTCATCTCATTTCATCTCATCTCCTCTTCTCTTCTCATCTCTTCTCTTTTCTTCTCTTCTCTTCCCATCTCATCTCCTCTTCTCTTCTCATCTCATCTCTTCTCATCTCTTCTAATCTCCTCTCTTCTCTTCTCATCTCTTCTCTTTTCTTCTCTTCTAATCTCCTCTCTTCTCTTCTCATCTCTTCTCTTTTCTTCTCTTCTCATCTCTTCTCTTCTCATCTCATCTCTTCTCTTACCATCTCTTCTCATCTCATTTCATCTCATCTCCTATCTTCTCCTCTCTTCTCTTCTCTTCTCTTCTCCTCTCTTCTCTTCTCTTCTCCTCTCTTCTCCTCTCTTCTCTTCTCTTTTCTTCTCTTCTCTTCCCATCTCATCTCCTCTTCTCTTCTCATCTCTTCTCATCTCTTCTAATCTCCTCTCTTCTCATCTCATCTCTTCTCTTCTCTTCCCATCTCATCTCCTCTTCTTTTCTCTTCTCATCTCTTCTCATCTCTTCTAATCTCCTCTCTTCTCATCTCTTCTCTTTTCTTCTCTTCTCTTCTCTACTCATCTCTTCTCTTCTCATCTCTTCTAATCTCCTCTCTTCTCTTCTCATCTCTTCTTTTTTCTTCTCTTCTCATCTCTTCTCTTCTCATCTCTTCTCTTACCATCTCTTCTCATCTCATTTCATCTCATCTCCTCTCTTCTCCTCTCTTCTCTTTTCTTCTCTTCTCTTCCCTTCTCTTCTCTTCTCTTCTCCTCTCTTCTCTTCTCATCTCTTCTAATCTCCTCTCTTCTCTTCTCATCTCTTCTCTTTTCTTCTCTTCTAATCTCCTCTCTTCTCTTCTCATCTCTTCTCTTTTCTTCTCTTCTCATCTCTTCTCTTCTCATCTCATCTCATCTCTTCTCTTACCATCTCTTCTCATCTCATTTCATCTCATCTCCTATCTTCTCCTCTCTTCTCTTCTCTTCTCTTCTCCTCTCTTCTCTTCTCTTCTCCTCTCTTCTCCTCTCTTCTCTTCTCTTTTCTTCTCTTCTCTTCCCATCTCATCTCCTCTTCTCTTCTCATCTCTTCTCATCTCTTCTAATCTCCTCTCTTCTCATCTCATCTCTTCTCTTCTCTTCCCATCTCATCTCCTCTTCTTTTCTCTTCTCATCTCTTCTCATCTCTTCTAATCTCCTCTCTTCTCATCTCTTCTCTTTTCTTCTCTTCTCTTCTCTACTCATCTCTTCTCTTCTCATCTCTTCTAATCTCCTCTCTTCTCTTCTCATCTCTTCTTTTTTCTTCTCTTCTCATCTCTTCTCTTCTCATCTCTTCTCTTACCATCTCTTCTCATCTCATTTCATCTCATCTCCTCTCTTCTCCTCTCTTCTCTTCTCCTCTCTTCTCTTCTCTTCTCTTCTCTTCTCCTCTCTTCTCCTCTCTTCTCTTCTCCTCTCTTCTCATCTCTTCTCTTTTCTTCTCTTCTCTTCCCATCTCATCTCCTCTTCTCTTCTCATCTCATCTCTTCTCATCTCTTCTAATCTCCTCTCTTCTCTTCTCATCTCTTCTCTTTTCTTTTCTTCTCTTCTAATCTCCTCTCTTCTCTTCTCATCTCTTCTCTTTTCTTCTCTTCTCATCTCTTCTCTTCTCATCTCATCTCTTCTCTTACCATCTCTTCTCATCTCATTTCATCTCATCTCCTCTCTTCTCCTCTCTTCTCTTCTCCTCGCTTCTCTTCTCTTCTCTTCTCCTCTCTTCTCCTCTCTTCTCCTCTCTTCTCTTCTCTTTTCTTCTCTTCTCTTCCCATCTCATCTCCTCTTCTCTTCTCATCTCATCTCTTCTCATCTCTTCTAATCTCCTCTCTTCTCATCTCATCTCTTCTCTTCTCTTCCCATCTCATCTCCTCTTCTCTTCTCTTCTCTTCTCATCTCTTCTCTTCTCATCTTTTCTAATCTCCTCTCTTCTCATCTCTTCTCCTCTCTTCTCTTCTCCTCTCTTCTCCTCTCTTCTCTTCTCCTCTCTTCTCCTCTACTCTCTTCTCTTCTCTTCTCTTCTCTTCTCTTACATCTCCTCTCTTCTCTTCCCTTCTCTTCTCTTCCCTTCCCTTCTCTTCTTGTCTCATATTTTCTCCTTTCTTCTTGGTTCAAAGTAGTTTGGTGTGAAATTCTCTGTTCTAGATAAACTTACCAAGTCAGAACTGTTCACAGTGGTGGTGATAGGAACCAGACGTCCCCCTCTAAAAGCTAAGTTTAGAGAACTTCAACTCCATTCATGGTGGAGGGAGACATGCAGGGCGCTGTGCGGCAAAATAGTCCCCAAAGAAAACAGATTATTCCAGATTTTCCATTATTTTCCATCATCAACATTCCATATAAACTCAGAAGACTCGTGTAGGTTCTCTGGTGGTTCTGGATGGTAAAAATAAAACTAAAATAAAACGTCTATATATGAGTTGTCGTCATGGCGACGCCTGGTTCCCATCACCACCACTGTAAAGACGTCTGAACCATTTCACGCCAAACCGCTCTGAAACTCTTTAAACACTGAACTATGGAGGAATTTTGGGACATTGGTGGGATTCCCCTCTAATGAATATCTGGGTCGTGAGCTCCACCCTGAGGAGGGTTACCTGATATGCCAAACCCAGAACTTGTTTCTGTCCTAAAGTAAGCCATAAAGATTTAAACTGGATAAACCATGAAAACATCACTGCATGTGTCATCACACCATCATCATCACACCCTGTCAGCGGTGCCACCCTCTTTCCACCGTTCCCACACTTTCCAAGGAAAACAACAACTACAGAGATTTTATTGAGTGTTTTACAAACTCACTGGACCAAATCCGATTAAATAGGATTAATGACACTCTCTTTCTAATGAAATATGAATTTACTCAGTGCTTTATAAGTACTGACAATATTGACAATATGCCATGATATATGTGTGTGTGTGTGTGTGTGTGTGTGTGTGTGTGTGTGTGTATGTCCAGGCTAAAGCATTCCTTATAGCTTCATTGTGAGTGGGAGGAGCTAAACTATAGACTGAATAGACTTATAATATATTTAAATGTGTTGGGTTTTGTGACTTCACAGAAACGATGGGTTCAAAGTGAGCGGTTTGATCATTGCATATGGACCTGAATGTAAATCGTTCATACTGAAACTTTGGCCTCGTTTATTTACTACATTAGGGTTAAAGGTTTTTCTGATACAGTAATACGCTGTTTTATTGACTGTCTATACATTTCTTTACATTTGGAAATTAACCTAATAACACAGAGCTGAGCCAGTCAAAAGCAAATGAATACCCATGTGCTGTGACATCACAAACACAACTACCTGCCAGTCTGGCAGAGTTACAGCCTGGGTTCGATCGTCAAGCCAGAAAGAGTGGATATGCTGGTCTTCTTGGCCAAAACAACAGGCCTGGGCGTCAGCATAAAGGAGAGAATCACCGTTTAAATCACAGTGAAATTAACAGTGAAAATCACAGTTCGATGTTCCCCCTAATGGCTCTGGTCTACATCATTTCAGATAAGGCGAGGCATGCTGTGGCATGGCACGGCCCTTTAACGTCACTTTAAAGACACTTCAGCTCCGAGTCCATAAAGTGGTGGAGGTCAGGAGGTCAGGGTAGTGTGAGATGGAGTGAACGCGGGGCTGGGGAGTGATAATGGAGTCGGTTTGGTCTTATCTATAATAAACACCTGCCGCCGCT
Organism: Pygocentrus nattereri; assembly: GCF_015220715.1. Taxonomy (NCBI): domain Eukaryota; kingdom Metazoa; phylum Chordata; class Actinopteri; order Characiformes; family Serrasalmidae; genus Pygocentrus; species Pygocentrus nattereri. The sequence continues at coordinate 12,457,998 of NC_051227.1, forward strand.
GGGCTGCTGGGGCTCTGAGCGGCTGAACAAGCTTTATGGGCTCCAGAGGAGAAACTAATAGTGAAGCCCTGCAGCTCCGGTGTTGCTGGACCCCCTGATAAATTCCATATATCATACCTTCTGCATGTATCGCTGCGTATGGAGTCCAGATCCTATAGAGGCTTTGCATTAATAGAGGTCAGACCTGGAATTAAAAAGTGTTGGAATAGCCGTACAGATGACCCAGTCCAGTCCACTCTCTCTCTCTCTCTCTCTCTCTCTCTATTGGAAGTCAATGGAACTGGAGTTTTTTCAAGGTAATTTTGGGATGTTTCTTTTGTTTCATTCTTCATGAAATTTAAACCCAATGTAAAGAGCAGCATCATGGTAAAAACTGAAAAATGGCGAAAAAAGAGATACGAGTTTTTGTTCTGACACCAATGCGTGGGCCAGTTATGGAATGGAGGTCAGGGAACCAGCCCTGTAACTGGAAAGTTGCTGGTTTGAGCAAGACACCTAACCCCTAACTGCTCCCTGGGCGCTGTGGATAGGGCCGCCCACTGCTCCGGGCAAGTGTGCTCACTGCCCCCTGGTGTGTGTGTTCACTAGTGTGTATGTGGTGTTTCATTGCATGGATGCAGAGGTGAAACTTCCCCATTATGGAACTAATAAGGATCAGTTCATCTTAATCTGTGTGCAGATTTCATGTTGACTCACTCCTTGTGTGACCTTGACCTTGTGTGAGTGGATTATCATTTGTCTGATATTCAGTTTAAAATCGCTGATACCTGGTTAAGATGTGTCTGGATCTAATCATCCCTCCTGAAAATCTCTTTAGGGTGGCTCTGCCCTTTAGACTGAAATTCTCCTGTGTTTAAGGGGTTTATGTTCTGGTCCAAGCGCAGTTCATCTGATCTGTAAGAGCCGTGTACTGAGGGGTCAGCCACACCATAAATCTCCATGTGACCAGTACGAGAAAGGAGATGATCCTGGGTTAGCAACCTGCTAATGCCGGCACATGGGCTGGATTAAACCCGATCCATCAGATTTACACAGTTAGGCTTTAAGTGAGTGAGATTCAGAGTCTTCAAACCTACAGTTACAATAAAACACTAAAAGTACAGTAAATAACAGCTAAATAATTCACACTCCATACTCACCTGCACCGCAGGACTGCTGGGATTCTGCTGTTATGCAGCTCAATAGCTGGTAGTTTACTGTAAATTACCATATGAAAAAAATATTTACAATTTGAATAGACCTAAAAATACGCTAATTTATCAATGCACATATTTATCTATACAAAGTTGATTCATACAGCACCTTTCATACACTGCAGTCATTCAAAGTGCTTTACAAGCGAGAAAATACAAAGATAATTCAAATAAAACATTTTGAGTGCAAAAAATAATGTAAAGGAGAATGAAAATTTGAGTGAATGAAATGTGATTAGAAGAAATTAATTGATGAATAAAAAAAATCGAATTAAAAACTTGCGCAGATAAAAAAAAAAAATTATTTTATAGATTTTTCACAATATTTTCAGAATATTCATTTTGTTTATTTAATGCATAGAATGGGCTCATTTTTCCATGATATGGGCTCTTTAATGTACAGTAGGGCCTTGTTGTTTTCTCCATGTGACAGAAATAGATGTAATCGTACCTGTTTTTACTGGTGTCCCTGTTTTTACTGGTGTCCCTGTTTTTACTGGTGTCCCTGTTTTCACTGCTGTACCTGTTTTTACTGGTGTCCCTGTTTTCACTGCTGTACCTGTTTTTACTGGTGTCCCTGTTTTCACTGCTGTACCTGTTTTTACTGGTGTCCCTGTTTTTACTGGTGTCCCTGTTTTCACTGCTGTACCTGTTTTTACTGGTGTCCCTGTTTTCACTGCTGTACCTGTTTTTACTGGTGTCCCTGTTTTCACTGGTGTCCCTGTTTTCACTGCTGTACCTGTTTTTACTGGTGTCCCTGTTTTCACTGCTGTACCTGTTTTTACTGGTGTCCCTGTTTTCACTGGTGTCCCTGTTTTCACTGCTGTACCTGTTTTTACTGGTGTCCCTGTTTTTACTGGTGTCCCTGTTTTCACTGGTGTCCCTGTTTTCACTGCTGTACCTGTTTTTACTGGTGTCCCTGTTTTCACTGCTGTACCTGTTTTTACTGGTGTCCCTGTTTTCACTGGTGTCCCTGTTTTCACTGCTGTACCTGTTTTCACTGGTGTCCCTGTTTTCACTGGTGTCCCTGTTTTTACTGGTGTCCCTGTTTTTACTGGTGTCCCTGTTTTTACTGGTGTCCTTGTTTTCACTGCTGTACCTGTTTTTACTGGTGTCCCTGTTTTCACTGGTGTACCTGTTTTTACTGGTGTCCCTGTTTTTACTGGTGCCCTTGTTTTCACTGCTGTCCCTGTTTTTACTGGCGTACTTGTTTTCACTGCTGTCCCTGTTTTTACTGGCGTACCTGTTTTTACTGCCGTACTTGTTTTCACTGCTGTACCTGTTTTAACTGGTATTCCTGTTTTCATTGGTGTACCTGTGCAGTTAAGTGTGAGGTGATGGAGTTATTTGACAGCAGGAATTCGTGCTGGGCTGGCATCTGCAGGAGAACTGGGCATTTCCGAGGAACCGCGTTGTTCTGCTGGTTAAACCCGCTGCTGTGAAAGACGTCGTCGGCGTTCAGTGTGTTAGACAGTGAAATGTGTTCTGGCTGAGAGGAAGTGGATGGTTATTAAACATCCCCTGCCTGTCTGTTGACGCTGATGAATGCAGTGTGTTGTGACTAAAAGGCCTGTTTGTGCTGGGTCAGTCACCGTCCTGTGTTTCCCTCGTACTTACTCCTCTGTTTCTCTTCCTCTCTCTGCAGGGTCGGCATGTTAAAACAGGTCAGCTGGCTGCCATTAAGTGCATGGACGTGACCAGGGTAAGATACTGCTCTCTCTCAGCCTCATCAACCTCCAGAACCTTCACCCACACACCAGAACAGCTCAGCACCAGCTGACCTCCACTGCCCACAGACAGAGTTTAAACAGAGCAGTCCACCCATTTTATCTACACCACACATTACTATTAATATTATTATTCTATCATTATTAGTAGTAGTATTAGTGATGGCAGTATCTGCTATGAATTATTCAGTATCTACTATGAATTATTCAGTATCTACTATGAATTATTTAGTATCTACTATGAATAATGTAGTATCTATTATGAATAATTTAGTATCTACTATGAATTATTCAGTTTCTAATAAAAATTATTTGGCATCCACTATAAATTATTCACTATCTGCTATGAATAATTTAGTGTCTACTATGAATTATTCAGTGTCTCCTATGAATAATTTAGTATCTACTATGAATTATTAAGTATGTTTTGTGAATTATTCAGTGTCTACTATGAATTTTTTAGTATTTGCTATCAGTTATGACAATTCCTGTAATTATTCATAATATTATTCATATTATTCATTAAAATATTAGGTATATACATGCTTGTCTGTGGCTTTTAACGCCAGGGAATATGATTAGAACATTTCACCATCCTCTCCATATTCATACATTCATACAGTCAGTTTCTATGGCGTCACTGCTGAGCTGTTTGTGTGTGAAATGATGGACGACTGCTGTTCTGCTGAGTCCTGGACACTCACTCTCAGCTGAGCGGACTCACACATACGTCTAGCCGCACGCTTTCCCCTCGTTAGCAAGTTAAATGGTGATGTCAGTGACTCAGACTGACCCACTGACCTGTTTTTATTCTCAGCGCTCTGATGACTCTTCACCATCACATCTGACTCACACACTCTTCCTTACTCTCTGTCATCGTTGCTTCCCCTCATTCGCCCAGCCGTCGTCACAATCAGGCTTTATTGGACAAACGTGTCTGTATGTTCAAGTACTTTGATGGTAATTTGGTAAGAAATGAAAAAACGAGATTATTTGAACACTTTTTGCCAACGTTTTGTTTGGTATGAGGTGTAAAATTTTATATAGTGACATTGCGAGAGCCTTAATGTGACACACTGTCACCTATAAACATGGATTGAAGTACCTTAGCATAGCTAAAAACACCAGCAGCCGGCCTGAAACCTGAATTTTGCCTCCCTGAGCTCCTTCCATTCAGCTTGGAACCAGCCCTGTGACTAGAAGGTCGCTGGTTTGATCCCCTGAGCTGACAGTCTGTGACTGAGGTGCCCTTTAGCAAGACGCCTAACCCCCAACTGCTCCCCCAGCACCATGGTTAGGGCTGCCCACCTCTCCGTTGCCCCCTAGTGTGTACATTCACTAGTATGTGGTGTTCCACTGCCCAGATGGGTTGAATGTGGAGGTCTAATTCCTCTGTGTGCAAAACACAGTTGGCTTAAAGTTCTGAATTCAAAAATGATGGTTCAAGACAGTGGTTCTGTGGAGAACTATGAACACTCTGTGGAGAACTATGAACACTCTGTGGAGAACTATGAACACTCTGTGGAGAACTATGAACACTCTGTTGCATGGTTGAAGGGTTCTTAGCATGATGAAATGGTTCTTCACATTGATGGAGAATGTGCAGCATATGGTTTTACATAGAACCTTATTGAAAATGGTTCTATATAGCACCTGAAATAGGTGAACCCTTTTGGGTGCTACTTAGAACATTTATGCACATTTTCCGTCAATCTGAAGAACCATTTCACCATGCAAAGAACACTTTAATCATGCGAAAGGTCCTTTCAGTGTTCATGGTTCTACATAAAACCATTTTCTTTGCTAAAGAAGCCTTGGAGAACCGTCTCTTTAAAGTGTACTGGATGCCATATTTTAAAAGCTGCGTGAATTCATTTATTGTAAATTGTCATTTTTGAAAATAGACAGTCACAATTCAGGCTTCCAGGTGGCTGCTACTGCTATGAGCTATGCTAATGTACTTCGGTCTGTGATTATAGACGACAGTGAGTCAGAAACCTCACTGTTATTGACCACATGAGTCTGTTATTGATTACTGAACAGCTCCGCGCTATTGCATGTGAGGCGTGTAGTTCCAGCGCTAAAGCTGAAAAAGCAAAGTGGAAAATGACATAAATTAGATTTAGATTTTTTTGCAGGACTATTGCTTTGAAGACAACGAATGAATGAATCAATGAATCAATCAATTAATCAATTAATCAATTAATTAACCACTCTTTCCCTGCGTCAGGATGAAGAGGATGAGATGAAAGCAGAGATAAACATGCTGAAGAAATATTCACACCATCGCAACATCGCCACCTACTATGGCGCGTTCATCAAGAAAAACCCACCCGGCGTGGACGACCAGCTGTGGGTGAGTGAGGACATGCCAGAGCTCTGCCACTCTTACAAAAGATGGGTCCTTCTGTGAGGACAGAGGTTCTATATAGAACCATGAACACTCAGTGAACCATCTGCATGCTTAAATGGCTCTTGAGATTGATGGGGAGTACGTTGCAAATTTTCTATAGCACCAAAAAATGGTTCTACTGTTGTTACTGATGTCAGGCAGTGCCACCGTTTTTGGTGCTGTATACAACTAATTTCAAAAAGGTTCTATGTAGAGGCGTGTATAACACGTTCTCCATCAAATAGAAGAACCATTTCAAAATGCAGAACCATTTAAGCATGCAAGTGATTATTTGAGTGTTCACAGTTCTATTTAGAACCATTCCCTTTACTAAAGAACCCTTGAAGAACCTTTTTTTTAGGAGTGTAGCTGACCCGCACATTATCCAGCTCAGGTTTGTTTTCTAATGAGTGATTCCTTTTATGTAGTAGATTTGTTTTGATTTGATGAGACTAGTCCAGTGGTCAGCAAAGTGCGGCTCTTTTACTGCCCCCTTGTGGCTCCACAACTGAATCGGATTAGCAGGTAATAATAAAATAATCCTCCTTTACAGTAAAATAAAGCTCTGCTGATCGTTCAACACAGTTTAACAGTAAATGGTCTTAAACGCTGGAGTTAATGTAGAACTGCTGATTCACCCTTTAACCCTGAAGATCAGTGCAGACTGCTGGTCACCATAGCAACACAGACAACAGTCTCGCCCAGCTAGTAGCTACGAAACGGCAAAGAGGGAGATTTAAGACAAACGTCGATAATTTGGGGACGAATGGACTTATTAGTGTTTATAGTCACTCCAGCTGGTTTCTTGATATGTTTAATCTGCAACAAGAAACTGAAACGCTAAAAAGTCGCTGAATAGGCTGAAGTTTCTCATTTGCCAGATCCTTGTTCGAATTCCCCCTGTTCCACCTTAAATCAATGTAACTGCTGCACCATTTAAGGGGAGGTAAAGGGAGAATTTGAACAAGAAGGTGGTGAATGAGAAGCGACTTCAGCCTTGTGAAACACCAACGTTGAGAGATGTTTTACAAAAGAATCTGATCCACTTTTGCTGAAAAGTTTCCTGCCAGTGATGTGAGAAAAATGGCTATAGCTGAGCTATAGCTTAAAGCAGAGCAAAGTCAGTCTGTGTTTTCGTCTGTATTATATTTTTTAGTCTATGCTAGCACATCAGCACACACTGAGACACATTTACAGCCAAGATGGTAAAATCAACATGAAAATTCTGGTCCCTGAGGTGGTTTGATTCTTGTTGAAAGCACAGAATGGCTCTTCTTAACATTTGGTTTGCGACTCCTGGATTGTGGTGGTGAAACTTTGCACACACGATTCTCATTATACATAACTGCACCGGGAACAGCTTTGGAGTTTAAGGAGTGGGTGAATGTGGCCCTAAATGAAAACAGGAAATTCTCTTTTTTCATTAATATCAGTAAAAAATATCCAGTGAGTCGATTTTATCATCAGATGGCCTGCAGGACGGGGTTAAAAATGAGCGCACATACTACAGACGCAGCCGTGAAGTCTGAAAAAGGGCTCAAGCCTTTGTTGCTTCCTTTTGACACAAATGGACACAATCCAAGATACGCAGACGGTCACTGTAACTGAACGAGTAGGGGAAATACCAAAAATACGTATGATTTTTCTCACCAACATTGTGAAACTATGGGCTTTTATTTTGTCAAGGAGACCTGAACATCTACTTTTTCCTGTCTGATGATTAATACATTGATCGTTTTGTTTTATCGATTTCACTAAATTCCTTCCTCTCCCAGCCCCGTGAAACCTCCCTCAACACAGCAGCGAAACCCAAATGGCCAAATTGATATTAATATAAAACACGCAAGCTTGAGCATGTACCTCATAATTCCTCCAAAACCTGTCGTGCTTAGTCACAGATCACCTGCGATGGTGTCAGAAAGTGAGTCAGTGGACCAGAATAGAAAAACATGCACGTAAAGAACAGTCCAGAAAATTATGTAACTCTTCCTCTTTTCTGCAGACAGCAGACAGGATGTGATCATCAGCTATAAAAAACAGAAGTGAACTCATACAGAAACACATGATTGTCTGCTAACGGCCTGTTTTTATTCTTAGTGTGCATTTCAACACTTACAGTGCAGCTGATTCGCCTTTATCTAACTGACACGACAAATATATAATGACCCCTAATATTCATATGATCCACACAGTCGCTCTGACAGACTGTAATACACTACATGAAGGGTAGGGGGCGATATGGCTTCTACTGTTTCATTTAAAAAGCTCTATAATGTTCATATGATCCACACGGTCGCTCTGACAGACTGTAATACACTACAGGAAGCGTAGGGGGCGATATGGCTTCTACTGTTTCATTTAAAAAGCTCTATAATGTTCATATGATCCACACAGTCACTCTGACAGACTGTAATACACTACAGGAAGCATAGGGGGCGATATGGCTTCTACTGTTTCATTTAAAAAGCTCTATAATGTTCATATGATCCACACAGTTGCTCTGACAGACTGTAATACACTACAGGAAGCGTAGGGGGCGATATGGCTTCTACTGTTTCATTTAAAAAGCTCTATAATGTTCATATGATCCACACAGTCACTCTGACAGACTGTAATACACTACAGGAAGCATAGGGGGCGATATGGCTTCTACTGTTTCATTTAAAAAGCTCTATAATGTTCATATGATCCACACAGTCACTCTGACAGACTGTAATACACTACAGGAAGCATAGGGGGCGATATGGCTTCTACTGTTTCATTTAAAAAGCTCTATAATGTTCATATGATCCACACGGTCGCTCTGACAGACTGTAATACACTACAGGAAGCGTAGGGGGCGATATGGCTTCTACTGTTTCATTTAAAAAGCTCTATAATGTTCATATGATCCACACAGTTGCTCTGACAGACTGTAATACACTACAGGAAGCGTAGGGGGCGATATGGCTTCTACTGTTTCATTTAAAAAGCTCTATAATGTTCATATGATCCACACAGTCACTCTGACAGACTGTAATACACTACAGGAAGCGTAGGGGGCGATATGGCTTCTACTGTTTCATTTATAAAGCTCTATAATGTTCATATGATCCAAACAGTCACTCTGACAGACTGTAATACACTACAGGAAGTGTAGGGGGTGATATGGCTTCTACTGTTTCATTTAAAAAGCTCTATAATGTTCATATGATCCACACAGTCACTCTGACAGACTGTAATACACTACAGGAAGGGTAGGAGGCGATATGGCTTCTACTGTTTCATTTAAAAAGCTCTATAATGTTATAGCTGTGTTTATTTGTTGGGAGAAACAGTAATATTAGTATACTATAGTTACCATCCAATACCTAATCTGTTGTGGATTGATACCGTGTGTGTCTGTATGGTTGTACAGCTGGTGATGGAGTTCTGTGGAGCCGGTTCTGTAACAGATCTCATTAAGAACACGAAGGGGAACACTTTGAAGGAGGACTGGATCGCCTACATCAGCAGAGAGATGCTCAGGGTGAGAACACAAACTTCCACTAATTTCTACTGTTACAGTGTCTCTGTTTCAAAGCCAATCGTCTTCATTTACAGTCCACCTTTTAGATGCAGTTAGAGGAATTAATAACATGGTTTAATTCAATTTTCTGACATCACAGTATGAATACACACTATAAATGAGAAGGACAACCTAACAGCTACACTATATTGCCAAAAGTATTCAGCCACTTATCCAAATCATTGAATTCAGGTGTTCCAGTCACTTCCATGGCCACAGGTGTATAATATCAAGCCCCTAGGCCTGCAGACTGCTTCTACAGACATTAGTGAAAGAATGGGTCGCTCTCAGGAGCTCAGTGAATTCCAGCGTGGTACCGTGATCGGACGCCACCTGTGCAGCAAGTCCAGTCGTGAAATTTCCTCACTACTAAATATTCCACAGTCAACTGTCAGTGGGATTATAATGAAGTGGAAGCAGTTGGGAACGACAGCAACTCAGCCACGAAGTGGTCGGCCACGTAAAATGACAGAGCGGGGTCAGCGGATGCTGAGGGGCATAGTGCGCAGAGGTCACCGACTTTCTGCAGAGTCAATCACTACAGACCTCCAAACTTCATGTGGCCTTCAGATAAGCTCAAGAACAGTGTAGAGAGCTTCATGGAATGGGTTTCCATGGCCGATCAGCTGCATCCAAGCCTTACATCACCAAGCACAACGCAAAGCGCCGCCACTGGACTCTAGTACAGTGGAGACATGTTCTCTGGAGTGACCAATCACGCTTCTCCGTCTGGGAATCTGATGGACAAGTCTGGGATTGGCAGTTGCCAGGAGAACGGCACTTGTCTGACTCCATTTTGCTGAGTGTAAAGTTTGGTGGAGGGGGGATTATGGTGTGGGGTTGTTTTTCAGGAGTTGGGCTCGGCCCCTTAGTTCCAGTGAAAGGAACTCTTAATGCTTCAGCACCAAGAGATTTTGGACAATTTCATGCTCCCAACTTTGTGGGAACAGTTTGGGGACGGCCCCTTCCTGTTCCAACATGACTGCACACCAGAGCACAAAACCGGTCCATAAAGACATGGATGAGCCAGTTTGGTGTGGAAGAACTTGACTGGCCTGCACAGAGTCCTGACCTCAACCCAACAGAACACCTTTGGGATGAATTAGAGCAAAGACTGTGAGCCAGGCCTTCTCGTCCAACATCAGTGTCTGACTTCACAAATGCGCTTCTGGAAGAACGGTCAAAAATTCCCATAAATACTCCTAACCCTTGTGGAAAGCCTTCCCAGAAGAGTTGAAGTTGTTATAGCTGCAAAGGGTTGGCCGACATCATATTAAACTTTATGGATTGAGAAAGCCAGATGACCGAATACTTTTGGCAATATAATGTATATTCTCATATTAAAGGCTTTTAAGATATAAGTAATATATTAATAAATTACTAATACATTAGCTTCGTATTCTGTCCATTTCAACTACACATTTTTACAAAATGGTTCTTCAAGGGTTCTTTTGTGGAGATAATGGTTCCATGGACAATCAAAGAACCATTTGCATCAATAAAGGATTTCTTGCATTGTGAAATAGTTCCTCAGATTAATGGATAATATGCTGTAAATGGTTCCATCTAGCACCAAAAATGGTTCTGCTATGGTTACGAAGTCAAGATAGTGCAATTTATACATTGCACTATTTCTTGATTAGTATATATGGTTGTATATATACTCTTTGTATTCTTAATGTTATATCTGGCATTCTTAGCGAGGAGCAAAGTAAGCTTTTCATTGTATATAAGGAAACCTGTTTCCTCTGTACATATGACAATAAACACTTTGAAGATTTTAACAATAGAAGAATGTGTTAATCGTGAAATGGTTCTATGTACAGCCTTTGGAAAACCATCTTTAAGAGTGTACCAAAGTAAATCAAGAATATTTTTCATTGTACAGAATAGTATACATTTTATATATTTATTTATTTTCTTCTAATTTCTCCTGAAGTTCACTTCTTATTTCACAACTATCTGTTCTAATTACCCATTCCACCTTAAATTGAGCAGCAGTTACATTCAGGCACCTAAACAGGCCTGAATGTAACGGCTGCACCATTTAAGGCGGAATGGAAAATTCAAAAAAGCTTTGTTATGATTTCTTTTGTCAGCAGGGGTCCTGCGGTGGTCCTGACCATTTGTGTTCACTCAGTGACATATCTAGAACTTCCAGAAGGCCTAGACTCACATTCTCCCTCAGTGACCTGGCCCCTCTCTTCGTAAATCAAAACATGAATGATTCTCAGTTGCTTCCTTATTATGTTGTAATTAAAGCTGCACTGTGTAAGTTTTGGGGCTTTGGAGACCCCTCTGGTGGAAATGTGTATTTGCACCCCCAAAGAACTGCGGAAGAACATTTTGTAGGGTGAATTGTTTTAGCCCCCTTCCCCATGTAGATGAATCTCAGTCTAAACTTGGTGAAGGAGCTTCTCTGTGGACGTGAGTGAATTATCTACTATAGTCATCACATCTTCATCGCTATGGAGTTGGTTTTGGAGCCATGCCTTCTTTTTGAGTCTGTGTGTGATCTTAATGGTGTGAAAAACTCGACGCCTCTGACTTTTCAGTGATTATTTCAGGCTTTACAGGCGACTCAAAGCAGCAACACCATATTTGAGCCTGTTTATATTCTCCTCACTCAGTAATGACAAAGTATACATAGCTCAGCTTTAATCTAACGTGTGAGTCCTTCAGTCCAGCTCCTGAAGTCCTAACCAATGGGAGAGCTCGCTCGGCTGTATATGCCTAGTTACCACAGAGAGAACAATCCTGATTGGACAGTTTTCCACTGGATTTTAAGATTTACTGTTTTGTTTCCAATTAAAACTGAATAGAGAAATCCAACCAGTGCTGAACGATGTAATAAGAGAATTACTACAATACTTAGAGTTTAAATACAACAAATATGATGATTCTATTAAATGTAAGTCAAGTAAATATCTCTGAAGGCCTAGGATATCCTGCTGGTTCCCCACTGCTCACACTGTTTCTCCAGCTGCCTGCAGAACCTCAAATAGCCTCTACTGTAATGGACCTGTGTGTTTTTCAGGGTCTGGCCCACCTCCACCAGCACAAAGTCATCCACAGAGACATCAAGGGCCAGAACGTCCTGCTCACACAGAACGCTGAGGTTAAACTAGGTGAGAGCACAACCCTGGTGGCCTGGAGGACTTTCTGTAATCATGTAAAATTTTTATGATTAACGGACCAACAGAAATGGTTAAATATTACTTTTAAAAAACACAAGTTGTAGTTTTGGTGACAATATTTATTGTATATATATATAACTGTGCAGCAGCAGATGAGCTGTCGTCTCTGACTTTACATCTACAAGGTGGACCAACAAGGTAGGAGCATCTAATAGAGTGGACAGTGAGTGGACAGAGTGCTTAAAACTCCAACAGCACTGCTGTGTCTGATCAACTCGCACCAGCGTAACACACACTAACACACCACCACCACGTCAGTGTTACTGCAGTGCTGAGTGACCCACCACCCAAATAGTACCTGCTCTGTGAGGGTCCATGGGGGTCCTGACCACTGAAGAACAGGGTAAAAATGGGTAACAAAGTATCAGAGAAACAGATGGACTACAGTCTGTAACTGTAGAACTACAAAGTGCAGCTATACAGTAAGAGGAGCTGATAAAATGGACAATGAGCGTAGAAACAAGGAGGTGGTCAGAATGTTACGCCTGATCGGTGTGGCTTTTTTCTTTGAAAATCACTTTTTGCACTGCATTTAAATTTGTAGTTTATAGTATTAATACTGACGTTTGACGTTTCTTTGATTTTCTGTGAAGAAGTGTGACTTCATTTATTCAGCTCTCAAGTTTTTGTCTCTCCTGTGTGTTCTCTCTGTGTTCTCTGTGTAGTGGACTTTGGCGTTAGTGCCCAGCTGGACCGGACGGTTAGTCGGAGGAACACGTTTATCGGGACCCCCTACTGGATGGCCCCGGAAGTGATCGCCTGTGATGAAAACCCAGAGGCTACGTACGACTTTAAGGTGAAACATCTCGAGTGCTCGTTTACCTTCAGCTTTACCTTTACATCTCTGTTTACCTAAACCTGTCTGTTTACATCTGCTTTCATTTGTTTGTTTATGTTTATGTTTACATCTGCCTTTGCATTCACATGTATGTTTACATTTATGCTTGTTTTAAGCTACATTTCGTGACATTGTATTCAGGCTTGTGTTTACATTTACATTATCCTACACTGACGTTTACATTTATTCTTTGAACTACGCTGCTGTTCAGTATCACTAAAGTATTTGGTCAATTTTTTTCCACTTTTTCACACCTGATCACTCACTTTTGTAAACGGCTCGTTCTACAGAAACGTCCACAAACGTTGTTTGTGGGATTAAAAAAGTATCACAAAAAATTATTTTAAAAAAGGGCAGTTGTGGGCTGGAGGTTAGGGACCCGGCCCTGTGACTGGAAGGTGGTCTGTTCGATCCCCAGCACCGACAATCCATGACTGAGGTGTCCTTGAGCAAGACACCTAACCCCCAACTGCTCCCCGGGCGCCGTGGATAGGGCTGCCCACCGCTCCGGGCAAGTGTGCTCACTGCCCCCTAGTGTGTGTGTGGTGTTTCACTTCACGGATGGGTTAAATGCGGAGGTGAAATTTCCCCGTTTGTGGGATTAAAAAAGTATCACTTAACTTAATGTTTTATACTGTGAGCACTTTGAGATTTACTATAAATCTCAGAAAAGTGTGTTATAAATCAATGTATTATTATTATTATTATTATTAATTTATTTATATTTTAAAATAAAACAATGAGTTATTTTAACAGTTTCACCTTCTTGAGCCTCAATTTAGCAACATTGGCTTTAAATCAATCATGTTGAATTCCAATCACCACGGAAGAGTTCGTCCTCACAGTCGTGTGTGAAGCTGAGGTCATATTTTGAGGTGAAAACACATTTTTCTGTAATTTTAACTGCAGTAATCTCTACATGACTGTGTAATATATGATATAAATAACATAAAGGAAACAAAAGCCAAATAAATATTATAAAATATTTAATGAAAGTTCCTGTTACTGCGTAACCAAAAGTCTCTTATTTTGAAATAAAAGTCATGGCGATGACCTCACTTGACTCCCTTTGACCTGTTTTCTGAGGATCTATGAAGAAAAGCTCATGGTGAGTCCACTGTGTCTCTCAGTTCTCAGAGATTTTCTCATTCAGCTCATGATCTCATATGAAGCTTTTAGCTGACGTCACTGGTGTGACCGACTTTATTCTGAGGTCATCGTGAAAAAATAGAACACAAATGGACTAAATTCCATGTTTTAGTGGATGTTCCGTGATGGACAGCGTGTGGTTTGATGTTCTGTAGCAGCTGTTTAGTAAAATGCATTGTTCATTAAAAACGTCTCTGGTGTTACTTTTATGTTGTGGAACACCAATGAGGATCGGGAACACCAGGGACTCCTATGGAGGACAGAAAGGTGGACACTTCTGTAGAATGACCCAAACATGTTTTCCACATAACGCGTAACATGAAATTCCTGCATTTTTCCTGTGAGGGTTGTATGAAGCTTGTCTGGGACATTAGGCCTAATGGGGAAGTTTAATTGGTCCTCAGGCTGCCCATCATGGGCTTTTGGAAATCAGTCTTGCAGGTTTTCTTCCTGGACACCATCTGAAGAGACTACATGCAGCGTGCAGCGCTCGGTTTGGTCACTCACTGAGAGGCTGCTTTTTGGAGATCAGTTGTGCTTTAATGTGCTAGAGCTGTGAGAATATTGCATAAATAACAAACTTCTGCTTCGTTCTAATAGCTGCGGTAGTCAGGTTCAGTGTATCTTTAACAGAGGTGGACAGTAACTGAGTAAATGTAATTATTTTCTGTACTTAAGTAGTTTTTCGTGTATCTGTACTGAAGTTTCTCCATTCTGGGCGACTTTTTCCTTTCACTCCACTACATTTCAGAGTCTAATATCTGACTTTTTCCTCCACTACATTTTGAGAAATCTGTCGTTCCTTTTGGTTTCTGGGTGCATTAAAACGTAACGTCTCAAAACGAAAGAAGCGCAAAGCCAGAGCACCAATCAGGGCCCAGCGGTCACTTTGTTTAGAGCTGGTTTTGACCTGTTGGTCATACCGACCCAGTGCAGCACGCGGTTCAACGTCAGCGCAGCAGCGTAAAACTTTGGGAGAGTCTTTTCAACATAAATGATGAACTAACCTAACTTTGTGTAAATAGAGCACAATATAGAAATATGTCCACATATGCAGTCGAGACTGACGCGGCTTTTTTCTGAATTTCTACAAACACCATTTCATTTTATAGTAAATTAGGTCATACATTCATGTAAAATAAATAAATAAATAAAATGTATAAATAAAGGGGGGGAGGGGGGATGGGGCTTGGGACTATTGCGTGTTCAAGAGGGGGGAGTACCAAAGTCTTCCGCAGGAAGCTGCGGGAGGGACCTGAAAAAGGAGATGAAAGGTGACCAGCACCTATAAAAGTTGTCCACTGAACCCCTCAAACTAAACTTGATCTTCTCGAGGCGCAAAAAGAAAACAACATCTTTTAGCCAGAGGGAATGAGAGGGAGGAGAGCGAGACTTCCAGCTTATAAGAATTCTCCGCCTTGCCAATAACAGAGCAAAAGCTGTAGATTCCAATTCTCGAGAATTCAACCGAGTACTATACTAAAAATAGCTAGTAGAGGACAGGGACTCAGATGTTTATTAAAGACTGTTGAAAGAGTAGAGTATACAAAATCCCAGAATCTCCCCAGTTTGCGACAAGACCTAAACATATGAGAGAGGGTTGCCGGGTCCTCATCGCAGTGGGGACAGGAAAACTCTATTTTCAACTCTGTACCTCATGATTCCTTGTACTCCAGGAGCAGTTTTAAGAGCGATTGAGAGAGGTTCTATGGCAATAGCAAAAAGTAAGGGCGATAAAGGACATCCTTGGCGTGTACCTCTCTGTAAAGAAAAATAAGCAGAATATACAGAGTTTGTATGGACACGAGCTAATGGTGCAGTATAGAGCAGCTTAATCCAGGAAGAAGATAAATACTTTAGTACTTTTACTCAAGTGGAGGTCTAGAGTAAGCACTTCTACTTTTACTGGAGGAATATTTTACCTTGGATATCTACTTTAACTTGAGTACATGGTTTGTGTACTTCGTCCACCACTGATGTTCAGTGTTTAGTTGGAGTTCTTGTAGCCGTTTCCGTCTTTGTAGCTTTACTGTGGGAACACTGAGAGAATTCTGGCATTGACAGGTGGTTTAGTCTCACAAACAATCAAGCAGCCGTAAACATTCTGGCTTAAATAACTCAGTAATTACCATGAACTGGAAAGACCAGCACAGGTGTGCTCACCTGTGGCTCACTGACTCTTTACACTGCAGCTCTGATTTCACCATAACCAGACTGACTAAAGAAAGATTTCTTATATAATAAAGGGTTCTACTATAGAACTATACATCACAATGGTTCTACTGTAGAACCCAGAACACTATTAGAACCATTTACAAGCTTGAATCATCCTTTGTGTTGTGTGGTGAAATGGTTCTTCAGATTGATGGAAAATGTGTTGTAATTGGTTCTATATAGTACCAAAAAACGTCCTTCGCTTGTGAAAAACATATTTCTTTAAGAAAATGGTTCTGTAAAGAACAATGAACACGAAGAACTCTTTGTGTGATTAAATGGTTCTTTGCATGATGAAAGGGTTCTTCCAAATGCATTGCAGATGGTTCTATATATACTCACTGGCCACTTTATTAGGTATTTGCTAGTAAAAGGTTGGACCCCCTTTTGCCTTCAGAACTGTCTTAATTCTTCGTGGCAGACTTTCAACAAGGTGTTGGAAACGTTCCTCAGAGATGTTGGTTGGTTATTTGAGTTCCTGTTGCCTTTCTATCATCTGGAACCAGTCTGCCCATTCTCCTCTGACCTCCACACAACTGCCGCTCACTGGATATTTCCTCTTTTTCGGACCGTTCTCTGTAAACCCTAGAGATGGTTGTGTGTGAAAATCCCAGCAGATCAGCAGTTTCTGAAATACTCAGACCAGCCCGTCTGGCTCCAACAACCACGCCACGTTCAAAGTCACTTAAATCCCCTTTCTTCCCCGTTCTGATGCTCGGTCTGCACTTCAGCAAGTTGTCTTGACCACCTCTACATGCCTTAATGGATTAAGTTGTGGCCATGTGATTGGCTGATTAGCTATTTGTGTTAACAAGTAACTGAACATGTACCTAATATGTACCTAATAAAGTGGCCAGTGAGTGTAGAATCTATTTGAAAATGGTCCTAGAAAGCACTAAAAAGGGTTCTCCATCAATGTAACGAACCATTTCACCATGCAAAGAACCCTTTAATTGTGCAGAGGGTTCTGTGTCTTCATTGTTCTATATAGAACCACTTTCTTCACTGAAGAACCCTTTAGGAGCCGTCTTTTTCAGAGTGTAGGTGGTGCTTGAGGCTCTCAGGCTGAATCTCAGTGTTTCTCTTTCTGTCTCTCTTTTTTTGTCTTTGATCTATTTTAGCTTCGGTTCTGTTTTTCCTCCTAACAGCATTCCATGTATAGACATGTTCTCCAACAAGTTCTTGTGGTTAAGTGCTTTTTTTAAGCTGCCGTGTGACTTTTTCTCTTTCTTCTTCTGCGGTTTTTTCATCAGAAATGTTCTGGTGGTCAAGCGCTCTCAGGTCCGAGAGTTTGTACTGATTCTGCTGTAACTGGTTCTGCGTATCACTGCTGTCAGAACAGTTTTTGCCAATGTTAAAATGCCTGTTGGTTTTTACATTGTGTGTAAATTTTATGATTAATGGATCAAAAGAAACGCCCCAAAATGACTTGGAAAGACATCTGGTTCCAGTGACTTACATTAAAAGTAAAGTGAGTTTTTTCCTTCTCCTGTAAAGTTACTATTTTGGAGACATGAGGTTTTGTTCTGACAGCAGCGATATGCTGTTCCTTTTAGAGAGCCATAATTAATCCCAGTAATGAAACAGGGGCAGTAACAGCCTGGAGGTGGCGCTGTACCACGAGATACTGGCACTGATGCGCTCTGATACAACCACAGCTCACCAGAGCCAGCGCCTCAAAGTGTAGAGCCACACCGAGGGTATTACTGCGTGACTGATTGGGTGGGCCACTCTGTACTTTACGGGTTCTTTGAGTGTCTCTGGTTCCATTTTATGTATAGAATGTATGTTTTCTTTACTAAAGAACCCTTGAAGGACCATCTTTAAGTGTGGAGTGTTTGGTGTGAGCACTCTAAATACTGGACTTCCTTGAGAAGAGATCTGGAAATGGATAAACTCACTCCTACAGAAGAAACTCAGTGGACTGTTTAAGTGTATTTATTCTCTGGATTATTTTGACTAAAATCGCTGGTGTTTCTGGTGCTGTTTGAACTACTGGATTAGTCAAAACACACATTTAAACCTCACAGCAGCATTTCTGAGTGGTCAGGAGGCCGACAGGTGCTGAGTGGTTTGTGGTGTAGAAATGCCTGGAGTTCTGAGCCTGGAGTCACTGAGTGTCAGTAAATCAGCATTAATGGCAGTAATTATGTTTCACGCATCTTTTCTGCGGGAGTGTTTTGATATTGGTTTCTGTGGGCAGAGCCACAAACACGCAAAGCATTCTGCCGGGTTTTGCCAGGAGGGGTTACATACCACAGGCGTAGCGAGGGAGGCTCAGAGACTGTTCTTCAGTTCTCAGTGCGTGTGAATGTTTGTGCACTTTTGTTTACCTGGACAGCACAACACACTTGGAGGAGAACATGGCTGTGTTGCGCTGCTCCTACAGGCTCTCACCTGTTATCATGGGTGCCGAAACAAAGAAGTAGTCTGTGTGAAATGAAGCTGTATTTCTTCTCAGGAGTGATCACTGAACATATAACAGCTCCTACAGACACTGCAGCACATTCAGCAAACAGCAGGCAGTAAGGACACAGAGTTCAGCACAGCGTCTGTTGTTTTGTGTTTCAGAGCGATCTGTGGTCACTTGGAATCACAGCCATCGAGATGGCAGAAGGGGCCCCACGTAAGTAAAATACCTGCACACACCTGATCATATATCTTACCGTATACCTACACACACCTCAACATATACCTACACACACGCACCTCAACATGCACCTACACACACTTGAACATACACCTACGCACACCTGATCATATATCTTCCCATCTACCTGCACACACACCTGAACATACACCTACACACACCTGATCATATATTTTCCCATATACCTGCACACCTGAACATAAACCTTAACATATATCTGAACACACGTTAACATACACCTGAATATATACCTGCATACATCTGTATATACACCTGAACATATACCTGCATACACCTGTACATATACCTGACTATATACCTGAACACACCGCAACATACACCTGAATATATACCTGAAAACAGCTGTACATACACCTGAACATATACCTGAACACACCTCAACATACACCTGAATATATACCTGAAAACACCTCAACATACACCTGAATATATACCTGAAAACAGCTGTACATACACCTGAACATATACCTGAACACATCTGAATATATACCTGAACACACCTCAACATACACCTGAATATATACCTGAAAACAGCTGTACATGCACCTGAACATATACCTGAACACATCTGAACATATACCTGAACACACTTCAACATACACCTGAATATATACCTGAAAACAGCTGTACATGCACCTGAATATATACCTGAAAACAGCTGTACATGCACCTGAACATATACCTGAACACATCTGAATATATACCGGAACACACCTCAACATACACCTGAATATATACCTGAACACACCTCAACATACACCTGAATATATACCTGAAAACAGCTGTACATGCACCTGAACATATACCTGAACACATCTGAATATATACCTGAACACACCTCAACATACACCTGAATATATACCTGAAAACAGCTGTACATACACCTGAACATATACCTGAACACATCTGAACATATACCTGAACACACCTCAACATACACCTGAATATATACCTGAAAACAGCTGTACATGCACCTGAACATATACCTGAACACATCTGAACATATACCTGAACACACCTCAACATACACCTGAATATATACCTGAACACATACCTGAACACACCTGAACACAACTGCATATGTCAGAGCACACCTGCCCATACAAATACACACCTACATGTACCTGCACACAGCTGCATACACCAGACCATACACCTGTAGACCTGCACCAACCTGAACATCCATCTGAACATATGCCTTCACATACACCTGCCTGTTCACCTAAACATATGCCTGTCTTTGTCCTCTCTCTCTCTCTCTCTCTCTCTCTCTCTCTCTCTCTCTCTCTCTCTCTCTCTCTCTCTCTCTCTCTCTCTCTCTCTCCCTCTCTCTCTCCCCGTTCTCTCTCTCTCTCTCTCTCTCTCTCTCTCTCTCTCTCTCCCTCTCTCTCTCTCTCTCTCTCTCTCTCTCTCCCTCTCTCTCTCTCTCTCTCTCCCTCTCTCTCTCCCCGTTCTCTCTCTCTCTCTCTCTCTCTCTCTCTCTCCCCGTTTTCTCTCTCTCTCTCCCCGTTTTCTCTCTCTCTCTCTCTCTCTCTCTCTCTCTCTCTCTCTCTCTCTCTGTCTGTCTGTCTGTCTGTCTGTCTCCTCTCCTCTCCACCCCTGCTCCTCCAGCTCTGTGTGATATGCACCCTATGAGAGCGCTGTTCCTGATCCCCCGGACTACTGCTCCCAAACTCAGCTCCAAAAAATGGTGAGTTTATCGCTGTCTTTCTTACTTCTTACTGCTTCACTGTTTTCCTCTTTTCCATCTGCTGTAAAAAACACTCCTCGTGTTTCAGTGACTTCAGCCGCTTCACCTGTCATGTCTCAGATTTCAGTTCACATTCCAGCGAGACTTACTTCACATTTCCTGATAATTTCTCATCATCGTTTATAACGTTCATATGATGTTGTATCTGCTCCTGTTTTTATTATTGTTATTATTATTTGAATTAGAATTTGATGAAATGTTATTGTTGAATCTACTGCTTTGTGGAAAGAAAAACTATCCTTTACATTTCTGCCCTGTCCAGTCTTATTTCTTATTTTTGCCCCTTCTTACTGAGTTACAGGGCAGTGGTTGAGATCTTCCCTCTAAAATAAGATCCTCAAATAAAAAGATCATCACTTCATTAACAGCTACTAGCGCTGCTCTATGGGCGACCCTGCCCGTCTGCAGTGACAGCAGAGGAGGATAAAGTTCAGCTCCTCACTGCTGGGCTTTAGTTACATTTAGGGATCATAAGCCTTCAAAGAGGGGGCAATAATTTATTATCACCCACCCCTAATTCTTCAGTGATATGAAGCTGAAGTCAGATATTCTCCAGATTCTAGTCTAATATTCCTGTTCCACCTTAAACGGAGCAGCAGTTACATTCTGGAGCTTCAGGCAGGTGGAATGGGAAGGTTAGCTAGTTAGCTACTGAGACATTAGCATGTTATTAGTGATTTTTTATGCTTGTTATGAGGAAAAATGACCAAAATCCACTGAAACAACATTAAACTAAGATAAAACAGTGGTTATTGTAATTGTAAACAGAGTAAATTCTCGCATTTGTGCGTTTCTTTGGTCTCTTGTTCTCCGTCTCGCTGTTTTTTCATTTTTTCTCATATCTCTCTGTTTGGAGGGTCATGTAGCCCCAACACTTCACCCCACCCCTCTATCTCAACAAGAATCGGGATGCCCTACACCTAGACATGAGCGCACAAACCAGAGGGCTAAGGGCTCTGAGGTAGGGGTGAGGGGTGAAATGGGACTGGGCCCGAGTGAGGCATTAGGTGTAAATATTCCATTATATTTGATCTATTTACTAGAAGCTTTCTTTCGGTTTCCTGAAGCTCTAGCGTCTGAACGTGTGGCCGCTCTTTCTTCACAGAGTGTTTACGGTGTGTAACGCTGAAGTTCTCTCTGCGGTTCTCCTGCAGGTCTAAGGAGTTCTACTCATTCATTGAGAGCTGTCTGGTGAAGAATCACACACAGAGGCCGAGCACGGAGGAATTGCTGATGCACCCCTTCATCCACAGCCTGCAGAACGAGCGGCTAACCCGCATCCAGCTGAAAGATCACATCGACCGCACCAGGAAGAAGAAAGAAGAGCGAGGTGGGACCACCTTCCACTATTGGTTGATGTAGTGTAGTGGGTAACATTTCTGCCTTCTATGCTATAGACTGGGGTTCAATCCCCACCTGTGCAAACATCCTGCACTATACCAGTAAGAGTCCTTGAGCAAGACTTCTAACACCACCTTCACATTCCTGTCTAAAATGATCAAATTGTAAGTTGCTATGAATAAGAGTGTTTGCCAAATGGCGTAAATGTAAATGAATTGTTCTGGTCCTGAAATCCGATTGACGTTCGATGCCTCACAGTGACTGAATTGTGTATCACTGCACCACAGCATGAAAAATGCTGTTAATGGAATAATCTTTGACTTTCATGCAGAACATGGTTCTGTTTAAGCTGAGGGGCTTATGTTCTTAACTAGAATATCTGGTCAGCTTGCTAACAGGCTAAAGGACAGTAAACAGTCTAAACAGCTCCATCATTAATATCACAGGCTTGAATTAAAGCACTGACGGTCTGATTTACAGCACAACGGCAATACAAAAGACTAAAAATGTCACTTGAATGTGTTTCACCCTTCAAATGTGTGTTTGTCAGAAGTCGCATCAAACCCAGGCTGAATCCCAAACAGCTCCAGATTCCCTAAATAGTGTTCTAGCTATGAAAGATTAGAAGTTCTACCCTCTACAGCCAAACAGTGCATCATGTATCAAGTGTGGACGTGTCTGAGACCCAAATGACTGTTTCTTAGCTGTGTTTTGCTCTGTTGGGCTGCAGGATCCAGTATTTAAACTCCTACGTAGTTGCACTATGTAGGGGACAGGGAGCCGTTTGAGACTCAGCCCTGGCGTGAGAAGAGGCCTGAATTGGTGCTAAATAAGACTCATGGTGGTGATTTGAGAACCAAAAAGTTCTTATAAAGAAGGTTTTGCATTAAAGAGTGCTGTGATCTCATATGCTCACTGTTATATGACAAAAGTAAAAAAAATTCACAAATTGACTGTGAAGTGATCACAGCTGCAGAGCTCCTCCTCCTCCTGACTGTCCAGCTGTGTCAGCCTGCATTCACGCTGGCAGCGATTGTGCAGTGACAAAGTGGCCAAAGGTCATTCGTTTTCAGTGAGAGTCGGTGATTTCTGGTGACAGGAGGCGGCGCGAACATTGACGGCACTGAGTGGGCGGAGTCAGCGGCACAACGAATTTGAGCAGAGTTTAGCTTTATGCAAATAAGCGAAGCAATGTGCCTATTTCCATTAGGAACTGAGCATAGAGACTGTACTTGGTTTCTAGATAATTTCTCTTACTACAGGTGGAATAGTGGCTGCAGCAATGAGAATGCTATTTCTGTTATTAATTACATGAACAATAATGAAATAATAAAATGTATTTCAGTAGTTTGCCTGTGTGCTACTGCACTGTGGTGTCTGATGGTTGGGAACCCCTGCCAGCTTCAGCTGGGGCTGTATGTGTGGACGCTAAGTGAAGGCGACAGCCTCTGCTGTGCTTTAGTGGCCGTTGTCCAGAAGCAGTAAACTCAAGCAGAGAGAGTGTAGCTCTGTATTTAAGACATGCTCCCTCTCTCTGAGCGACCCACTCTCACTCTGCCGCTGTGGTGTTATTAGAGTCGACAGGTTCCCATTAGTGTTCTTTGGATTCTGGCCAGTGCTGCCTGTGCGATGCTCTCGGCATGCGGCAGATTAGAAGAACTGCACGCTTTATTTTACACGTCAGAAATTCTGTTATACACGTCCTGGTGTCCTGTTGAAAATGTTTACGTGTTTCAAATGTGTATGGTACACTGATGGAAGCAGCTGTTTGAGGCTCTGAATGTAATCCGTCTGTGATTCCTACACATATGCTCTCACGCAACGTCGGTATTTGTATGTCATCACTGCCGGAAGAAAACTTCCGAAATATCTTGTGGGGCAGGACTAATTTTCAATGTTGTGCACGGGAGCGGGCGGGACACCAGCCCACTGCAGATGGGAGCGGGATGAAGCACACATGAAGAGAAATCCTGCAAATGCATGAACAACCTTAATAAAGTAGAACGAGCACTAAATCATAAATACACTATATTGCCAAAATTATTCACTTAATTCAGGCATTCCAATTCACTTCCATGGCCACAGGATAGAACACCTTTGGGATGAATTAGAGCAGAGACTGCAAGCCAGGCCTTTTCGTCCAGCATCAGTGTCTAGCCTCACAAATGCGCTTCTGGAAGAACGGTCAAAAATTCCCATAAACACACTCCTAACCCTAGTGGAAAGCCTTCCCAGAAGAGTTGAAGCTGATATAGCTGCAAAGGGTGGGTATGTATATATATATATAAAACCTGGTGACCATTTTCAGCAGAGTACAATGTATGTATAACAGACTTTTTTGTGTTCATTGTTATTACTGTTAGCTTTGTTATGGTGTGTTGTGTTTTATACAGCAGTTAGTTCCAGTCCCGTGAGCTGATTGGTTGAGAGTCGTTCTAACTGTGCTGTTATTTCACCATAACATCACAGATTTTTTACAAACACTGTATCACTCCATTGAGATGTCGTTCCTAAGCAACAACTTCGACAGCTGCAGGAGACGCTCAAGCTGTTTGAACGTCTTACTTAGCCACAAACAGAAAACGGACGCTTTTAAGATCACATTTGACTGAGAGCCGATTGGGTCCGACTCTGAAGATGAGACGACACTAAATTCACAAACTGTCGTCACCACTGAGCAGCTTCTCAGTCGGCAGCTGTGAAAGGCAGAAATGAACCCAACACCATTCGCCAAATGTGTCTGGTCTTCAGAGTCTGGCCAAATCAGACTGAGCCATAAAACCGACCCATTAAAAACAGAAAAGCTGCTCAGTGGTGACGAAGGTTTGGGAATTTAGTGTAAGGAGCTGGAGAACGAACTGCTGGCTGAGCAGCGAGTGGGTAGAGCTCGTTACTCTGACGTAGCAACAAGCTGCTGGTTAATGAACTATAATTTGGAGGAAGGAACTGAACATTAAAACATATTAAACGGCCCAGTTTATTCATCTCTTACTGTATTTATTTAACTGTTGTATTAAAGCAGTAGAACACTCGTGGAGTGTGTTATCACCAGTAACATCACGGCGGTGATGATCTACGGCCACTGAATCAGCTGTGATGGTATTTCATGATAAAACACTCTCTCTCGGGTTCTACTGCTTAAAAATAGATCTGTAGCAACCGCACATTTGAGAACTCCAGCTCTGTATTCAGAATCGCAGATGTCCTCATAAACCATGAAAAACCATCACACATGCTCCTCTAACTGTGAGACTCTAATTAATCTGCTGCTGCTGTTTCAGTTGAGAATGAGTACGAGTACAGCGGGAGTGAAGATGAGGAAGAGGAGCATGATGTTGGAGAACCAAGGTACTGATATATACACACACACACACACACACACACACACACACACACACACACACACACACTGATACACACTCAGTATGTATTGGTCCTTCAGCTCCATCATTAATATCCTCTTCTTCTGATTGGTCCTTCAACTCCATAACTAATATCCTGTTGTTCATATTGGTCCTTCAGCTACATCACTAATATCCTGTTCTTCTGATTGGTCCTTGCAGCCCCATCATTAATATCCTGTTCTTCTGATTCATCCTTCAGCTCCTTCATTAATATCCTGTTCTTCTGATTGGTCCATCAGCTCCATCACTGATGCCATCTTCTTCTGATTGGTCCTTCAGCTCTATCATTAATGCTCTCTTCTTCTGATTGGTCCTTCACCTTCATAATTAATATCTTGCTCTTCTGATTGGTCCTTGCAGCTCTATCATTAATATCCTCTTCTTCTGATTGGTCTTTCAGCTCCATCATTAATATCCTGTTCTTCTAATTGGTTCTTCAGTATATTTATTAAGGTCCTCTTCTTGTGATTGGTCCTTGCAGCTCCATCATCAATGTCTGTGGTGAGTCGACTCTGAGGCAGGACTTCCTGCGGCTGCAGATAGCCAATAAGGAGCGCTCTGAGGCCCTGATGAGACAACACCAGGAGCGTCAGAATGATGAGCACAAGCGCCAACTACTGGCAGAAAGGCAGAAGCGTATCGAGGAGCAGAAGGAGCAGAGACGCAGACTAGCGGAGGTACACCTATGTAGTACATCTACGCAGTAGAACCACAGATAACTGAAAGAGCAAAACCATTTACACTTAGAAATGTCCTATTACATACAATTCTTGTTCTGATCACTTCCTTCAAAATGTTTTTCCTACTGCAAAATTTTTGGAGTTTTATATATATTATATATACATATGTAGTTATATTATTACATACAACTACACAAATATATGATACATAATATATTACATATAGTTAATTTTATATGTATTATTTTCATTATTTTTGTGTTATTATTTTTAATATTTCTATAGATTATATATATTATATTTTATTTTGTATGTATATATAAAATAAATATATAATATACACTCCCCTGCCAGTTTATAAGGTACAGTGTTCAGTTGCTTGTTAACGCAAATGGCTAATCAGCCAATCACATGGCCGCAACTCAATGCATTTAGGCATGTAGAGGTGGTCAAGACAACTTGCTGAAGTGCAGACCGAGCATCAGAATGGGGAAGAAAGGTGATTAAATGGTTGTTGGAGCCAGACAGGCTGGTCTGAGTATCAGAAACTGCTGATCTACTGGGATTTTCACACACAACCATCTCTAGGGTTCACAGAGAACGGTCAGAAAAAGAGGAAATATCCAGTGAGCGGTCAGTTGTGTGGACGAAAATGCCTTGTTGATGTGAGAGGTCAGAGGAGAATGGGCAGACTGGTTTGAGATCATAGAAAGGCAACAGTAACTCAAATAACCAACCAAAATCTCTGAGGAACGTTTCCAACACCTTGTTGAAAGTGTGACACAAAGAATTAAGGCAGTTCTAAAGGCAAAAGGGGGTCCAACCTTTTACTACCTAATAAAGTGGCCGGTGAGTGTATATACACAATGTGCATTACTGTTACGTATAGATGCTTATGTATGATACATGTGGAGCCCAAGGTTGTGCTGTGTGTATTACAGCAGCAGAGATGTGAGCTGGGGCAGCAGCAGCACAGACAGCACTATGAGGACAATAGGCGACAGGGCAAGAGAGGGCAGGTATACATACACATACTGCAGACAGACCAACACATAAACACTCAAACTCCCACACAGTACTGTGGTTTAATATGTTCTTCAAGAGCATTTCTACAAGCTGTCTCTCTTAAAGGCCTCCACACGACAGGATCTCTCTCTCTCTCTCTCTCTCTCTCTCTATCTCTCTCTCTCTCACCCCCCCCTTCTCTCTCTCTCTCTTTCACTCTCTCTCTCTCTCTCTCTCTCTCTCTCTCTGTCTCTTTCTCCCTTGCCAGTAAACCTCTCTGCCCTGTTCAGATCTTTTCTGCTACTGTACTAACCTGCTTCTGTCTCTTTATCCTCTTCTCCCTCTCTCCTTTCCTCTCTCTCTTTCTGTCTGTGCTGGTGTGGGGAGTGTAGGAGTATATTCGTCTGCAGCTGGAGGAGGAGCAGAGACAGTTAGAGATTCTGCAGCAGCAGCTCCTACAAGAGCAGGCTCTACTGCTGGTAAACACATAGTGATGGATTTACCGCTCCATCCCTCTATACTTCCCCTGTACCATTGCTCGCTGTGCCCTCTGTGCCAAAGCATGCCCACCCCAAATCCAGATCCAACAGTGGTGTTCGGCACTCCACCATTCCTTCATCATGGCCCAAAGCTTTTGCAGGACACTATATGGTGCCTGGTCAGTAATCGCAGAGTGATAATCCGCTGATATGGGACTCGAAATACTGGAATATATTTAAATAACAGATTCTAATATATGGTTCTGTACTGAGCAGCTTAATTAGGGGCAGACCGGCACTCATAGCTGTGGTCACAGGGAGGGGACAACGCACACTTAGGCAGAAAAGTTCTACACAAATGCAAAGTCAAAAACCAGGACCAGGCCTATGTTACAAAACACAGAACATTACCATGGCAGGGAGTGAAACAAGGGGCTGGGATTGGAGCCAATACTGGAGTGAACCATTGAGCTGGAATTGGAGACCTGTGTGGAGCCGTTGCTGGAACCTACCATTGGGGCTGGCATTGGAGTTATCCATGGAGCCAAGACTGGATGATCCATGGAGCCAGCACTGGAGTGATCTGTGGAGCAAACACTGGGTGATCCATGGGGTCAGCACTGAAGTGATCCATCGAGCCAAGACTGGATGATCCATGGAGCCAGCACTGGAGTGATCTGTGGAGCAAACACTGGAGTGATATATAGAGCCAGCAGTAGAGTGATCCATTGAGGCAGCGATGGAGTGATCTGTGGAGCCAGTACTGGAGTGATCCAATGAGGCAGTGATGGAGTGATCTGTGGAGCCAGTACTGGGGTGATCTATGGAGCCAGCATTGGAGTGATCTGTGGAGCCACTACTGGAGTGATCTGTGGAGCCACTACTGGAGTGATCTGTGGAGCCACTACTGGAGTGATCTGTGGAGCCACTACTGGAGTGATCTGTGGAGCCAGCACTGGAGTGATCTGTGGAGCCAGCACTGGAGTGATCTGTGGAGCCAGGACTGGAGTGATTTATGGAGCCAGCACGGGAGTGATCTGTGGAGCCAGCACTGGGTGATCCATGGGGTCAGCACTGAAGTGATCCATGAAGTCATCTCTACAGTGAACCATGTAGCCAGTGCTACATTTATCCATGTTGCCAGCACTGCAGTGATATGTGGTGCCAGTACTGATGATCCATGGAGCCAGCACTGGAGTGATCCATGGAGCCAGCACTGGAGTGATCCATGGAGCCAGCACTGGAGTGATCCATGGAGCTAGTACTGGATTGATCCATGCGGTCAGCACTGGAGTGATCCATGCAGTCAACACTGGAGTGATCCATATAGCCAGCACTGTGGTGAACTGTGAAGCCAGTACTGGTGATCCACGGAACCTGCACTGGAGCAATCCATTGTGCCGGCACTGGACACTTCCAAGAAGTCTACACAGGCTTCAGTAGAGCCAACAATAAAGCCTACGGTGAAGCTGGTGGAAAGCCCAATCTTGCATCCCCATCCTGATTTCACTTCCCAAGTTTGCAAGTTAACACGTATTCATTATCATGCATTGGTGTCCTTTGTGGAGGCAGCTTTGGAGTCCTTTGTGGAGGCAGCTTTGGAGCTCTCTGTGGAGTCCTCAGTAGGAGGCATTTTTGGGGTCCTTTGTGGAGACAGCTTTGGCATCCTTTGTGGAGGCAGCTTTGGGGTCCTTTGTGGAGGCAGCATTGGAGTCCTCTGTGAAGAAGCTGTGCTGACATCCTTTGGCTCAGATTACATGGTGCAGACTTCCTCTGTGTGGCACCTTCAGTAGCAATAAGGGACACTGTGGTGAAGGTAGCAGTCCCACATGGACCTGAACTACTGAACAGAAGTGATTCTACATGTGTGCATGTGCTTTGTTTGTTGTGACTTCAGTGCTCTGTGCATGTGTTATGTGACTTTAGTGTTATTGTGCTGCTTCACCAACACCCATGTACATCCAGTGTTGCATGCCACCGGTGAGCGTTTGTATAGACTGGTACATTCACACATTAACAATCATTTCTCTCGCTCTCCGTCTGTAGGAGTATAAGAGGAAGCAGTTGGAGGAGCAGCAGCAGGCGGAGAGATTGCAGCGGCAACTCGAGCATGAACGAGCCTACCTCGCCTCCCTACAACAACAACAACAACAACAGCAACAACAGCAGCAGCATCAGGAGTCCAGGCCGGTGCAGATACGGCAGATGTACTATTACAAAGACCAAGTAAACCCCAGTGAAAAACCTGCCTGGGCCAAAGAGGTAACCCTGAGGAACTCAGTTTATTCTGCTAGATTTTCTTGTACAATAAATTATTTAGTGAAGAAATTAATGTGTCAAAATGACACATATACATCTGGCAGATGCTGTTATCCAGAGCGACTTAGTTTTAATCAGAAGTAGGCGAATGTAGCATCAGGAGTCTAGTCCAAGGACTGTATTGTTATAGGGTGGTGGGCTTGAGAGAGTCGAAACCCCAGTCCCACTGCACCACACAAACCAAATTACTTTAGATTAAAAATTCATGCATTAAGATTTTTACACAATAACAGTTTTATTAAAATGTATTATCTTCATGTTTACGATATGGTCAGATTATAGCGCTGACTTTTATGTTAACTGGTGTCGGAAAACTCAGTTGTGTTTTGGCTGGAAATTTTGACCAGGTACGCGCTCAAGCTGTCTCTTTTTCCACAGGAACCCCTGGCTGCTCAGTTATTAGAGGGCATATTTTCTGTATAGTACTTTGTAAGGGGACATTTTGATGATTAAATACATAACTGTCATATCTTGATGCATGGAAAATGGTCCAGAATTACTAGGAATATATGTATATATATTTATATATATACATATATTATATATATATACAGGAATATATATATATATCCTGTATATAAATACAGAGAACACAAATTAACGCAAAATTACTGTTTATTTGCTGAATTTCACATATTTGGGGAAAAAATAAGCATAAAACGTGCCTTCTGCAAAAGTTATGGCACATTTATTGGTTATGTTTTTCCCCAAATATGTTAAACTTGGCAAGTTTTATGAAATCGTGCAGTTTGCCTATTAAGTAGTGTTTTCTCTGTTGAGAGTTTAAAAACTTAGCCTCAAAAATCCAAAATTGATCATTTGATTACTGTTCAAACTTGTATCTGCTTAAATACCTGAGAAAAATTTCCTTAAAACCTGATGGTAAATGGACCAGTAGAAACAGTCAGCAATTATGTGGAATTAATTACTGTTCTATTTAAATGCATAAAAGTTGAGAACCTTTACTGTAGTTCTCATAATGTTACCATTTAGGAGGGGTTTGTTTTTACAGTGTGGATAAATAGGGAAGCTAAATCTTTACATGTTTGTGTTCTGACCTCATGGTCGCTGCGCAATTCCATATATCTCATTTCATAGTTTTGATGTTTTGTGAGGTGGCTGGTTCTCCTCTTTTGGCTGGTTCTCCTCTTTCTGCTCGTCTGTGTTGACCGAACTCTGAACTGTAATTCTTCCAGAGAGTCATCCGCAACTCCCCTCATCTGATCCAGAGACAAGTGCACCACCACATCAAGATGAAGCCTTTCTCCCCCTCCTCCTCCTCCCAAAACCCCCGCCACACCCCCTCAAACCCCATAAACATGCCGTCCTCCAGGGCCGCGAGGCAGCCTCAGCAGCACCGCGGCCGCCAGCGGCCGCTTCCCCAGATCCAGATCTCAGAGAGCAAAGACAGCAAAGCCCTGGAACGCAAGAACAACCAGCAGATACGAAACATCCAGGCTATGGAGAAATCCCGCGGCCGCAGCCCTGGGCCCCCACCCCATAAACTGGTCAGTCCGGCCTGTCAGTTTAAACCCAGAGCTGCCTCCCATTCGCCCTGCCATAGAGTAGATGTAGACAAACATGATCTGGTAGATGCTAATACAGGGCGGATGAGGATGGCCAGCAGTCATGAATGTCTGGCCGTAAATGAGCAGATCGATCTGACTGCCTCTGCTCCGGCAAGCTCTCTAAGGCAGCTGATTATGCCCAGAGAGAGGCGCTCTTACTCCACCCCCTCCAGTAACCTCCTCGCTGTTCCTCAGTACCACCTGCTGGTGCCTGAGTTTCAGCGAAGCCTGGAAGAGCTAAACTATGACAGTGATGATGATTACGGCGAAGGCAAACGTGGCTCTTCATTCCTGAAACTCTCCTCCTCGTTGTCAAAGGCAGATTTTGGGTTCAAGCTTTCCAACCTGAACCTTAGGCGCTCTAGCTCCGCCTGCATGCAGGGAGAGCTGCTGGGTGATCAAGGTTTCGACCTCTTTAAAAAGTCGGTCGGTAAAAACAGCCGCAGTGTGTCTTCCTCCCTGAAGTCTGCAGTCCGCTGGTTAGGTCTGAGCCCGCGAGGCTCGCCCCGCCACAGCCCGTTTTCCTCTAGATCCCCGTCACCCAGCTCAAATTCCTCCTCTCCCTGCCCATCCCCATTAGACTCGCCCTTCAGCCCCACTGCTGACTGGTCCATCAGAATCTATTAAAATGACCAGTAAGGTTCAGAGGTTTGGAATCGCTTGTCATGTTAACCTTTCTTGCTGTTTTAATCAGTAGTAGCCTAAAAAATGAGCTCTGAAATCCTGTAAGCTGGACCGTAAAATGCGTTTCTAAATAATTTGATATTTTGAGTTTTGTGAACGTTGCAAAGTAATGAAATGATAAAACTAAAATGCCTTTAGATTTGATACTTTACAAAATACAAAGAATTGTAACCATTTTCATGATATTAGAATCTCAGTCTGCATATTAATATCATTAGAGCTTCATTCTGGATGTTCATTTTACGAGAACCATTAGAGCTTCACTGATTACGGGAACCAGTTTAAATCTGTGATTTGTAGCTAAATTATTTATATGTGTCAGAACAAAACCTCGTCTCTCCATTTTTTATCGTTTTTCAGTTTTTATCATAATTTGAATATGTCTGTTCTTTACTTTGTTTGCAAATTTCATGATGAAAAGAAATGATCCAGAATTACTTGTAAAAAACTCTGGTTCCATTGACTTTCCATTTATTGAAAGTAAAGTGGGTTTTTTTCCTTCTCCTGTAAAATCACCTTTCTGAAGACGGGTTTTGTTCCGACAGCAGCCACATATATTTAATATGTATGTATATATGAAAAGCAGCGATTCCAAACTTCTGAACATTACTGTACCTTCACGCATTGTAATGGTGACGGAGCCTTTTCTTGTACAGTGTTTTATTGTGTTTTATTTGTTTATTAACCTTTCTCATTTCTCATACCAAATTTTTTTACTTCTTTTTTACTTCTCATACACTTATTTGTAGAGTAATTAGCTGCCACCATTTGTTTGAGTTTCCTTTTTCTGCTTTTTCACTCCAAAAGCCTGCACGTTTAGAGTTTTGCGTGATGAATGGCTCAGTAAACACCAAAAAAGACTTCACTTGAGCACATTAGCAGTGCAGGAAATAGCAGCGTGGTATAAAACAGCCCCTTTAAAAGCCCCTCTAGCCCCCCTCTTCCCTGAAAACACCCCTGAATTGCCCCTCCAAATGCCCAGGTCTTCCCCTGCAGCCCCGTCCTGACCCTCCTGCTGCTCCAGGCTGCAGTGTGTGAGTGTAAACTCGTTATTTCTCCTCTCCTGACCGCTCTGGGTGCTGCTGGCCTGTCGGTGATGGATCTCCTCCGTTGTTCTGGTGTCCCGGTTCAGCTGCGCTGAGCTGGGAGGCTGATATCCGAGCTGTTGATGCGCTAACGCTGTAGTTTACACTGTAGTTCTGTGTAGTTACGTCAAAACTCAGGGTGTAAAATTTCAGATTGCAGCAATTTTACAGTGTTATGATCAATAATGATACGTTTTAATGTTTAATACAGTAAAGGCAAAATAAAAGTCCTTATGTTTGACTATGCAGTTTACTGAATTGAACTCAGATGTGCAGATATTTGAAATTTCGTGCATTGTTGTGTTGAAAGAATCCTAAAGAATCAATCAGCTGTACTCAGAGGTTTACACCCTTGGTCTGATATTAGTCGGGAGGTTAAATTTCCGTTTATGAGTGTCTCAGATGCCATTTAACCCTTAAAAGTCCATCAGCTTTAATAACGAAGTCATGCTGTAACTCTTTATGAATTATTTCAGGCCACCTTAGTGTCTGTAAGCAGAAGAGAAGAGATTCTATTAGGATCTTAATTTCTTCTGATGTTATTGTTTATGTATACAGTGATGTACAGGTTGTTTAACAGCGTTAGCAGTGAGAGTGAGAGGACAAATACAAATAAATGTAAATAAAGCCGTCAGTTCACTCAAACGAGTTTCTGTATAAGGAATTCTGCTGGAGTAATTTGGTTTTCATGCAAATTAAAAGCTGGTCTGGATGAAAATGATTAGACTTATTACAACACATTAATTAATTCCTATCAATTTTATGCAAAAAGAGTTACCTAAAGGTAATACAATTCATTTATTCACTGTAAAAATTGATATCTTGTCAAGTAAAGTGATCTTATAGCTGATAAATCTAATATTTCTCTTGTTGAGATTGCTGTAAACATAATTTAAGATGATTTAACTTATATCTAGGTTTTAGGTAATTTAATAATTATTAACGATCTCACTTTGTGGGCAGATAATGTCGCTTATTTTAAGAAATGTGAAACCAGCTAAATGATCTGCCACTATAGTGAGATAAAATGACCTGAAACATTTATAATATATGCACAACCTTCCCAAAATGGGAAATGTTAGCTACTTCCACTAGATTTAAGATCATTTCACTTCACAGGATACTATTTTTCGTGTTTACTCTTGACTTATTTTCAGTTTGTAAATAAAACGGCCCTTTTGGTTCATTTTTATCAGAAATGATAGTCAGAATGTGCTGTTTTCAATGAAGTTATGAATGTGGGGCAGTCGTGGGCGACTATCTGCCCATTATCTGCCCATATAGTGAGATCATTTTAATAATTAAATGACCTAAAACAAGTAAAAAAATGTCTAGAAATAAGTTAAAGCATCTTAAATTATGCTTACAACAATCTCAACAAGAGAAATATTAGATTTATCAACTATAAGATCATTTTAGGATGTTAGGGAACCAGCCCTGTGACCGGAAGGTCTGCGGTTCGATCCCCAGAGCCGACAGTACGTGACTGAGGTGTCCTTGAGCAAGACACCTAACCCCTCACTGCTCCCCGGGCGCTGTGGATAGGGCTGCCCACCTCTCCGAGCAAGTGTGCTCACTGCCCCCTAGTGTGTGTGTTCACTAGCGTGTATGTGGTGTTTCACTGAATGGATGGGTTAAATGTGGAGGTGAAATTTCCCCGTTGTGGGACTAATAAGGGTCACTTGATATTAATCTTAATATTGTGAAGAGCTCAGGTTTCGTTCCTGACGTCTCTCTGCTCTCCAGCATCGCATTGATCTGTGCAGACCCATCTGCTTAAATGTAATGAAGTATTGATTAGATTAACCAGGTATTTTTAATGAATAAATGTGTACTGGTCAGATAAACTGAGACCATTTCATCAGAAGGTTTTATCAGAAGTGCAGAACCTGTCGGTACAGAATGTTTGCTTCATACGGAAAAAAGCCCAAAATGTCAAATCATCTTTAAATGGTCTTAACAACAAATCAGCTGCAGGGAGTCAGCATGGAGAGTTTTTCCCTTTGATTGTCTTTAAATATTTAAATAAGTTTAGTGTCTGAACCTGCAGACGGTCTGTTACAGAAAGGAGAGTCAGTGTCGATCCTCTGAGCACTAACGGCTTCACACAGCTGAAAACATCTGACCGGCTAGTTTGAGTTTACTGTGAGACCAAATATTCACTGTAGGGGTTAAATCTGGACTCTGACCAGCCAGAACCAGCAGTAAAAGTTAAAAATGAAATTATACTATTTTTTTGCCATGGAGTGTGAATCAAATATAAATTTAACAAACAATGTAATCAAGTATATTTAATTATAAATGTATTTCATTAAAAACAACTGTATCTTCTACAGGCCTCTAAGGGTTAAACTGGCGTCTGAAACAATCGGTCTTTTATTAACCAGCCTTTTTGAGCTTGTAGATCTTTTTTCTTTAATGTAAATCTCTCTTTACTCCTAGCGGTGAATGGAAACTGTGTCTTCTGGGGGGTTTGAGTGGAGTAACTAAAATCTTTCCGGTCTTTGATGGAGTTTGTGTTGTTGCACTGTGAGAAGCTCCGTAAGACATTTCCACAAGACACACAGAGCCCAGTGACATCACAGACGTCCTCACAATTCCCCAACACGTCTGCACACGTTTATAGACAGGTGACTCACCCAGGGTTGCCCCCTCGCTCCGCAAAATCCCTCATCAGTGCCTAAACTCATGCTCCATCACCCGACCTCTTTCTCTCCTCCAGGCCTCTCAGGAAGCTCTATTGTCTCTGAATGACGTCGGCATGAATCACAGAACTGTAAATAAGAGCTTTACTGGGCGTCTGATGATCATGGACTGCTGTAGATTCTGATAATTAAAGGAATAGTTTGGCAAAAAACTAATCTACCAAGTTTTTTCCCGTTTATTCCGTATGTAGTTGATCATTCAAGAGAGTTGTTGTAGAGAAATTCCTCCGATTTTTTAAAAATGACCTGCATAATCCAGTGTGTGAGGTGATTCTGAGCGGTTTGGTGTGAAATGGTTCAAATGTCTTTACAGTGGTGGTGATAGGAACCAGGCGTCGCCATGACTACAACACAGATATAGACATTTTACTTACCATCCAGAACCACCAGAGAACCTACACGAGTCTTCTGAGTTTATGTGGAATGTTGATGACGGAAAATAGTGGGAAGTCTGGAAAAACATCAGGCAGTGAATTCATAACCATTTCATGTAGGAACTTTCTGTTAGGAGCTTTTAGAGGGGGACGTCTGGTTCCTATCACCACCACTGTGAACAGTTCTGACACGGTAAGTTTTTCTAGAACTGAGCGTTTCACACCAAACCGCTCTGTTTACATCTCAACTACTTAATTATGAAGGAATTTGGAAAATTAGGTGGAGTTCCCTTTTTAATTCTGTGGGTTCTGACACTGCGTGGAACACTTTATCTATAAATGCGAACTAAAGTACATTAGCTAAAAGCCATCTTGAAGCCAGATTGTTCCTTTAATTTGCCGTAGCGCGGTCTCCTGCCGTGCCGTAGTGGTCACCGCTGGGTTGCTTTGGTGCTAGCCAGTGATTGGGTTGTTTATAGAGGGGTCTGGCTCTGATGTAGCACTGTGTTCTGTTGAGCAGGTGGAGGAGCGATCCAAACTGAACCGTCAGAGTTCTCCGGCCCTGCAGCGGATTTCTGACCCAAATCCGCCACCCCGCTCCGAGTCCTTCAGCAGTGGAGGAATACAGGCTGCACGGACACCTGTGCACAGACCTGTGGAACCACAGGTACAGCTACCCTCACAATTGTGTTCCACTGATGCCCTGTCCAAGTAGAAGGTTTAATTTATATAACATCTACAGAAAAAGCTTAAACCAGTTACCTACAGCCACATTTTACATGATACGACTCAACCAAAGTAAAGGGGGCGCTGTTCCCACTCTGTGCTACAATCATGATCTCGGTCTCATTCGAAAGGAAACACTTTCATCCATTAGAATAACTGTATGAATCACTGACACCGAGTCAGAGTCTAGAATGGAGGAGTTTATTTCATCCTGACTCCTGATCTCTACACTGATCTCTGACTCTTGCCGTGTTATCAGACCACCTGTTTTGGATTACGGTGTCTCTGTGGAGACGGCAAGGCTCTGAAGGTGAGGACGCACAGATTAGCTGGCGTTTGCTCATTCAGAGCTGATGATGCAAATGAGACGGTCGTAACTGCCGTGATTAACGGATCATAAAACTGTTTGTGAGAATCGAATCCTGAGATTTGAAGCTTTCTAACGCATCACTGTATTGCTGGATGCTTTAATGCATAACAATGATGTGTAGAAAAGGTACTGATGCAGTGATCTAGAACAGGCTGAGCTTTAAACCAACCACCAACAGTCATTCACTTATATAAGGAGATGCGAGTAAAATTAAAGGGCCTGTATATTACATTTTTCTTGTACTTCGTACTTCTCATAACTCTCGACTCGAACCTCAGAGACTCGCGTCTCGACTCGGACTCTCACCTCAGAGACTTGCGTCACGACTCGGACTCTCCCCTCGAGATTTAAGACTTGACTCAGACTCTCCCCTTAGAGACTCGACTCAGACTCTGACCTCAGAGTCTCAAGACTTAACTCGGAGTCTTCCCTCAGAGACTCGAGACTCGACTCGGTCTCTCTCTTCATAGACTCTAGACTTGACTTGGACTCTCCCCTCAGAGACCTGAGACTCAACCCAGACTCTCACGTCAGAGTCTCAAGACTTGAGTTGGACTCTCACCTCAGAGTCTTGAGACTCGACTTGGACACTCACCTCAGAGATTCGAGACTCGACTTGGACTCTCCCCTCAGAGACTCGACTTGGACTCTACCCTCAGAGACTCGAGATTCGACTTGGATTCTAACCTCAGAGTCTCAAGACTTAACTCGGAGTCTTCCCTCAGAGACTCGAGACTCGACTTGGACACTCACCTCAGAGATTCGAGACTCGACTTGGACTCTCCCCTCAGAGACTCGAGACTCGACTTGGACTCTACCCTCAGAGACTCGAGATTCGACTTGGATTCTAACCTCAGAGTCTCGAAACTCTCACCTCAGTTTCACACAGAATGCAGATGGACACATGAATCCAGCAGCACCTCACGGTGAGAGGCAGATGACGTGTATCTCAGCCCCTCTTCACAGGTTCATAACTCCGGATGTGAGTCTCGTAGGATCTTGTGATAAGATGGAATGGAAAGTGCAACTTTACAGATTCAGGAAGTGTTTGAACTGGATTTCTGAGCTGCTTCATCACAAAGACACAGATACAGAATCAATTGCCAGCCAGATGCTGCTGCAGTATTCCTTTAGGAGTAACGGAATGCTGAAAGGTGTTTAAGGGGTTAAAGCGCTGCTCTCTTTCCTCTCTTTCTCTTCACAGATTGCCCACCTGGTTCCCGTGAAGTCCCATGGTTCCTCTCTGTCCGGTTCTCCGTCACTGCATGACCAGTCTAAAGGTGTTTCAGCCTTCCAGGAGGGTCTGTTAGCCCACCGGCCCGAAATACCTCACCAGAACTCTGACCCCACGTCGGAAATGCCTGCTGTGCCCGCTGTGCCCAGTGTGGCATCTCGAGGCCGTGAGCAGAGGTTTGAACGCAGCTCCCCCTGGCTGATGGAGGACGACAGGCCACACAAGGTCAGAACAAGTGCAGCAGACACTCTCGTCATCAAACTCTGGACTTGGAGAACCGAAACAGGACATTCTGTTATCTAGAAAACTGAGTTCACTCGTAAATAACTGCTGTTACTTCATATACAGTCGAAATTTAAAGAGCCCAAAGCAGAGTTTTTCTTGTAGCTCAATTTTGTTCCTGACAATTAAACAGGCTGATTTTGTTACTGTGCCTTTAAGACTGATGTTTGGCTGCCTCATTCAAAAGGCAGTCTGGGCTGAAGCATGCCTTATGACCTAGCACTCTGAGACTGGAGTGCTGTAGGCCGAATAGGTGTGTGTGTGTGTGTGTGTGTGTGTGTGTGTATATATATATATATATATATATATATATATATATATATATATATATATATATATATATATATATATATGTGTGTATGTATGTATGTATGTATGTATGTATGTATGTGCTGGTTTTTGTGACATCACAAAAACAGTGAATTCACAAAAGCATTTTTGCTGTTTAGTTTGCATGTTTTAAACCTTTAACAGGATTTACATATTACATCAAACTATTTATTTTTCAAAAGTAAGGGAATTCAGTTTTTTATTATATGGGCTCTTTAAATTTTATAAACTAGACACAAGAAGGCATTTTCCTTTGATATTTAGAGTTATTATATATTGCACAGTAAATTGCAATTATTTACAGTAATGTTTTTGTCATCTCAAGTTTGATCATTATTTGATCATGGGTGTTTAATTTATTATGATTCTTGATGTTTTACGGCTTTCTTAGCCATTTTAGAATATTTCTGCTTTTTTATTTACTGCTTTATTTATCAGAAAGCTGTAAAGTTGTTCAGGACGAGCAGATTATGCATTTTATACATTAATCCGCAGCCACACTGTGTTTTTATTATCGAAAACAGTATTTTTAAAAGTTAGCGAAGCTAAAATCAGTAGCCGTCTTAAAGCCTGTATTTTAGTCCATGTTTATAGATATAGATAAATGTCCTTCCTGCGCTCTGAATTATGCACTCTTTAATGGTTAAATGGTTCTGTATAAGACCGTTGTTTTTACGAAAGAACCCTTGGAGTACCACCTTTTTAAGAGGACAGCAAAGCTCTTCAGGATGGCTGTGCTTATTATTTATTTATTTACTATGCTGTGCTGCGTCCGCAGTGCTGGTTTCTCCTCTCGCTGACGTTTGGCCATCTGTGTTTTTGTTTGAAGTTGAGCGGCGTGACCGCAGCGCCTCCCCGGCCTGCCTCTGTGTCCCCAGCGATGGTGAGGAAGAACTCCCCGGGGAACGGATCGGCGGAAGGTGAACTCAGTCTCCGAACCGGATCTCAGCTCACACGCAGCAGGTCAGTGAACTCTCAGCTCAGCCCAACACTGTCATAAAAACAAACACTCTAACTGTATTTTTTACCTACGGTATGTGAACAAGCTGTGGTGAATGGATTAATACAAATGGTCTGAATGACCTGGGTGTAGCGTATCCATGGAAACCAGTGTAGCATAATCACAGGAATGATTGTAGTCTGACCATGATAACAAGTATAGCATAACCATGGAAATGGGTGAAGCTTAACCTTAAAAATGAGTGTACTGTAACCATGGAAACAGGTGTAATGTAACCATGGAAACAGATGTAGCTTTACCATAAAAATGTGTGTAGTGTAACCATGGAAACGGGTGTAGCTTAACCATAAAAACGTGTAGTGTAACCATGGAAATGAGTGTAGCATAACCATACAAATGAGTGCACTGTAACCATGGAAACGTGAGTAGCTTAACCATAAAAATTAGTGCACTGTAACCGTGGAATGAGTGTAATGCAACCGCAAAAATGGGTGTTGTGCAACTATAGAAATAGGTGTAGCATAACCTTGCAAATCAAAAATAAAAAAAATCACATTTATTTGTATAGCGCTTTTTACAACTGATGTCACAAAGCTGCTTCACAGAATTCCAGGAAAGACAAAGTTTTAATAAGAATGTAAAACCCCCAGGTGAGCAAGCCAGGAGTGACCGTTTCATTGTAGGTTCAGTGTAACTATGGAAACAGGTGGGTGTAGCCACTGGATGAGTCTAACAATGTAAATGAGTTTAGGGCAAAGACAGAAATGGGTGTAGTACAACCATGGAAACAGGCATAGCACAGCTGACCCATATTTCAGCGGTGCTGTTGTGCTTCAGACAGATTCAGATTGTGTGTTGTGGTGTGTGTGTGTGTGTGTGTGTGTGTGTGTGTGTGTGTGCGCGTGCATGCTGTGTTTGTGCAGTAATCCTGACCTGTGCAGGATGGAGCTGTCTCTGGACGTTGGTCTACAGAGGATGGGCAGTAACAGCTCCTCCAGTTCCAGCACACCCAGCTCACACAGCGACACACAGCCTGGATCCAGCGATGGGAGACAAGCTCAGGGTGAGAAGACACAAGACACTATTGACTAACATCTTAATTGGAACAGAACGCGTCCATTTAAACACTTCAATCTGAGTAGTCTAGTCCGATTTAGGCCAATACAGTCTCTACCTGATTGAACAAGGTGGGTAATACTGTATAATCAGTTAAATAGAAGAATCATAGTGAGAGTTTATATTGTTCAACACGCGGAGCAGAAACTGGTCTGCAGAGGAGACGAAGTTTATGCTCTGACCTTTAAAACACAGCAGTGGGACGGACGTCCAGCTTATGTGTCTCAGAACACGACGTCTTCCTCTCGGCCTTTTTTAATAAGGACATGTGAAGGATGTTTTCGTCTGACGTCTTTTTTATAGCAGTTAAAAACACAAGCACTGCTCACTGCTGCTCATCTCACTCTGACTAGACTCATGTGATGCTGGTTGTCATGGTAACATGTACAGATTTTCAGATTGTTGAGTAGAGTGAGCATAAACACTCCAGTCTTAATCTATAATCTCAATTTATTGAATCAGATTGGAAAAAATATTTGCATGAGAACACAGCCAATGGATCAAAGAGAAATGCAGAAATTTGGGAAAATAAGAGTTAAAGAAGTAAACAAACAATTAAAAAAACCTAAAATTCTGGAAATAGGAGTAACACCAAGAATGCATCCCAAAGATGAGATAACCAAAAGAAATGAATAAAAAAAATAATAGAATAAAATAATTAAAACCATATAAAAGAGAAATGCTTTAAGCTGCTTTTAAAACATACACACTAAAAGCAGCTCTGCCACCTCATCCAGGAAAAGAGTCATTCAGTGATGTCGTTCTCTCTCCGTGTGTCAGTGTCTCTTACCTGCCAGCTGTACTGGTGTCTGATGGTGTGTAATGGTG
Organism: Pygocentrus nattereri; assembly: GCF_015220715.1. Lineage (NCBI taxonomy): Eukaryota > Metazoa > Chordata > Actinopteri > Characiformes > Serrasalmidae > Pygocentrus > Pygocentrus nattereri. The sequence goes on from NC_051227.1 coordinate 12,500,167, forward strand.
TGTATGTTTTGTGTTGCGTAGGTCCTGCTAAGACAGACGGTTCTCCAGTGGCGTCTCAGGAGGCTCTCAAACCTCGCCAGGAGGAGAACCGAGATGCGAGGATCAGCCGCCCAGCGGTGAATAACATCAAGGCACACTCATGCTAAGGCTGAAAAATATATAAATTATAATCTAACCACAGAAACGAGTGTAAATTAACCATGAACACGTGTGTAGTGTAGCCATAGAAACGACAAAAATGGAGATACAAGGTTTTGTTCCAACAGCTGGGATATGTCCGTCTCAAATGCTCAGTAACAAATGGTCATGTAAAAATAAATTGTGACTTTAATGTTATAAGTGGAGCTCAGGGGGAAAAACGTAGGGTATGGGCCCTTTAAAGCTTCCCTCTGCGTCTCACTGCTGCATCCCTCTAAGTTCAGCTGTGAATTCCAGTCACAGTCTCAGAGGCAGACGTGGAGACTTTCTCACAGAGAGACACAAAGCCAAGTGTTTGTCATGCTCTGGTTGTCGTCTGCTGCCGCACAGAGCTGACCGTGTTAGCTGAGTGACTGACGCTGCTGCGCTCATCTGAGGTGAAGATCGGTCTCCAGTCGGGGGGCTCAGGCCCACCATTGTGTAGGCCGAGTGATCGCCTTTTACACATAACTCTGCTTATGACCATTACTTTAGCAGAATTAGATGTTTCTGCATGGAGAGAGAGAGAGAGAGAGCCAGAGAGAGAGAGAGAGAGAGAGAGAGAGAGGAGGAGTGGTGGATGTAGAGAGAGAGAGGAGGAAGGGTGGATGGAGAGAGAGAGGAGGAGTGGTAGATGTAGAGAGAGAGAGAGAGGGGTGGATGGAGTGAGAGTGCCTGAATGAAGTAGCGCAGCCAAGGTGATCTGGTCGAGGCCTCCTGCAGTGGCGGAGCTCATTGTGAACTTCTGAGCTGACTGGACTGGATCGATTGGCTTTGAAGGTCAAAGCAAAAGACAAGAAATGAGAAGAGGAGA